>NC_137463.1:137461939-138014855 GCF_964235325.1 Thermobia domestica | reverse complement strand
GATATGACTTCTTCGGTTTGGTTGATATTATTGTACCACCATACACCAAGTATTTTGACACATAGAACCATGTCATAGTAGTTGCTATATGAAGCATTGTATTATTGATGAATACATAATATTTTTGTTTTTCTGTGATTGAGTTGCGCTCCAGAAGCCTGCTGATAGAAGATTAATAAACGTTTTAGGCAATTCATGTCGGCCGGATTTTGTAAACAATAGTGGGAATCATCAATATATTTGTACAGTTAGTTTGGTATTGTAGACAGAGACACCAGGGAGTAAACGTTCAGTCGCGTACATAAGTGGTGCAAGGGACAAACTAAATAATAAACTTGACATAAGGTCACCTTGCACAATACCATTATTAATGTTTATTGGGTTACTTAAGCCACCATTAACTTTAATTTTTTTCAATCTATCCGTATAAATTCCTCGTACAAGAGAAATAAAGGAGGACCCAGAACCATATTTCTCAAGGACTTTGAATAGGTATTCATGGTTAATCCTATCAAACGCTTGAGAATAATCCGTGGCTAAAACAGCAACGGGTGAAGGAGCAGTGGATCCATGGTAGGAAATGAAATCTCTAACATTTGATAAAGCCTTATAAATCGGGTTCTTTTGGCCTATTCCATATAGATGTGAACTTAGCAGTTTGTCACTAAACACTTTTATTCGTGCAGTAAGATAGCGTGTTAAAATTTTTAAATCCGTACACAGAAAGGAAATAGGTCTTAAATCATTAACACTGGAAGTGCGAGAATGTTTAGGTACTAAAACTGTAACACCTGTGTGGAGATATTCCCTTAAACAAGAGTCTGCCTACATTCATTGAAAAGGCTTGTAAGAAAGGGTGCTAATATATCGATAAAGGTTATATAGAATTCTAGAGTAGGGAATGAATCCCCGTAGATTTTCCTCGACAATCGGAAGCAATGGCTGATTTAACTTCTTCTACTGTAAATGGACTAGAAAGATATTCTTGATCCTGTTCCTGTAAGACTGTAGGAAGATAGTTGAGAATTTCAGGTCTGTCACACAAGGAAGTAGGCTTAGCATACAGCTGTTTATAATGATTTGTGACACAATGTATTACTTCCTCACCTACATAGACGGGACCTGTGGCATCTTTAAGCTGAGATAGAAATTTCTGCTTTCCGCGCATGAGTTCTTTGCTGATTTGTACAATTCCGGGAGTTTCTAATTCGTCATATTGATGTATTTTGCTGCGAGTCGTGAAACCTTGGATGCGGTGTTTGTGTATGGCCAATAAGTGGGCTTTAATTTCTTGAATTTGAGATCAAAAATTGCTACCATGAAGTTGCTCTTTCATTTAGTCTCTTAAGACATTGGTGTAATATTGATACTGAGTACAATATGAAGCATTCCGATCCCGACAATATTATTGGGTAACCACTCGAAACTTCGGTTTGACTCTCTTTTTCCAGAAATTCATAAGGGATCCTTTCTAATATTGATGACGGTGTAAAAGGGCTGCCCATCCTTCGTGAATAAGATGGATGTAGTCAGGCTCCTGTAGGATGGAGGTATTAAAATACCACAAACCACTTCGTCTTAAAAATTTTGAGACGGGTAGATCGTTGGTCATTGTAACTGCCAGGTGGTCACTCAAGCAGATGGGTGAAATTTGTACATCTCGAACCCCTTGGAGAAGAAATTTACAGATATAGAATCTGTCCAATCGAGAGGAAGACGATCCAGACGTGAAGAATGTATGTCCTGGTTCATTAAGATGAAAATGGCGCCACACATCCACTAAGTCATAAGTTGTTATTAGTTGACGTAGAGCACACGAATCACTGAAATGAGGGTAAGCATCGAGGGGAGAAGGGGTGCAATTATAATCCATGGCAAGAATGCATGGGGAGCGACCATTATAAAAAGCCGGGGGAAATTCAGTAGCAAAGAAATTATTTCGTTCTCGTTTATACGAAAATCCAGATTTAGCATATACACTGAACAAACGAATATGTTGTAAATCTCCGGTGGTAATATGTTCACTGGGATGTTGTAATGGTGCCAAAAAAAATTGAGATCGCTGCGATAAATAATGGCGGTTCTTGAAGCTGTTTCACTAACACTGGTAACATGAGAATGATTGGGTAGGTAATGGAATTCCGTGACTGCGACTTCCTGAGCGAACAAAACATCGATTTCTTCTTGACGTATATCACTCAGGGCATGGTGCTTAACTAAACAAGTGAACTTATTGAGATTAACAGTCGCTAAACGGAACGTAAACATAAAAACAAGGAGAGACAAGAAATATATGCAAGCGTAACAACACATGACAATTAGGAGGTAATATTACTGCAGAAAGAATAAAAAAAATAACACAATACAGTATTATGATGCCACTACCATTTTAGGTACTACTATGAGCAAAATAAACGACGCGTCTCTTTATTTTGAAGTTTTCTCAAAATATCTCCGTTTTCTTTATACGTTCGAAATTTCGGAATGTTTCCCCAGCAGGAAACGTTAATAACAAGCCCGTTTTAAATATTTGTGTTAGATATTAGCTTAAAATAAATAAATTAGAAGCGAAAAACATTAAATCGACCGAAATTACGAGAATTACCAACTCTGCTAAAGTGGGGAATTTTCAAGAACGCGAGGGAATTCTACAGTTCAACACGGAGCAAAGACATCTATGTCATTGAGAGAAATGTGGATTTGATCTACAAACGAAACTTTTAACGAAACATTTCTAATATGTTCTATTACGTGCATTATCTGCAAACTTCAAATATATGAATCTATGCCAAGTATTAACGTATAGATAGAGCAAATAGTTGAAATTACCTATGGAAAAGGACGAATTGGTAGCACGATCGTAATGAAAAATCATTTTTACCGTAGATCAGATTCAGTTGTAAGAAAACAAATAGCTCAGTTAGTTAAAGCAACGAGTCTGTATGCCGGAGGTAGCTGGTTCGAACTCCGTAGAAGTGCAATTGTCACTTTTTTATCATTTTATTTATTTTTTATGTGGGAAAAAATCAAATAGTAACATATGTGTAAAACTCATGACAATACCAAAAAAAGAAAAAATGTCGTCGCACTTGCATTAGTGTCCCTAATTTTTGTTCGCAATTAGTTTCGTAATTATTTTCCCTGTGCTCACTGCTCACAATATGGT
Source organism: Thermobia domestica (assembly GCF_964235325.1). Taxonomy (NCBI): domain Eukaryota; kingdom Metazoa; phylum Arthropoda; class Insecta; order Zygentoma; family Lepismatidae; genus Thermobia; species Thermobia domestica. The sequence goes on along the minus strand of NC_137463.1, from coordinate 138,011,689 downwards.
CGCTGGTGTATAACGAATGCTTTCCAGTAAACGTTAATTGTAATTTGGAGAATTTTATAAAGTTTCACAATGTTTATCATTAAATAATCTTCTATCTACTTGTTTGGACATTTTGATAACAGATTTCCCTATTAAATGTTTAATTTTCCCTAGATGTTTAATTACGGAAAAGTTTTACAATGTATTTGTTTTAAATTGAAATTGTTTTGAATTTAGCACATCAGGTAAGTAGCCCGAAGAAGGAGAACTGAAGTAGCTGATATTCTACGTAAAAGCAACCTATTGTAGAATGATGACGCTTCTTACCTTCAGCACATAATCTTTACGGTAGAGAGTCAGATTGAGAAGAACCCTGTTTTTTCCTCCCCTGTGACCACCCATCTTAAACCTCTACATACCATGGTTCGTCTTACACAATTTCGGTGCTCCAAAGACATTAATATAATATTAATAATAAAAAATATAATAATAATAATCCTGAATATGCCATACTTACCTAATGTAGTAACCTTAGACATCTTACGGAAATACGGAAATAAATTAGAGAATAAAGAGGGCCCCTTAGCAAGAAAGCTCGCCCCCTTGAGTGATGCACCAACCTATATCTAATCCAGACATCTTAGTTTAAAATGCTTACTTTTGTAATAATTTGAGCAACCATGTGAGAGGCGGCACGACGTTTTTTTGCCCCTCTCATTTCAGTACCCTCCCAAGAGACAAGGACAACGTTACTGACAACAGGGACGTTACGTAATTTCTGATAAGCATGACAGACAAAATGAATAAGAAATATATTTATATCACCTTCCCCCCTTCATGATTGGAATACCACGTAGCATTTTTAATTCTACCGAAGATAACCCTGTGCGGTTAGGGGTAGGTAACTAAAGAGATACCTAATACATAGCTCCCCTTGATTGTAATATTACCGCTTCTCTATTTGTTCGAGGGAGCTCCTACACAACCAAGGGTGACAAAAAGAATAGGAAAAGTGTCTATTGATTCTAGTGTCTGATCCAGCACGGATTTCTGAGGGAGGGGGGAAGCGGTGAAGTGAAGGATTCTTTTGATGATGTGAAGCTGTCACAAATTACCACTTAACTAAACATAATAGTGTGGTTAACCGGAACCCAGTCAGTTCAAATTGATGTAAAAGTTTAATTTTTTACTTCATATTAAAGTTTTGGTTCCAAATGAGAATTTCAGTCTGATTGGTCAATGATCAAATCTCTGGGGGCTTTTCGGTGTTGAGGTATGACCCCCTTATGGGAAAAGGCATAAAATTCTTAAAACTTTCGAAGTTTTCGTCTATTTTAAAGGAATTTTTGGCTTCATATTCAAGTGTTTGTTCCAAATGACAATTCCAATCCGAGTAGACAATGATCAAATCTCGGGGGACTCTGCAATGTAGGAAAAATAGTGACGTCTATATCGTGATCCTGTTGGTAACATCACGAGTCATGACGTGAATATAGCACAAAGTAAACGCTAAATGCTATCGGTTCTCGTAGCTGAGTGAGCTAGCGCAGCATGCTAGTAAGAAAGATTGATTTTGGTGTGGGTTCAAATCCTTCCTAAGGAGAATTATTTTTTAAAAAGTTTATAACATTTCTTTCGTTAAAAATAAGATTTAAAATAATATTCAAAAAGTGATTTAACAATTATATTTTTAAAATTTTCATTAAACTTCTTTCATTAAAATAAGTTAGCCCTTGTACTATACAGATCCATAGCAAAGTTAGTAGTAAAAATAGTAGTAGTAGGAACGGGTTTCATTCAGCATTCAGCATTCAGCATTCAACAATTCAGTATTCATTTGTTTCCGTGCGATGTTGCCAAACGTAACGCGCTTACAATGCTTTCTGGCTAGGCCTTAGTGTGTTTCGAAAATATGCTTATGTTCGTGATGAAGTTCCAAGGTTCAGCATTGCCTAGGAGTTTTTGCTATTAATATATTTGTCAGCAGGCGCGTATGCAGGAATTTATTTCGGGAGGGGTCCAAAGTTATCTGGGGGGTCCGACTTCAATATTAGGATAAATTATAATATTTTTTTAAAAAATAACCCCCAAAATTAGGTTAAATTTACAGAAAGTTTGGGATTTCAGAGGGGGTCCGGACCCCCTGAACCCACCCCTAAATGCGTCCTTGTTTGTCAGTAATGTTTCCTCATTTTAAAACCCTCAGAAACTTTGAATATATAAAGGAAAACGAGTTATTTTCGATAAAGTGTCACTTCAAGGAGACACGATATTTTTTATTGTACATGGTGGTACCCCAACTTAACAAGGCCAAGAATTCCTTTACTTTGGTTCTCTGCCGTTGCGCTCTATCGAAAGGTTAGGTATGTAATATATACTCCTAAGAACAAACGTGTTTGCCAGAGAACCGTGATACTGAACAGAGCTCCACAGAAATGCATGCTGAACTTTCGTTTATAGCCACCCTTTGGTGTTTTTTGCCCTCAAGGTCAATCGAGTGATGATTCAGTTCAGTCCCTGATCTTAAGCTGTGCTCGTATTACTTCGAACAGTTTTGACGTGTGTTTTCCAACCACCATATGAACAGACAATCAGGGCAAATCATAGCATACAATACATTTAAGCAAGTATATTTGTCGCGAAATTATTACACACATTACCCAAAGACACTTAATATATGAATCCATACATTTATTTATATAGGTAAAGGAAAGAGTGAAAATTACCTATCGAAAGAATAAATTAACAGCACGATCATAATGAAATCATGCCTCGTAATATAACAGACTTCTTTCGCGTAAGAAATCGAAACTCAGTTGGTCAGAGCAACTAGTCTGTACGAATTAGGTTGTTAGTTCGAGCCTAATACGAGTAAGAGTTTTTATTACTATTGTTTTTCTCGTTTTTCATGTGAGAAAAAATCAAATTGTAACATCGCGATATCAAATGTATTCGGTTAGGTAACTCTGTCTTAGCTAAACTTTAAATATCAGTAACCGTCGAAATTATTTCACTAACCGATCAGTTACTGAACATTTCAAACACCAGTGGCATAACATGAAGGTTAACCTCACGTCCGCAGCCTTTAGTTATGAGTATATACTTTCAAGGTCGGACCTTGGGTCGGGCAACCCGGGCGACTGCCCGGGGCGCCAGAGTCAGAGGGACGCCAAAACGAGCCTCAAAAAGTAAATTTTATAATGTGTTTCCTACTGACCTTTTTGGTTTATATCCTTGTAAAGTAGCGGCAATTACATAATCTTTTTCCATTTCACCATGGAAGAAGAGAGTTTCATAGCACTAAGGGGACTATCGACAAATGGAGAGATGGCATGTAGAATAAAGATTGGAGGGGGAGTAAGTATTTTTGTTTCTTTGCTTGAGTTTAGCGTTCCACGGATATGCCTTAATGGCCAAAGGAGATGTGGATACTGATTATAGTGAAATCCCAACCACGTTTATCGTTCAACAGTAACCCACCGGGAATCGGACCCGGGACCACAGAATGCAGATGTGCTAGCCACTAGACCAAGCTGGGGGGCGGTGTTCGTATTGTTTATAGCAGTCTATATTCTTTGTGAAGTTTTCCTAGGTAATGAATGTCTTTTTGAAAAATGGGTTTATACTATTAAAAACACTAGGATAAAATGTAAAATATAGGCTAATACTAGGGGGAGGGCGCCATAAAGTCACTTTGCAAAGGTGAAAATTAGGCCTGGTCCGTCCCTGCGTACTTTCTATATATTTTTTGGCTTTGCAGCTTGTGCGGTCCCCACGCCACAGGGTTGTGGGGGCGCTATTTACGCCAATGCTTCGAACGTAATTCAATAACTGTTTCAGAAATTCTACCATCAGCGTGGAAACGGGAATATATATTTTTCTAATAGTCCCATAGAACTTTCACCCAGAACACCAGATGCAATATTTCAGAATGGGCTCTGGCTAAGTATAAGGAGGATCTGATGTTTCCTAAGTATGTTCCTTTCAGAAAGTTTGATATTTCTTTAACGTAAATACGTAAATAAACATACTCATCGTTATTAGCCCGACACCAAACCCTCCTCGACAAATCCCTCTAGAGCAACGATCGGCAAAAGTTTATTCTGGCTAATTTTATAAGCGACTCAAGGGTGAAACACTTGTTAACGAAAGCAATGCTGTGCATACACTGCCATGCTTCTGACAAAATATAAAGTGTTTTATAATCTTTAGACACTTTTCCTATTCTTTTTGTCACCCTTGGTTGTGTAGGGCGCCTTCGAACAAATAAAGAAGCGGTAATATTACAGCCATAGGGCGCTATAAATATATTATGTATTTCTTTTGTTACCTAATCATAACAAAAGAAATACATCTTCGGTAGAATAAAAATACGTGATATTCCACTCACGGAGGAATGAATGCTCTAAATATATTTCTTATTCATTTTGTCTGCCCTGCTTGTCAGAAATTAAATACTTTCTTTTGGGAGGGTGCTGAAAATAGAGGGGCAAAATAAAACGTCGTGCCCCTCCTACAGTTTAAATTTTGGTACGTGGTTGCTCAAATTATTACTAAAGAAAGCACTTTAAACTAAGATGTCTAAGGTTATGTAAGGGTGGCATATTCAGGAATAATAATAATAATAATAATAATAATAATAATAATAATAATAATAATTGTTATTATTATTATTATTATTATTATTATTATTATTATTATTATTATTATTATTATTATTATTATTATTATTATTATTATTATTATTATTTGAATGTCTTTGGAGAGACGAAATTATGTGACACGAATTATTACATGTAGAGCTTTAAGATGAGTGGTCACAGGGGAGGGAAAAAAAGGATTTTTCTTTCTAACTCTCTAACGTAAAGATTATGTGCTGAAGGTAAGAAGCGTCATTAATTTAAAATTGGTTGCTTTTACGTAGAATATCAGCTACTTCAGTTCTCCTCCTTCGGGCTACTTACCTCATGGGGTAAATTCAAAACAATTTCAATTCAAGACAAATACACTGTAAAACTTTTCCGTAATGAAACATCTACGGAAAATTAACCATTTAATAGGGAAATCTGGTATCAAAGTGTCCAAAAAGGTAGATAAAAGACTATTTAATGATAAACATTGTCAAACTTTATAAAAATCTCCAAATTAGAATTAGCGTTTACTGGGAAACATTCATTATGCACCAGCGAGCATATTGTGAGCAGTGAGCACAGGGAAAATAATTACGAAACTGTTTGTAAACAAAATTAATGACACTAATGCAAGTGCGACAACATTTTTTTCTTTTTTTGGGATCGTCATGAGTTTTACTCATATGTTACAATTTGATTCTTTCCTACATAAAAAATAAATAAAATAACCACAGTAATAAAAATGACAGTTGCTCCTCTGTGGGGTTCGAACGAGCTACCTCCGGCATACAGCCTCGTTGTTTTAACTAACTGAGCTATTTGTTTTCTTACGCAAACTGAACATGTTCTACGGTAAAGATGATTTTTCATTACGATCGTGCTAGCAATTCGTCTTTTTCCATAGGCAATTTCCACTATATGCTCTATCTATACGTTAATACGTCTATAGATTCATATATTTGGAGTTTGCAGATAATGCACGTAATAAGACATATTAGAAATGTTTCGTTAAAAGTTTCGTTTGCAGATTTAATCCACATTTCTCTCAATGACATAGATATCGCTGCTTCGTGTTGAACTGCTGGGTGCTGGGTGTTATGGGTGCTGGAATAATTTTAGTATCCTGAGTTTCTTCCACTTCCATGGTATTAGAAGTGGTTCTGCAGGAGCCGATTCGGAGTGAATGTCGGGATCTGTTGGCTGGTTTTCTGCTTTGTTCGGTGGATTTGAAGAAGTTGATTCCAGAACATTCTTATGAAGCACGGGAAAAACACTGTAACTACCGGTGTCAGGAGCTGATGGATCCACTGGTAAATTATGAGGTACTCCTACAATGGGAGAAATGGAATTGGTTGATGTAGATGGCACAGTACTACGTGAATTCCACTTCTTGGAACACCCCTGAACAAAATGGTCGGGAGAGTTGCAGATGGCGCAAGTTTGAATTTGACCAGGAAAGCTGCTAAACAAACGTAAACCACAGACCGTGAAAAACGAAGGAATGTTTCGTTTAATAGTCATTTTAACAAGCTTACGACCCGTTCTGGTAGCGCAGACATGTTCCTTTGAATATTGTTCGTCGACAATACTACTGATATCGCCATTTTGGGAAAGCACACGTGTTAATTGAATGTCACTAAGTTCCATGGGGCATAAGGACACCTTGACTATCACCACAGAATTATCCGCCAAATCAATAGGCAACACATGGTCCTCATTATTATCTGAGTAGGTCACTACTCCATTAGTAGTAGCTAGGATTTGTTCACATAACACTTTGTTAATTAATTTCAAATATAAGTTTTTACGTATAAAGTCCATTCAATGGACAACACCTGATCAACAGTTAACTTAAATACCATACGTATCCATTCATAAACGGCAATAGACGTGGGCTTTTGACTTACCGTAACAAAGTTGATACGCAATGTATTAGCTCGTATGCAGCTCATGGCACTAATTCGATGATAAACGTCACCAAACTATGAACAATAATAAATAGGTGTATGCACTGAAAATGCTTATACAGTTATAACGTTTAAACTGAAAGTAAATCACACTGAAACTTTAAGTTCTCACAAGAAATTAGCGATGTAAATAAACATTGGAAACTGGAGCGACGGTAGAGACGATGTTACTCGCCTCGTTGCGAATTCTGAACTGACCGCGCCATTGAAACTCCCATTCAAACTAATACCTAGTTAAAGTCGTTTCATGGAAAAATATAAAAAAAGATACTCAAATATAACAAAAACATACAAATATAATCAAAATATAAATAAAAATAATAATAAGAAAATATAAGCAACTTGTGTGAGTGTCTTAATGGCTTACTCGAAATTTCCTTGTTTAACTCAAAAACAAGTTGTATAGACGTTGCTCAATGAGGGAAATATCACGAAATGTTCTTCAAATTGAGCTTATGTCATCGGAAGCGCCAAAACTTGTAGGGGGCAACACCCCCAGAGAAGCTTTCCACCACTCGAGGGGGCCCATTTTGAGACAAAATTTTCTTACTCCATATACGATACGAACAAGAAATTGGACATGAAGCATCAAGTAGGGTCGCTACATTACATAAACAAAACAGCACACAAAAAGTAAACAGAAAAAAAATGAGTCGTGGAGCCATTTCAGTAATATTTATTACTATGGCTTTGAGATTTATCAATATTGTCCCCTTAATAATTTTGTCATGTATTGAATGGGCCCAGGGAGTAACTAACGGAACCTCAGACCTTGCGGTGCGGGAGGGCCCGCAGGCTCCGGGGGGCCCATAAAGATTAATAGAAAGTTGGAGAAAGGGGGCCCAATAATTAGAAAATCAAGTTTTTCGGGGGCCCGAATAGGCTTATTAATGCTGCCACCCCAGAAAAGAATCTAAGTTACGGCGCTTGTCATCGGTTGCAAAGATGATCCCGATTTACATTACATTTCGTCTTTAGCATAACTTCCAATTTCCAAAGAACAAAAGACGACAGAAATTATTTTCACTTTCTTTGAATTGTATCAACACGTGTAGAAATAGACAGTTCTATGTTTATGTTCCATAACTAGTAGTTTATTTTGTTATATTCATATGAGGAATTTCTGGCAAATTGAACTGGTGGCACTAGCCGAGTGATCCTGGGCGTTCGGCTTCTGATCATGAGGCGCAATGCACTAGTGATTCGAATTCCTCTGAAGAGTAAGGTCGGAATTTTAATTGTCCTCAGTATTTCTGTGTTCGTGTTCCTGTAGTGTTTGGAATACGTCGATAGGACATGAGGTGCGAATGGCCAACAATACTCCGGTTGGGGCAATTTGTTTTAAAAAATGTGAAAGCAGTAAACTCCCATTGCAGCTACTTGGGTTCAAATCCCGTCGTGATAATTAGTAACTTTTCTGAATGGGAAGATAATGTTTATGTAATTGGTATTGTAATTATGTTATTCCTTTATTATTATTATTATTATTATTATTATTATTATTATTATTATTATTATTATTATTATTATTATTATTATTATTATTATCGCAGTGGAAAGAAAAAGTAACAGTCGAGGGTATTCATATTAACAGAAAAGATATAGAGTATGTCAGGTTCTTAGGTTTATACATGAACGCAATAATATTATTACGTTTATGGATTTACAGAGAGAATTATCATTTTGTGACAACAAGAAATAGAAAATAAAGATTTGTTAGCTGATAACAGTAATACTTTCTGTTTCGCCCTTGTTCTAAGTAGAAAGGTGAGGTGACATCTTAAGTAGGATCATTCTCGTGACTAGTGATCCCTATTGTAAATTTCGTCACTGTTTGCAATTTGTGCACAACTGTGAACAATTGATTGGAACTCATTTTGGCCCATATTACAGCAGTAAGGACGTGTTTAGCCCTTATGTGTTCATCAATTCTTGTCCAAACACGTTACTTGCCAGATAGTTACGATGGTTGATACGGATGACGTAATTTTGTGTTCTTGGCATTTCACCTGTAAAGGAAGTTGTCTCAACTCTTAGACCCAGAGAAATTGAATACTTTTCATCTTACTATACATCACAAGTATCCGTTCTGTAGATTATAAAAATTTCCTGAATTGCCACAGCCGGAATCGAACTCGCGTCCCCAAGATTATGAAACTAACCCCCACTACTCTAAGACATCACTGTTCTGGGAGAAGGAAAAATGGAATAATTACACACGGTGAATTCAGTAGTTACACATTTACGATTCCAGTGTAATAATGCTAAAATTTCTGATAAAATAGTAAAGTATTATGCAGAAAGAATAGTCCAGAGAAATTAACTTTAAATTGACAACTCATATGTACGGAGGCGCTGCCGTATACTCTCCCTTCGGGCCATGACTTTTCACGGCACGGCATTGGACAGATCCTTATATTAATTGGAATCTGGTGATTCAGGGCACTATTCCTAGGCACTATTTCTGGTATGTCCTATTTTGACGCGTTTTACACACTTTTATAGTTTTCAAACTAACTCTTTAAGAACAGGGACTAAAATACATAAACATGTAGGACATTAAAAATCGCATTCAACGCGATTTCGCGCGTTCTTTCTTTGCCTGAAGTAAAAATATAAAATATGGAGAACATGCAATTGTTTGTCTTCCATTTTCTATGTAGTGTCAAATCCAGAGTTGGAGTGGGTCAAACTGATCGATTTTTCTGAGTGGGTAAGTAGGTCAACAACATGTGACCCACTACAACTCATCATCCACCGTGATCCACTGCGAAGCACCACCCACCGTGACCCATCACTCACTATGACGCACTCTGACCCACCGACCCTCTCTGCTCACTGCATTGTAGGCAGCATCTTCTGACGCGACAAAACGCCAATGAACCACAAAATTACTCCCCCAAACTATGTGCAGTCGGCTATATGTCTGATTTGTTTACTTTAAGGTGAGTCTTAAAACTCTTTAAAAAGCACCAAAAAATACCCCGGAGGGAGCTCGAACCACCAGCCTTATGATTACTGGGCGGATGTTCTTCCGACTTCGCCACGGAGGCGATGAAGGATACCTCGCTTGTAAAGGGATAAATCGTTGAGATCTTTTTAATTTGGTTAATCAAAGTGCTTTTCTAACCGTATATATGAGACGATTATTATTTGGGATAAGAAGAAATGCGTTCGCCATGTAATTTTATAAGGAAAGATGCGTGTCTATTTATTTTATTCCATAATTCTCCCATACTCACTTTCTAATGATCGACGACAGTTGCCATCTAAATTCATACAATTATCGCACTCATGATTTTTCACTTCATGATGTTGAGGCAGAGGTTATTCGTGGCCCCCGGAGCTCACTTTAGGAACAATTCGTATAGGAAAAAATAATATGTAATAATAATCGCATGCATACGATTGCCGATAGTTCGTGTTGGTCCCTTCGCTATTAATCGCGACGAATCGAAGGAGCGCAGACCAAAGCGAAGTCCTCACCCCCGACGTGAGATATCCGTTTCGACTTGACGAAGCCCTGCCAGCAGTGGGACACTTAGTGGCAATCCTTTGACTCGTCTCTATATAGACGATCGACGTTTACCCGCAAGTGGGCCACTAGGTGTTGACGACGTTTACGGCATGGGGTAGGTCCATGTTTCATGCACCCTTGCTGTTGATAGAGACTTTAAACTCAAAATCAACTCAACCCAACAAAAAATACAGTGCTTCGCATCATATAACCATATATGCTTACCCTGCGCTTTATAATAATTTTTAAAAGCTTGTTTATTATATGGAGGGCTTAGAGCACAGGGTAATGAACACATTAAGTTGTGAGAAAAATAGATGTCAAGTTTGTAATGTAAGCTTCTGTATGTTGGTCTATGTATCTTGATTTGGGACTTTCTAATTTCAATCGTTTTTCCGCTGAAAAGTATTGATAATTCAACAAGGAAATAACCATCATTATTGTAACAGAGTGGTGCTTGAGGGATTGACCGTAGAAATTCAAACTCCGATTAATTACAATTTGACAACATGGTTTTATTACACCAGCCATACGCTGACGTATTTTTCCGCCGTAGCCATAAAATTTCATGCGCTAATCTTGTTAGCAGCTGTCAATACGTTAGTGTATGGGACCTAGCGTACGTTTACGTACCGAATTTTTATACGCTGGAAAAGTCTGGCTGCTTTTAACTTCGAGCGTAAATACGGCGCGTAAAAACGGCTCAGATGAAAGGGTTTTCGAGCAGCAGGTGGTCTCTTGCCCTTTCCACGGCCTCCTCCCTGGTCTGGTCTTATTGTTTTCAGAAGATAAAACCTGTTCTTGTGTTGTCCTCGCGAATCTTTGCTGAGGTTTGCTGGTAGACTCACCAGAAATCATTATTCCAATCTAGTTTCAGTCTTTCCATACAAGATACGATTTCGGCTAAACTAATATTTCCTATTGCACAAAACGAGACATTATTTCCTAATTAAAATTCATAATGAATTTTGAGTGCACAGAGAAAAAGGTATTTAAATCCAATACTTCCTAATCTGAATTCGAAAATTATGAGAGCTCCTCCGTGGCTATATACTCAGCGTACGCGTTCTCTGTGCGGGGCGCCCTGTTCGATTCTAGGTTCGGGTTCTCATGCGGTTCGGGTTCTACTTCTCATATAGGCTCGCTAAACCTATCGAACCTGATGCCTTTCGACTAGGAATTTAAGATTTAATTTAATATTTGGACATTAGTTTTTTTTTCCTCACAGGTAAAGGCGCATATAAAGATGAAGTCACACATTCAGAGTTACCCATGTTGTGATACTGAAATGAAATCTTTGAATTTAACTTCCCACGATTATGCCATTTAGACTAAAGAATACAATAATTAAGGCAAGTGAATGATGATGAGAGAATTGGTGGGATGAAATGTGGGAGGAAACGATAGTACTCTGAGAGAACCCACGGACATGATGTTGCCCACACAAACTTATTTGCACGGGGATTGAACCAGGGACCCCACGCACCAGAGATAAGTGCTTTAGCACTGAGCCGCTGTGGCCCTCCGTTATGGTATTTTTTTAAGTATGACTGTCAATAGCATTTGACCAATTCTTGCCGAATTGAAAATTATCTATAAATTGTATGTTTCTCCCACTATTGAGTATTGTTCTCCTATCTGATCTATGGCCTGCCCTACTCATTTAAAAAATTAAATTCCGTAATTAATTTCTTTTTAGCCATTGTATCCTACCGAGTACCTCACCTCCGAACACTTCCAAAAAATAACGTTTTAAAATCCCTCAATATCAAACCTCCCCTAGTGAGAAACAAAATTTCTGAACTAATATTTTTGCAAAAAATTGTAAATGGCCATATATCATATAAACAGTTGTTAAGTCAGATCAATTTTCGCGTACCCGCTAGAACAACACAGTCTAGTGATCTCTTTTACACTCGAGCGGCGAGAGTTAATATTGTCCAGAGGTCCCTTCTAAACCGAATTGTCAGTACCTATAATCAGTTACCAGAAACTGTAGACATTTTTTCAATTGAGTATACTTTCAGATCATCTATAAATAAGCTATTTTTGTAATGTCGCTGTTGTCTTGTACCATCTTGACCTCAAATTGTTATTAAATTGTTATCAAATTGTTAAAATGTTTCAGAGTAAAATGGCCTAGTGCTGTATCTGTAAGTTTAAATAGTAGTAATCCTGACCTTGAACAAGATACCATCCGATATTTCCCTGATAACACGGAGCAAATAATTGAGTTTGAATATCGAAATTCGATGACGATTCTTGCCGATGACAATGTGCTGCTTGTTATTTTAAGTACTTTCTCAACTTTACAAGAATTTATAGCGAAATAGGTTCAGAAAGTAACTATTTTTTCACGCGATCTTGACATTACTCGTAAAAAAAAGAATTAATAAACCACGAGATATAATGTTTCTTTCTTCGTATATTGTTCCAAACCTCAGTTTGTGGAAATATTTAAATCTAATAATAATCCTATTTCACCATTAATGCTTATATACTAAGTCAAATAGCAAATCGTTGTACAGCTTTTTTGTGTGTGTGGTTGCTTCCCAGCCGTAAAAGTTCTGGTTCAATTCGAGGTACCGGCCATGTTGAATATTTTTCAACATTGTATTATATCTCATCGTGATTGGGATATGTTTACGAACACTTACCTGAAAAGTACAATAGATGTAAGCCCAAAAGAGATCATAACTAAGACCAGAATTCAAAATTACACCCATTTACAGGAAATACACTCATAAATTTATATTAACTTATTAAAGCATTTCTCAATCTCAGTGTTGGGAGTACTATCAAACCTTCCTAGATAAATGTCAACTTAAGGTATATTGCCATAAAATATTATGTAACACTCAATACTTGTAATTTAAATAATTTATTTCACGAACAACTCAATCGTTTTGTATGTTTGTAAGTAGTATATGCATCATTATTAGGAGAATTGACATAATTGACGCAATCTGCTACTTAATAGTGTATAGTTTTCATAGACATTACATATTGAACATAGTAGAAACTCATCTTCAAGACTGCTTCGTGTGGATGTTTCCATATTGCAGGCTATTAATTAAACATTTATTTATGAAATATGAGCTATCACCTAAGGCGTTTTTCAGAAATTCGAAACAAATTCTCCCTCAAGAGTAAATAGTCCGTTATGGATCTTTTCAGGAAAAATTAGTTATGTCATATTGTCCGGTTATTAATAAACCATTTATTTATCAATTACGAACAAAATTAACTGACTCGTGTTTGAGAAAATATCTCGAAAAAACTCAGGCAAGAGTAAACTAACCTTTTTGTATTTTTACCACAGAAATAACTTATGCCAGATAATAAAAGTTTTAATGAAATATTGATGTACGAGAAGAATCGTTAGTTATTTTCGATAAAATCGCGTTTGTCTTTTATTTTCATCTATCAATGAACTTCCTTTATTTTGGGGGATAGGAAGAAAATTCGAAAACCTTCCCTTGGAAATCTGATAAAAGTATTAAGTTTAGAAACTTATCACTCGAATTTAAAGAAAATTATCCGATGTTGAGTTCGCCCTTACTACTACTCAATTGATTTGTATGCATATGTGGAAACCTTTAAGTTCGGGTGGATTTTACCCTCATGTCACATACCCGACAGCAAGAACGAATAAAAAGGTCATTAAGTGTTTAAAACATTTTTTTAATACAGTAAATTACTAAAGACTACATTTAAAGAAAACATGAAAATAAACAGTGATAAACTGGCAAGAACCGAAAACCAGAGTAGAACTGAATTTAACCTGACGACGCTAACACCGGGCGACGGTAATTTTGTCACCGGAAAATTCGTCACGGTAATTTCGTCAGCGGTAATTTTGTCACCGGTAATTTTGTCACCAAAATATTACCATATAGGTAATTTCGTCACCGAAAACGTCACGATAATTTCATCACCAGTGTCTTTTAGAACATAATACAAGTACAATGAATGAACTCGAAAAAGTTTTTGAAATTGTTTTCTTTAATCTTCAACTGCCAAACTTATGAAGCATAATCAAAATAGATTATTATTATTAAATGAAGAGTTACATATTTTAGATATTGTATTTGAGACAAGAGATAAAAGTTTCCAGTAATTCTATCACAGAAAAATTGTCATATAGGAAATTTCGTCACGGTTATTTCTTCACCTTTGTTGAATTAAATAGAGACAAAGCAAACGATCAAACAGCTTACGTTATTTTAATAAAACTTAGAAAACAATTCAGTTGGTGTTGAACTCTGCAAAATTGAAGTTTCTGGTACTCGAAGCAAGAAGAAGCACCAGTAGAAGAAAATAATGTCTGCTTGGGCAAATGTTAAAAGCACAGGCAACATGACGCACTAATGGGTTCATTATTCACTATTTAGAAATATTAAATTTCGCGAATATAAAAATTTCAGATCAGAAAATAATAAACAAATATGGGAAGATACGCCAATCTGTTAATTTTCCCGCAGAAGAGACGAAAATTTTCATCGTTCTAGTACCGTTCTCTGAGCCCAAATTCTTGGACCTTCCAAGTTAACAGAGTCATTTGAAGAGAGTAGCTTTGTTTAGGAGCTATTAAAAGAATTATATTATATTTCAACTCTGAGTAAACATTGGCAAATTGTTATTGGATATATGTGGAGACCAAATTTCTATAAAGGAAGAAAAACGTATAAATATTTCCGGGTGTTTCCTTTAAATATAGCCTTATGAAGCTATTAAAAAGTGAAACATGGATGGTGAACGCCAACTTTTCAATGGCGCCAAAAAAAAGTGTATGTTATTTGAGGTGAGACTTCCTTTACTAGGTATACGCCCTAATGTAGACCAAGACACAAAATTCATATGAAGAACTGTTTCGTGCGGTGGTGCATCAGTGCAGTAAATTTAGTGAATATCCGGACCTGTAACTATGGTAATGGATTTTGATATAGTGTAAATGCAACTTTTGGAGATTTAACTCGTTTATAGCGTTACTTTTTTCACCTGACTCAGTCAACATGGAGGAAGGTCCAAGAGCTTGGACTCTTAGAACGGTACAAGAGCAATGAAAATGTTCGTCTATTTTGCGAGAAAATAAACAGATTTGCATTTCTTCCAATAACAGATGTGCATCGAGTAATACAAGTGACTTCGTAGGAAGAGCTGGAACTTCTGGACTATTTTGATAGCACTTATGTGTCAAACACGTATCGCCGTGTTAAAGCTCGGTCTGGGAATGTTTGTTTGCGTAATGTGCCCCGTCTATATCCCCCAGACAATTGGAATGTTCACCAGGCTACCATTAACAGCAATTCTAGAATAATTAATATTTGTGAATTGTGGAACTAGAAGTTTCATCATCTAGTAGGAATGTCCCATGCAACTATTTGGAAGCTTATTCATGAAATTCAACAAGTTGAAGCAACGGTTTCAGCTGTGCTTCATCAAGATGCTGTGGGGCAACCACCCAACCAGCAAACTAGAAGAGTGTTTCAGAATTTTTTAGAAACGGCTCTAGTCTTTGTGCTTAACGTATAACACTGGAACTAAATGTTTAAAAAAAAAAATTGCTTGTTGTTTTCTATAATGTTATGAATAGTAGAAAATGAACATATAAACCATTTATTGCATTAATACAAGTTATATTTTGTTTGCTAATTTTCTGTTCTGAAATTTTAATATTGCCAAAACTTAATATTTGTAAATAGTGATATATAAATCCATTACTGGCCCATTTTGCCTGTGCTTTTAACATTTGCTGAAACTGACATTGTGTTATTTTGCTGCTGTTTGTTCTTGCTTCGAGTATCCGAAACTTTGATTTTCCAGAGTCGAACACCAACTGAATTGTTTTCCAACTTTGATTAAGATAGAGCCAGCTGTTTCGGTCGTTTACTTTGTCTCTACTTAGTTCAATAAAGATGAAAAAATGACAATGACAAAATTTCCTGCATGCTAATATTTTGGTGACAAAATTATAAGCGACGAAATTACTATGTCGAAATTTCCGGTGACGAAATAACATACATGCTAATATTTTGGTGAAAAAATTACTGGTGACGAAAATTCCGGTGATGAAATTACCCAAGTCCGCTAACACCCAACCTTTCAATAAATAAATATTTAAATGATTTTTAACAACTAGATAAAAACTAAATGGCAAGATAACCTTTGAAATAAAAAAAAGGTAGGTGGAAGCAGCGGGGAGGATTCCTTCAACATACAAAAGCCGAGGTAACAAGGATCAAACTATTTCTAAAGAATGGGGCTGGACAGCGGCGTAGCGAGCGTTACAAGATTGGGGGAGGGGGAATGAAACTTGAAATTGCCAAGTCTTGATTTAAAAAAAATGCCAAACTTACCAACCCTGTGGAAAACTTTACACCAACCTTATTTTCATATTCGTCCCATTCCATGCCCCATCTGAGATACGAATACGAATAACCCCCCGGTTTCGAGTCCAATTTCACAGCTCAATTCAGGATCATTATCATCACCCATGATGCACAACTGTTAATTTGACAACTCATGGTTATCATAGTTTAGGTAATCCCCGCCAGTCAATCCTCACGAGAAGTGCACAGAGCTTTTTTTTTTCTGTCCTCCAGTCTCCTTCCACTTCGATATCATGATTTCGCATTCTGATGAAAAGTATTAAATACCGGCAGGAAAAATACTAATATATAACCTCCCTTTTAGGCGCCCCACCAATCACGCGCCCGGGGCACGTAAATTGCTTTCTTCCCCATAGTTGCGGCCCTGTGAGCTACGTAACATGCAATGGCTACGTAATGCTTTGACTTATAAATACGTACTGTAAAGAAAGGAAGAACTTCAATTTTTATTTAACTTTCCGAAAGAAGCAACTACGGGATTAAAAATAAGGTAGGAATGACAACTCATCTGTATGAAAATGAAGTGAAAGACACGCCGGTCTATGCTTTCACCCAGCAGACGTATTGTTTGGCCCTCCAGAATGTGACTTTGGAATCATGCACTTAGGTTTACAACGGAAGCGACAAAATGACTTGACTCATCCATTAGCTTCCCCCCATCGAACAACTGAGAAACCTACTGTGGCTCCCCAGTGCCGTGCCATGGAAATCAGCGCCAGGGGCGAGAGTATACGACGGCGCCCACGTATAATATGAGTGAGGTCAATAGACCAGCCGCGAAACGCCACCATGGTTGACGCGAAGCGGAAGAAAATTTTCAAAACTAAACCTTGCTTTTCCTTGATTTTGAGTACTTTTTATTACTTTTTTCCTTCTATTTAATATATGTGCGCATATATTTTTTTCGGGACGAGAGTACATGATGGTGCCCGCGTACGTATAACTGAGGTCGAAATAGCAGCCGCGAAGCGCCATCATGGTTTGCGCGAAGCGTAAGAAATTTTTCAAAAATAAACCTTGCTTTTCCTTGATTTTGAGCACTTTTTATTACTTTTTCCTTCCATTTTATACATGTGCGCATATATTTTCCTCGGGGCGAGAGTACATATGAGTGAGATCGACATACCAACCGCGAAGCGCCACCATGGTTGACGAGAAGCGTAAGAAAATTTTCAGAAATAAACCCTGATTTTCCTTGATTTTAAGCAATTTTTGTTACTTTTCCCTTCCATTTTATATATGTGCACATATATTTTCCTAACATGAGTAACATTATAGGACCGCCTCCTAAAGCAGAAAGAGGATTTAAGTACATACTATTTTTCTTTTATTCCTATTCCTCTATTTTTCTTTTTCTTTTTTCTTTCGTTCTCTTCTTTTTCTTTCCCAATTTTGTGCCCCCTTACTTCGGCGCCCGGGGCTGACGCCCCGCTCTCCCCCTTATACAAGGCGCTGGCTATACCTTTCCCAAAACACACTTTTGTTCAGTTCTCCCTACTCGAAAAGCCCTGTGAATAGAAAGTCTTACTGCAAAACAGAACTGAAATAAAAAGTTTATACTAACCAGTCACTGCCTTGTTCTTGTTTTATTAATATCAATTCTTATTAGTTTCATTAATCTCCACAATATGCCTGTTGTACTGTATACGCTCTTGTATCAAATGCTTTTGTTTCCAATATAACTGCCACCGAAAAGCCTCTTCTATCTGTCTTTGTTTTAATTTTGTACGCCTCCTCTATTGTGCTTTTGTCAGTGGTACAATTTCTCGATTTTTTTATTGAAGATTCTTCAAAATCTTTCGGAATATCAAATGAACAAAAGTGAAGTATGATCACTTGCAACAAGTAAAGGAGCTTTAAACGAATATATCAATTTATTTCAAGATAGGAAACTACACAAAATTTATGCCAAATCTATAAAAGAACTGATAAGTTACAGCAATTGGGTATCTTAGAAAATGTTAAACCAAATAAGTCAATTGAACAAAACGGAATTCTTCAAGTTGCCAACTAGGTATTTTAATTTGCCAACTTGTCAAGAAATCGGTAACTTTGAAGGAGGAGGCTCCCCCCTTACCCCCCTTAACGACGCCCCTGGGGCTGGAGGTAGTTGTATAAGTCTTGTTTTTCCTTTCTGGTCTATTTTTGAGCTGTGGATAACGTAATAAAAATTGGTATCCCGTGAGGGGATAATTTATTCTATTTGTTACTACTATATTCTTCGTTAATTTTGTAAGAAAGGAAAAAAAAAAAAAAAAAACGAAAGCTGCAACCGTTAATAAATCATATTTTCTTTAAATTGAATTTATCATTTAGTAGCCCACTTTTTAACCACCAAAGTCAACAGTCAAAAACATTGTATAACAAAAAAATCAATCAATTATTCAACTATCGGAACACTCCTTTACTCTCTTATTCTTTATGAACTGCAGTTCCAAACAATAGGCTTATTTCGGAAGGTAAGAGGAAACCACACACCAAGCGCATTCAGATTGTATTAAATCATCATTGTGTCTGTTTAGAAATTTAAATTTTTGCAATTTACATCGTAAAAAATTGAATATAACTTTTTCCCTGTCCTGTGTCCTCCTCCTTCGAAGTACGATTTATATAAATATTTAGTGATCTCAGATCACTAAGTACAATGATCTAAGATTGTACCAAAAATAGACCAAATGGATTGAGCTGCTTGGACGTAATATAGATAAACGTGAATTTTTAATCCTCTTCGGCGTGGCTCCCAGTCTGTTTCTTCTATGCTTTCTTTTTATTCTTTTACTTAACAACACAATGTTTATAGCACCCGCACTTAAAACCATGGCCTCAGATAGATCCTTCTTGTTGAAGCAACTTGAATAAACTGGAAAACGACCATGTGCTCAAACAACAGGCAAGAGGAAGAGCGAAAAATGACCGCTTCTTTTTCTTCTTCTTTTACGCGCCTATTTTTACGCTAGGTGTATGGGCCAACTTACGGACCGAAATTTACGACATCATTTTACGGACCGAAAATGCGCGCTGAAAATACGCTAGTGTATGTTGGCCTTTACAAGTATAAACTCTTTAGTCGGTAGAAGAGATGACGTGGATCATGTGTCAGAGTTGATGATGATGAGATGATTTTGAGTTTAACGTCCCGTTCAGCAGCGAGGCTATATGAGACGTCAGAGTTGATGACTATTTGTTCTGGTGGGTCAGTGGTTCACAGTGGGTGGTGGGTCAGTGGGTCAGTGGTGGGTGGTGGGTCGAGTGGGTCATGGTGGGTAGTGGGTCAGAGTGGGCCAAGGTGGGTGGTGGATCATAGGTCGGAGTGGGTCGCGGTGGGTGGTGGATCAAGTTTTCATTGACTCACGCCATCAATGATAAAATCTGTAAAACCTAACCGAACAAAGGGCAATATTACTACACAACACACTCAACATCTTACCTATTCATTACAAACTATTGCATGATCCGAATAACTCTAGTATATCCACAAACCATCATTTGTCATGTTTTATCGAAATACATCATGATTTTTCTCACAAGCAGATACTTTGAATGTTAATACGCAAAGTTCATTGTTCTTATCAGGTATTCACTTATTCTCTTATGATCATCACAACCTTTAGGGTACTTCCCGTAGATATAGAAGGTGAAATGTAGTATGCAGGCTTGGTGTAGCGTGCAAATAAAGTAATGAAAAGCAACAGGATATGTTTCTCCTCCAACCCCCCTAAAGTGGAGTGTGTTGATTATTCAAAAATAGAAATGAAATCCAATCAGAAAATTCATCATAAGATAAATGTAGCCAAGTCTCGACTTTGCAATAATAATAATAATAATAATAATAATAATAATAATAATAATAATAATAATAATAATAATAATAATAATAATAATAATAATAATAATAATAATAATAATAAAGGAATAACAGAATTACAAAATTAATTGCGTAAACAATACCTTCAAATTAAGAAAAAAATGATTCCCACGACGCAGGGCCGTAATTTGTGGGGGCACGGGGCCGCTCCCCCCCAGGGAAGCTCCCTACCGTTGGAGGGGTTCCCATTTTAAGACAAAATTGTCTTACTCCATATACGATACAAAAATTAAATTATAAGTGCAGCATCAAACAGTTTCACAACATTACATAAACAGAACAGCACACTAAATATAAATAAAACAAGAATGAGTCCTGGGCCCATTTCAGTAAAAAATGTCTACTATTAGGGGAACTAGAAATAATATATATTCGTATATTATTGTCAGATTTGTCAATATTGTCCCCTTAATTAATTTGTCGTGTATGGAACGGGCCCAGAGGCGTAACTAACGACCTTGGTGTGCGGGAGATTCCAAGAATTTCAGATATCCTCTGATCTTATTGGCCGATACAGATGGAACATAAAGAGTCATGACCAAGTTATAGCGGAAATTAAGGCCAACTGCCGTCGGCCCTCGTGGCCGAGTGTTCTAGGGCAACGTTCTAGTAATGAAAATAGTTTTTGGCGTATGTTTAAACCTTGCCCAAGGATTTTTTAAATTTTCTTAACACTTTTTTCATTAAAATAAGCTTGCAGTTTTACTATACGGATCCATAGTAAAACTAATAATAATAATAATACTAATAATAATAATAATAATAATAATAATAATAATAAATATAATAGCAGTAGTGGTAGTAGTAGTAGTAGGAGGAGGAACGGGTTAGAAGCCTCGCAGGTGTTGGTTATGTTCTGTTCTCTTGCTCAAATTTTTCTGTACATTTTACATGACCAACTTCAAATAGCTGGCTAGGGTAGCGCGCGAATACTGAATCTCTTGGGATCGACGTAAATTGTGCCGACTCTTCTTCTTTGGAAATTAGAAGTTACGATGAGGAAGAATAGTAGTAATGTAAATCGGGAGCAGTTAAAAACGATGAGGTAGCCTCAACTTGAAGAATGTTTCGTGATATTTTCTCCATTGACGAAGATCTACATAACTTGCTTTTGAGTTAAACAGGGAAATATCGAGTAAGTTATTGTGACACTCATAAGGAACGTCTTCTCATACGAGCATTAGTAGTTTGTATAGTCTTACACACAACGATTTTAACTAGCTAAAAGTTTAGACAAAAGGTTTAGTGACGCGGTAGTTATGTGGTTAGCGTATTGAACTTCTATACGGCGGGCCCGGGCTCGAATCCCGGTCAAGTGGAACTTTTTCAAATGTTTCAATTTCAATTTCAATACATACTCAGTGTGACAAGAAAGATCTTCTCTCCTCCAGAAAGAAAAAGATGTTGGAATGAGGAGAATTAGAGAAGGTCTCTTAATGAAGGCAATCATTTACTAACTTATTTCCAGCAGTTGTTCTAGATTTGATATTTTTGGCTACTTTCAAGCATTTTCTGATTCATGCGCGGTCAGTATATTTACTTCTCTAAACATGCAGTATATAAAGAAATAATATATTACATACACAGCAATATTAAGATAAATATATGGTGTTCTTTGGAAAACACGATCCGAACCATAGAGATTCATCTTAGCATAGAGAACTGTTTCGTTAGTCACCTACTTTACAACTTGACCTGGATAAACATCTGGATCAGGGCTACCAACTGCTGTCAGTCCCGAGAAAAGTTACGTGTAAGTTGGGTTGCATCTGTCTAGGCGTTCTCACAACTGCAAATTACCCCGACCCCAAGTAATGGAATTAGAGCAGTTAGTGGGGGAGATACATTTGTGGCTGGGTGTATATACAATATAATAAAACTTTCAAGTAAGATTTCACTTCGTATATAACTAGTAATATACATACTGTTACTAATAATAAGATAATGACCAATTTGGCTTATAAGTCATAATGTTACACACATTTAATATGCAGTAAAGAGTTTTAAAAAAAAAAACACACAACCGCTGTAATCTTACCACTAATGATTTAATTACAATAATTGAACATAAGTAACAATTTTAGTTCTGAAATGTTCCTAACAAGGAAGGGTCACGCAGTGGCTCCGCTGAGATCCAAACAAGACAATTGTGTTTGCATTTTATATGTTATAACTAGATGAATCCCAAAGTTATACGTACCACCGGGCGGAATATCGTGAGTTACAACATATTTTGTAATGTAAGAACTACAAAAAAATTACCTGGCAGAATAGTTTGAACCGAGTCATTTGTTCGGAAACGGTTGGGTAAGTGGAAACCTCGGCCAACACGTGTCCCATTATTTTTAACGACAAACTTTTTGGGTGAAAAAACTTTGTCCCAGGGTCCCCAGCAGGGTCCCAGATGGGGTCCAACTCAAAATTTTCAAATGGCAAGGAAAGTTAAGTGGCACATCATTTGAAAGCTGCTGTAAAATGAAAGAAAATGCAGCAAGTCTCGACTCTCTACAACAAACCTGTGCAAAATGGTGACGGGTCAAAGTGTAAACAAAAACTTAATTAAAAAGTCCATGGCCATCCCTATAAATCGGAAACGGTAAGACAAATATGAAAATAGGAAAGGAAGTATGGCATTATTTTCAAAGTACAACGATTTAAGTGAAAACGTCTTGTCCCATGGTCCCCACATGTTTCAAGGTGGGGTCCAACTAAAACGTTTCAAATGGCAAGAGAGGTAGCACATCGTTTGAAAGCTCTTGTTAAGTGAAAGAAGATGGAGCACGTCTTGACTTTCTACGATAACCCTATCCAACATGCGGAAAGTCAAAACGTAAACAAAAGCTTAATTGAAAATCTGTGGCCACCTTGAATCCAAGATGGTTGCTTAAACCCTATATCGAAAGGATAAGCATACCAAACTGCTGAAGCTATGAAAACCAAATTTGGCATGAATGTTGATTAGTAGGTGACGAAAATATACGAAATGTTCAAAAACGCGACATATTGAGTTCAAAATGCCGCACTATGTATCGAACGTATGCTCAGTTCACACCACTTGTGTTGGAGAAGCGAAATGTGGTATTTACGTTTATGGTTAATAGTAGATATCCACAAAATATCAAAAAGTATAATCTGTAATCCAACATGGCGTGAAAAATGAGTTTGTATATAAATATGTTATGTCTTGGAATATTGTGACATAGCTCGATGTACTGAAATGACTTACACATGGTTTGGTACTACTCGCCAATCTTGCAAATGATTTTTTTTTTTTTTTTTTTTTTGTATATCTGATAGTGCTTGAAGTATTGCGATCAAACCAACGAATGACATGCAAATGTAACCATCACGAATACGTTAAAATAGAGCCCCCAACCTACTGGTGCAGCAAGTCCTTTATGCGTGAACTACTTATGACAAAATTAGAAAAATATTCGAAGGTATTCAACTTTTGTTTAGCAGTATGGGTAGGAAGTCAGAGTTGTGTGTTCATCGCATATTCGTTATATTCAAGTAAATGATGCCGAGAGAACCGTGACGAACGTGCATTAAGAACAAAACATATATGGTGTTGTTACCGAATGAAATAATAGTTGAAGTGAATAGAAATTCAATTCTTCTTTAGTCTTCATATTGTTTCTAAATACATAATAGAGAAAAAAAAGAGATTCAGATTTGTACTGTTATGAATGACATAGGTTTTAAGTGGCCATCTTGGATTCAAGCTGGCCATAGTTTTTCAATTAAGCTTTTGTATACATTTTGACCCGCCGCAATTTTGGACAGGGTTGTAGAAAGTTGAGACTTGCTCCATCTACTTTCATTTAACAAGATCTTGAAAACGATGAGCTACTTAACCCCTCTTGCCATTTGAAACCTTTTAGTTAGACGACCCCACCTGGGACCCTGTGGGGACCCTGGGACAAGACGTTTTAACTTAAATTGTTGTACTTTGAAAATAATGCCACACTCCCTTTTTTATTTTCACATTTGTCTCACCGTTTCAAATTTATAGGGGTGACCATAGACTTTTCAATTAAGTTTTTGTTTATTTTTTGACCCTCCGCCATTTTGCACAGGGTTGTCGTAGAGAGTCGAGACTTGCTGCATTTTCTTTCATTTTACAACAGCTTTCAAACGATGTGCTACTTAACCCTCCTTGCCATTTGAAAATTTTGAGTTGGACCCCGTCTGGGACCCTGCGAGGACCCTGGGGCAAACTTTTTTTAGTCAGAAAAAATGTGTCCTTGAAAATAATGGGATACGTATTGTCCGAGTTTTCCATTTACCCAACCGTTTCCGAACAAATGACTCGGTTCAAACTATTCTTCCAGCTTTGTAGCTTTTATATTACAAAATATGTTGTAACTCACGATATTCCGCCCGGTGGCACGTATAACTTTGGGATTCGTCTAGTTATAACATATCAAATGCAAACACAATTGTCTCGTTCGGATCTCAGCGGAGCCACTGTGTGACCCTTCCTTGTAAGTATTCTTTATTAGGTTATCAGTTCCTACCAGTTATTAATAACAGAAAGTTAACTATAGTCTGAGTTTTTACCTTCCTTAGCCTCCTCATCACTCCAACAGATTATATTTAAAGGACATTAAAGATTATAAAAATTATTGAAATTCCTGGTCAGTGGGTATTTTTTCATCATAAATATTGAAATATCTTTGCTGCCAAATATTAAATATACTTACAAAAACAAATTATAAAAATATTCCGGATAATAATTTAATAATTCAATTGTAATAGTTTATGTAATACAATTACCGTTACTAATATATTCTTCTACATAATAGAAATGTAATCATAATATAAATTTGCATAATAGAAGTCAATCATCTCTTTTATTTACCTAAAGTGTAAATTAAAATTAATCTAGAAATAATTGAAATATTAGAAATATTATTATTCGTTCAAGTTGTTACGATTTATTTAACACATTAGCTAAGATTATTGACACTACAGATATTCATTGTTACCAATTCGTCATTTAAATAAAAGTAAATTAATTGGAACTTTTGATACCTATTTATTGTAGTAAATTACTGTTCTGTTTTTAAGATAATTACAAGGTTATTACAATGTTAGTATAAAGTATCAAAGGTCATGGGTTCGAAGATCGTGCTCTCCAAATCATGAAACATTGTAACTTTAATTGACAGTACAGAGTAATTATTAGTGTACCCAGAGAGTTATTCACCATAAAGACGAATTACGAAAGAAAGCAATATTAAGCTCCTATCTACTCCAGAATACACTGAGCAAACGTCATAATGCGACCTACTTAACTCTATCTTGAATTACCTTGATTAATCAGTTATGCATACTGAAATGTATAAAATTATTATATTTACATAATTACAACCATTCCTACACTGTTAAAAATGGAACGACGAGTAAAATTCGAGACTACAGAAAGTGACTTAGGCACAAGTGTACTTTGGCTTAAGTTAGTTCAGCTACATGAGATTTCGGAGGTAATTATTTACTGCTCTACAGACCACGGATGGGTCTTCGCGGGTTATGAAATACGATACACTGTGCGGAGAGATCGAGCTCACGCATAGGTCTGAATCGTATAAATTACTGAACAAACTGAACAAGTCGTTATGTACCATCTCAATTCTCTCCCACATTACAAACCGTAACTTCGACCCAACTACGTCATAGCCCTGTATCCTATCCCACTTTGGCCAATTATTATTTTTGATATTTCTAAACTTGGTTACTGCTTTCCTTCCGTCTTGTAATGAGGATGCTCCGATTTATTTCCATCGTAGATCCTATTTCTTCCGTTTCTTTTAACTATGACGTCGCTCAAAGACTGTTAGATTTCTGTACAGTGACTGTTAATAGTTTTGCAAAGAATTTTCTTCCGTGTTAAAGACAGTTATTGTTTCCGCTTTATACGACGTTACTACTCCTATTTTTCACTAACATTTCTAAGGGCTCTCTTTTAGAAGTTTTTGAATAAAATATTTTTTTTCTGGATATCGTTCCTTTTCTTCACTGGAACGTGGTGATTCATTCATGTTATGACAATAATGACAAGAGACCAACTTCTAATAAGTTACACACTGAAATAGAAATTATATTTACCTTTATCTTCTGTTATATTAGTAGCAGGATGTAGAAGTATTTTAAGATTAATAAAATACACATCAATTACTTCATTAAATGTTTAGAAGTGCAATTTTCCTAATCCTCAACAAATTCTTATTACTTTAGAAGTATTCTTCACGTATCATATACAGTACTTACGCACGCAGGTTGCGTCTGATCCTTTCCACCGACCATTATATTCGCAGGTTCTTGTGTAAGAACCATCCAATTTAAACCCTTTATAGCACCGAATATGACACTCTGCTCCTGGGGGATACGTTTCAATTGCTGCATAACCTGGACATCTTACTTGCCCATTTTCAGGTGGAATTAAGGCTGGACATCTTGATGATGTTTCTATCATGGAGGAATAAGTACGAAACAATTGTTTTAATTCAAATGAGAGTTTACAGAGAATTTAATATAAACAAAATTTAAGGTATCTTAATGTAATATGAGTGTCATATTATATCTGCTTTAATACTACAAAGTATAATACTAAAACTACAAACCACAGCTCTCTCGTAACTGTGTGATTAGCGTACGCATCCTCGATGTCGGATAACCAGGTTCGATTCCGAATGGGAGATTGTGGTTTCAATTCCACGTTAAGCTGTATGTCCTTGTCTAATATATCTGAATGAGACGTTAAACTCTTAATCAACCAACCAAATAAAACTTTACATAATCTAAAGAATGTATGGAGATATTTACATTACTTATTTTAAAATTTATAACCACTGAAAATCAACAACATGTTAGTTTGAGAACATTACATTTTATAAATAGAAGAACTAATCAACTTGAATGGTGTTGTCTGTCATTAGCAATGTTATTTCTGTAGAGTCAAATTCAAACGCACATATCATATCACAAATGTTCTTTCTACGATAATTTTTTGTTAAGGACGAACCAATTTCAGTGTAACTTTATATTAATTCAAGAGAAAATTAATTCGCTTATTGGTTATTTAGGAGTTTAATGTCCGTTTTCAGTTTGAAGTCAATAAGACGTCGACCTTTAACAACTTAAAATGGGAGCCAACCCACAATTCTCATTGGAAATCAAACCTGGGTCTGTGCCACGAAAAACGGGAACACTAACAATTAAGCTATAAGGAGTCCAGAAAACAAGGGTAGATAACGTAATTAAATGTGCAATATTTTCAATTCGTTATGCTTTCGTTCCCACATTGACCCGATTCCAGCGAGGGATAAATAACGTTACTGGTGTAACTTTTAAACGGTATTCTCTGAATATAGTTATTCGCCAGAACATTCTGCATTTTGGTATTGTATTTAGTTACCAATAGAATAACGTTATTCTACCTGTGCCTTACGTGTTTGAGTTAGTTAAGATAAAACGAGTTCTAGTAAGTATCATATGTCAATAAAGTAAATCCCCACGTTAAGCTGGTTTGATATCCAGACTCCTAACTACGAAAACATTTACGACCACTCCAACCTCAATCATTTCATAGCTTCAACCTGTTTTATACAAGTTATTAGGACGTAAAGTCGAATGTGATTTATCCAAACATACCTTTATACATTGCAAGAGCTGTAACTTCCAAACATTCAACGCAAACTTGTAACATAACTCTATTTATATATACTTATATGCTACTATCTATTATTACTAAAACAAAACAAGACAAAACTTCTAAACTTATAATTATTCATCCTCAAATTACTGGAAGAAACAGTCCTTGTCTCATCAAAACACCCGCGCCATCCTTTCATTCTCTTTCCACAAGGCAGGGGCCGCGGTGGCTCAGTGGTAGAGCGTTCACCTCTGGTGCTTGGGGTCCCGGATTCGATCCCAGGCCCCGCCAAGTGAACTTTGTGGTGGACAAACACCGTGTGCGTGGGTTTTCTCGGGGTTGTCCCGTTTCCTCCCACTTTCTTCATTCCACCATTTCATTCATTTCTCATAATCACCGTCTCCTTTAGCCTAACCGGCATAAACGTGGGACGTAAAACTCAAAGATTTCATTTTTTCTTTCCACAAGGCGAAAAGTTTTTTGTTTATATTCAATAAGCGTACTATATACTACTATTTCATAGTGAAAATTGAAATAAAATGTAGTAAATATAGAAGAGAATACATTTATTTCTCCATGGAGTAAAAGGAAAAAAACAAACAAAAAAACAGAAGTTGTCAAGACCAATTAATGCATCAACATATTAAAATATAAAAGAAAAAAATACAACCAGTTGCGGAAGGACTCCCCCATCAACTTCATAGAACAGTAACATTCCTGGAGTGACATTTTTATTGTTTTGACAAAACATTCTATCATTAAGTCCTTCAAGAGACGACAAAAGAAAAAAAATACTTGTATTTTACTCACAGCTTCATCAAGGAAGAAAAAAATAATCAATTGTTTAAAGCTTTAGATTAACTTATTCAAAGAAGTATGACTATATATCATGAAACTTTCAATAATAATAATAATAAATGTCTATCTACATATATATGTGGAATCAAATAACATTCTTGAGGCCAATGTAATCTCACATTTCAGGAGGGCAAAGAAGGATCCATTAAAAAATTAAATGAAGGTAATTTTTCAAATGTCTTTAAACGATATATAACTAAATCACTGTAATTTCCAAGTTCTTGATTAATAAGTTGTAGATTTATAGTGGGTAAGTTTTTTTACTAAGTTTCCCTTTTCTAACATGATAAAAGTTTTAAAAAAAGCACAGATGGACCATAGGTATGTCACACTACGTGGATAATCATCGCTTGTTATAGCCGCCTTTAATATCAGGTAAGGAATGAAAAGAAATACTGTTCAACACATTGTTTCTTCGATAACGTCACTTCACTATAGCTTTTCCATGCAATTAATTTGCAGATGGAACTATTCCTTTTTAAAATTTCCTAATATTCCTTTTAAAAATAAAACAATAAAATATATTTGGTGGATCATATTTCCTCTCCACTATTTGCCAAGAAGGATTGATGAATAACGATTTTATCAAAAAGACTGTAATTTGGATTGTCATAAACTGGAGACTGGGAATGTCCACAATAGAATGGTTGAATGTCCTTACGATGATGGTTTTTGTTTTCTACAATGGCGTCTCGATCTATTAGAACTGGTATGTTATAATACTGACTTTTAACTTAAATAGCGGGTGGTAGAAGCGGCATCGTTCTTTCCGTAAAACCTATATAATGTTCAAGATGATCTTCCAAACACAACAGTTTAAGTTCGACGAAAGATTATATTTCAACTCCTCAACCAGTGGCAAAACTGTCTGTTCAATTTTGTAAAAAAAAAGAGAGAGAAACGTCGATGGAACACTATTGATCACGTGCATCTCTATCACTTGGCGTTATAGATAATTGTTTACACACGCACGTTACTAGTTCCACTACAATTACAAAGTAGTTGTAATTGTACAAGTTGTTGTTATTGTTGTAATTACATAGTTGTTGTAATTACAATTGTTGCTTACAAAGTTCCAGTACAATTACAGCATTAACTTCGTAATGCATTAGTATGGCATTAGAATGCATGGGATAGTCTCGTTAATGTACGGATCTATTTAAGAAAACGGTCCAGCTTCGAATAATATATCTTTTATCAACATCATATTACCTCCGTCGACTATCTATTTTTTATTAAGATATTTCTGTATAATTACAAACATTCTTGCATCTATTCATCGCACTACAATATTTAATATTACGTTGTTATTTCATACAGCGTTACTCATAAACGCGAAGATTAATTCTCATCTTTCATATATTAATAAATCTAGAAGACATTTAAAATCTAAATCACAACCCTGCATAACTACGACAGCAGCGTTTACTCAACTAACGCATCGCATTTCGAAATTCCACCTGCAATGGCTCAATTACCACAAACATAAATTACGACCCACTTTAAATTTCAATGATAATAATTCGTACGAATGTATGTTTTTTATATTTCCTTCTTCATGAAGTTTTCAGAATATAAAGCAGAATCAATAGTTCTGAGTTATTACAAGATTTATGTAACTATGTTCAATACTTCTACCGGGCAAGCGCCAACGGAGAATCTAATTAATGTGTTACATAGTTTTCAAAATTCGTGTTAAATACAGTATTATTATTTCTAGAATATCAGAGTAGCAGTTTAAGATCAACACCAGACTTAAAGTATCACCAATAAGAGAATTTCAAAGTTTATTAGAGTAAAACTTTACTGTTTAACATCAATTTTCGGATAATATCACGAGACATTGATATTAAAAATCACGACACTTTTCAGCCATCGAGGTACATCAAAATAAGAGGGATTTAGAGAACAAAATAAATTTTTGAGGAACTATAATCCTCTATGACGTACTGAGTTCGAACCCCATTCAATGCAAAACATTTAGTTACATTGCATTAACTGTGAGCTAGGGTCATATTTTCAAGTAATCTAACTAACGATGAAAACTTTTAAAGGAATAAAGAAATATTTTAAAGCAGACGAAATACCGTTGGCCATCCCACAAGTTTAATAATTCTAATCGCAAATAACGTTCTTTAGCCTTGCAATAATCGGCGTAACCAAAGCATATAGTCAATAGCTCAGGAACGAAGGAAAGGGAAAAAACATTAAATTTGAGCAACTCAAAATCAACGTTTGCGCTGTCGACAACTTGTCCAACTTGAGTAAACTTTAATTTCGAGTATACTAAATAAAAGGAGGACGGACTATTAACCCATAAATAGTTATGTCCACAATGCCATGAAAGTTCACAGTAAATAACATCTACAAGCAATTGTTTGTTCCATTCCTTACTAGTAATATCGGTAGTGTTATCGAGGTTATTCTTTAAAGTTTTCAGATGCACTAATATATTTCTAAATACGCTACTATTCCAACTTAAGATCGACCGAAACAAAACACTCTCACTATAACCGATTATCGAAAGCAAATCAGTCTAACAATTTCTATGCAGTCAATGTCCATTCTCCAAATATTTAATTTCTTTATACACATTAAATTATAAAAAAAATCCTCTGGGCAACCAGCTTATGAAAACGTTCGCAAAATAATCAAGATTATTTACTAAATTCTATGAAATATTCTTTATTTATATTTAGATATCGTCGGGAATTGAAGTAGGAGGCAATAACTACCTGAGACTGTAGAGTGTATCGGTAACCTTCAGTTAGCTGAAGCATATGCTCTCCTTCCAAAATCCTAAAGTAATAGCGTAACATGTGTCACGACGCCAACATACAAGACCTTAAATGGCATAGGTACTGATGAGAGTCGAATCGAATACATCAAGAACAAAGTTTCTTATGTTCAACTATAGAACTGACTACTATAATTTATCCAAACCTTTGAAGTAGCTACCAGACGAAAAACATCTTTTGGTAAACTAGGAGAAGTGCCGGGAGGCTAAACCGAGCATTCAACCTATGGCTCCCCATTCGGAGCACCTCTCCTATTAATCTGATTGTTACTACATAACCCTACAATACTTTTGTTTTAGAGTAAGTAATTGAATGGATTATTCTCTGCTATTAGCTTTACTCACATTACCGTATGGAATAATCAAAATAATGATCTCAAATTAATATCCAAACTATCCTAAAATACGATAATAATAATAATAATTTTGAACCGTACAACTCAATCGTACCTTAAGACTAATCACTTTCAGGGCGAATATGGGACTACATAACGCTTTTTTTTAAACTTCAAATGCAACTAATTTCACAGTATACTCCGATTTAGATAGAACAATATCTATTGAATTCATATTAAATAAGAAGGTTAACTACTCCATTTACAAATAAACTAAACTTATAAACAAATGTATACGAAATTGTTGGATTAATGTGCTAGTATCATCGAGCAAAACATATAGTATTAAATTTCTGTATAAAATTATCATTCTAGAAAACAATAACTAACAAACTAAGATATCCTCTACTCGCCTGCCCTAGCTCGCTAAACGCTGTGGCCTCAGGAGGCTCCGGTAAAACTTTTGTTACAAAAAAACAGGATTCCAGAGCTTCCGCCACTCATATATCATAATACAGTAATTTTTGTAACTAGTGATTATCAATCTTCGTACTAGAAAGATTCAGTGGTTATACATCTACTACCAATTAAGTTCCTAATCTCCTATTTTGGGCCTACTTCAACTATCTCTTGCAACTGACTACAGAACAGGAAAAAACGGGTCCGTCTTCCGCAGATATATATATTTCTTTTAGCCTAGTTAGGAATAAATCCCTGTTACAGAGGTAACCAGGAAAAGTACAAGAGATCCTGATGTGCTTTAGAACTATTATTGTAAACATACTTTTTTAAATTCACGAATAAGTGATTTCTTATTTGCTGTATCTATATTCATATACGAAAGTTGTACTTCATATATAGAGAAGTTCTGAATTTCTAAAAACCAGCATAAAACATTCACATTGTAATTCGACACTGCAATTGTATAAGGTGATAAATATAGTTATTATAATTAAATATAGTTGATAAATATTGAGACAACCATTAACTGAAAACTGCCTTTAACTGTTGCGTTATACGGCACGAGATCACATCTCAAAACAACACAGTCGCGTCTGGTGGGCATTCAAGGCCTGCATAACCCTAAACTCAACAATGGAATTATGCATGTACTGAACATTCGCAGAACAAGATAACAGACACAGTGAATTGCATATTTATTGTTAACAGAAACGTCGTGCTTTGTCTACTTATCCTCAGTGTTTACTATGCAAATATTAAGCAATATTGGCCACATGACTAAATCCCAAATGACATACTTTTCACAATCCAATTTTTGCCACACAGTGTTACAGTTATTCTTTATCGGTAAGACATGAGCATGCTTCAAAGAAATGTTAGATCTTATCTTATGTAATTACTATCATCATTTATATCAAGCAAGTTAACAATGAACATGGCGGAATAAACAAAACATAAATTTCTAAACATCAAGTAATTTAAATGTCTCTATGTTCCACTTTTCATATCAAGAGGTAATTGCTGTCATATGCAATGATAATTACTACAACTATGGTTCTACCCCGGATAGGAAGAAGAGAGAGAGATTCGGAAATTAACAACTCATCATAACAAATTCTGTTACATACGCATACCAAAATAAGGAGTTATGGTTGACCCCTTTTTGTCTTCCTTTCACTTTCAAACACCAACATCACAATTTAATTTCCGGTAAGCCTAATTGTAGAATAGTTTGGAGTCAACTTGAAATTTATCTCTCTCCGTTATAACTTACCGCTTAGATTGGTGAGGATATCATCAATTTTCTTACATTCTTTTCCTAGATTTAGAACAAAACCTAGGGAAGCTAAATTATAGGATCTTACTTTCTTCGACTGCCGCCATTAATACACACCCCTCTCGCGTTTTTTTTGAGCGAGAAGAAAACTACTAACTTGTCTATACTAAGCGTGATTTGGCTCACAATTCTGATTAGACACAATCATAAAATTCATGGAAAATCTGCCGAAGAAAATAAAAACAATTCTCCTCTTGCTTTCCGAAAGCACCGAAATGCAGTATCTCACCTCTATATTATGACAAGACACCAACTCAACTAACTATTTTTTATCAATTACTTATCGCGAAATATGTTTAGTAAAATTTACCAACAGAAATAATATGTTATTTAGTATAATAAAACTAAAATTTTTCGAGACTATTACTAAATTAATTTAAAATATCCTAAATGGAACGAAATCATTCAAGAGTTCTTTACATTTCTCTCGGCGGTTTGAGAAAAATTTTGATGATTCAAAATTTTAACTATATGCCAAAAGCTTTTGACTTAGTCTTATATTCAGCTAAGATCTTACCTCAACTAAACACAAACTGAAGTTTCTTCGTCTGTTCAGTTTATTGACATTGTATTTAGTGGGAAAGGATAATCTTTCAATAATTCTTCCCGTTTGCGCAAGAAAAAATTAAATAATTTTAAGTTATGAAAATTCTGCGTGCGTGCATTTTCTCCTGTTAAAGTATGTAGTACTGCACTATTTCGTAAAATTTTACTAATCACGTACGGTCCTATAAAACATTGTAATCATTTGCTGCTTTCTCTCCTAAGAGCAGATGACAAGTGGTGAGTTGTAATCATTACCAATTCACCTTCTTTTAGTACTAGTTGATTGGGTTGTTTCTTCTGAACTCTCTTTATTAGTTTCTGAGTGGACAATTAAATGCTTAGAGGTATTATCAACCGCTTTTAACTCAAGCGGCCAACAAAATGATCTTTTGAAAGCATCTGTAGCTGAATAAGATAGGAATATTTCTGAAGGAGTACATCCAACACTAGCACGAAAGGAATGATTAAGCAACTCCTGTATATGTTGAAGGTACTTGACGCAGTTTGTTAGGTTGGTTCCACACTGTAGACGAATAATTCGGTTAAGCTCTTTGTGACTTCGCGATTGCTAGACGGAAAATAGCTGGATGTATAGATGGGTTAAACGTTCTTTTGCAAGCAATAATCCTTCCAATGTTTAGAAAGGAAATGGGAACCTTTATCCGAAATAATATAACGTGGATATGGGAACAAATAAAAATAACGTTTCTCAAGGGTGATAATTATATCTTTTGTATGGGCCGTTCGCAAAGGGAAATAACAAACAAAACGTGTATATATGTCTATGATCGACAATATATAGTAATATCCTTGACTCTCCAGAAGCTTGCCTACAACATCAATTCCCAATTTATCATGTCGAGCTTCTGCTTCAATATGACACTTGTTTCATGATAGGACGATTAGAAAATTTTGTCTGCGCACAGTAAATGCAATCACGTATATATTGTTTAATATCTTGTTTCTGTCCCTTCCAGCAAAACAAAGATCAGTAAAATTGGAAACATTTCCGGACACCAAAATGTCCTTTATTATAAATTAACTGAATGATTTTTTTAGTGTTCGCTTGTGGGATTACCTACAGCCATCGCCCTGTTCTACTTACTTTATAATACAATAATACCCGATAAACCGTAATGTTGTCATTTTCGCGAGCATCTTCGAACCATCCTTTTAACTTTTGGAGAAAGCCATCTGTCGCCTGATTTTCCCGTACGTTTTCCAAATCAAAGTCTGGATAATCAGGTAATGCCAAGAAATTAACGTAATAGGTTTCAAGCTAGAAGCTGATTTCCGGAGGATTCCGGCTTAAGGTATCAGCAACGAAATTAAGCTTTCCAGCATAGTGCTCGAATATTAAATCAAATTTTTGAAGTTTTAATAAGATTCTAGTAGTACGAGGGTCCAGATTCTTCAATCTGAAGGCTGTGTAACCGCTGCATTATCTGTATGCACATAGATTCTATGCTCCATTATATACTGTTGAAAATGCTCACAAAGAAATAAAACCGATAAAAGTTCTAGTTGGAATATAGATTACGACAATTCATATGACTTATCTCCTCTACTTGCATAGCCAATCACGTTTTGCTTCTCTTTGTCATCCAGATTTTGAGCCAGGTATCCTGCCAAATTCTCCGTACTGGTATCACTATATAGATGAAAGGGAAGAGAGAAATTTGACTGGCCTAATGCCGTAGGTTGACTCATTATTTCTCTCAATTGTTTAAATCTTTCTAACGCTTCTTGGTGCATAGTAAATTTTACATCTTTTTAATCAAAGTTTAAAGTCGTGCTGTAAAATTAGCAAAGTTTGCACAAATTTTCGACGCCAACCAATTAATCCCAAAAATTTACGCATCTGCTTCTTAGTCTTGGGTGTAGGGAAACACCGGATTGATTCATTATGTTTTAGATCTACCTGAATCTTTCCTCCACCTATAATATGTCCAAGGAAATGAATTTCGGTCTTAATAAAACTACATTTCCTGAAATTAAGCGAAAATTTGGCTTTTCAAAAATTTCAAATGTCTTTTCCAAATGAT
Organism: Thermobia domestica; assembly: GCF_964235325.1. Taxonomy (NCBI): domain Eukaryota; kingdom Metazoa; phylum Arthropoda; class Insecta; order Zygentoma; family Lepismatidae; genus Thermobia; species Thermobia domestica. The sequence goes on along the minus strand of NC_137463.1, from coordinate 137,975,302 downwards.
CCAAATGTTCGTCTACGGTATTACTCTTGACGAGAACATCATCTAGGTACAAAAGGATAAATTGGTTCTCGGATGGGTTAAAGAACGTATTCATAACATGTTGAAAAATGGCAGGGGCAGACTTTATGCCTTGGGGCAGAACCGTTATGACATATTCACGTCCCTTAAATATGGAACTTGTGCACGGGTACGAGTTTGGATGGAGACTGATACCGTAATACGCGGATGAACATTCAAAATTTGTGAAGAAACGGGCCTGTGCAACTCGGTTCAACATCTCTGCAATAGCTTCTACTTGCACCTTAGGCGCAATTACCTTTTTGTTGGTAGCTCTAAGGTCCAAGACTGGACGAACACCTCCAGTGGCTTTCCGCATAACATGGACGGGATTGCGATAGGGTGAAAGTTGTGGTTTCGCTATCCCTAAATCTATCCATTTTCTCAACTCAATTTCAAATTCATTCTGCATTGCTTGCGGAACTGAGTAATATGGCCCAACGACAGGTTCATTATATATAAGCTGAATTTTGTAGGGAGTGGTCCTAACTTTACACGGATATTCTGAAAATAGACACCTATATCTAAGTAAGATTTGGTATAAGCGTTTACGTACTGCCCCTGATAAATCTCGAGATTCAACATATCGTTGTGTGCATATGCTCCTGAGTCTTACCTGGTCTACATATTTGGCATAGTCCCGTATTCCTCTACGCATGTAATTCGCCAAACCTAAGAATTGTCTAAGTTGGCGTGTGCTTTTAGGTGGTTGGTATGTTTTCACTGCATTTATCAATTTCTCACTAATCCTATGTCCGTCTTGAGAGATAGTATAGCCTAAAATATCTAACCGATCGAAAAGGAATTTAGATTTGGCAACGCTGCAACGAAGTCCACTAACGCGAAAACGTCTGAACAGCTTTTCCAATGTCACTAACGCTTGTTCTTCCGAATCGCTTGAATAGACAATATCATCAAAATAGTATTCGAGGGATTGAGGTTCCAAATTCGATAAAACGATACTCATAAATTTATTATAGAATGCAGGAGATACGTTCAGACCTTGTGGAAGTTTAGAATTCGAAAACCCCAATGTTAGGAATAGCAAAGGCAGTATATTTTCTGCACGAAGGATGAAGGTCCAAATGGAAATAGGCATTGGTGACATCGAAACATGTCAGAAATTTATGACCACTAACATTCTGAACAATGTCCTGGATAGGAGGAAGTTGTACGCTTTGAAATACAATTGACTTGTTAATTTCCCGGAGGTCAATGATTTTTCGAATCGCTCCTGAGGGTTTGCGAAGAAACATGACTGGCGATCTGTATGGGCTACTCGACCGTTGTATAATTTTGGCGTCCAACAATTGATTAATGTAATCACGGACTTCATCTTGGAGGGCAACAGGAATTGCGTAACTCTTATCTCGAAAAATCGAATGTTCTTTCATTTGAAATTGACATTGAAAATTTCGTGCGGAACCAATAGTGTCAGTCCAAGTCATGGTATCAGCATATTGATACGCTAATTTAGCTATTTTGTCTTTTGTTTCAGGAGAAACGTTCGGTCCAATTTGTAATTTAGATGAGTCAAAATTACGCTGACCTTTATTTAGAAGTGGCAAGTTGACATAAGTGGGGTCACAGTAGGAGTAAAATTCCTTATCTTGAGGGGCAGTTACCACCTCGTCTGCAGTACCAATAAATAACGAAGGCTGTAAAGTTATACATTTCTGCCTGGGGTTGATGAGTTCGATGTAATTGCATTCGTTGTTCAATAATGCATGGGGTATGAGAATACCATGTTTCGCAAAAAACGCGGGGGTCAGGTTCAATACAATAGTCAACGTCCGTGTCTCCGTTGTGAAGTCGGAGCGGAACTACCGTACGAGAACGGGGTAACAACCTCGTTCGTTGACCTAAGGTGAAATATGGTTTCGAAGCATTTAAAAGGATGTTATACACAGATGCAGATAAACTAATGGGAGGGGTCGCGGTAAAAGTGTCTGGCGGGGGTTTGCCATGACGTTTGAGCGTCAAGGTATTCGATTCCATATTGACCTGTGCCATATGTGGTCGTAAAAAATCCACACCAAGGATCAGACGTACACTTAAGCGGTCGACGATATGAAAGCGATGGTGGAAGGTGTAACCATGAATTCTAAGGCGTAAAACAACAACTTCATTAAGCTGTACTGGGGCCTGAGAGATACCTACTACAGTGGTTTGAATTTGATAACGCTTGGCCGACTTGGGGACAAGACTTCTATCAATGATAGAGATAGATGACGCGCTATCTATTATACTATGAACGTCATTTCTACCAATTTGTAGTGGTATACGAAGAATCTCATTTGCTATAAGTGGTACGTGAAGGGTTTGAGCAAAGGGTGTGCGTCCTAATCGACCACGTGGATTTTTATTTTCAGAGCAAGTGGTATTGGTTCGATTTCCGTGAGGGACATGTGGCGTACGTTGTACACCCGTGGACCGTTGTCCGAAGGTGGAAAGGGGAGGGGTCTTGGGGTAAGACTGCCCCCAAACTGTCTTACCTGTAGTTAGTTTAAAGCCTGCGAGTAAGTCAACGGTGGGTGGGGGTAGAAGCCCTGAGCATCGGGATCCAACTGTCCACTACCACTTGGTTGTGTGGTGGGTTGCATCATCATAGGATGGGGTGATGATCCCATACCCATAGATTGCGGAAAATAAGGCATGTACGGATAGGAGTAATAACCTGGAGGGAAAGGGGTGACGGGATAAGAAGGATACTGTTTGTGTCCTCTACCCTTACCAAACTTACTAGGTTTATCTCTAAAGTGACCTTCCTGTCCTGTATTTTTCACAGAAGGTGTAGGTTTATTGGAAGCCGTGGTTGAGGCTACTGACAGAGTTAAGCCTTCTAAGTCTTTCTGTTATTTATCAATTTTGGCCGTTAGGTCCTCCGTTAATCCATGAGGTGAGGGAGGTGCGTGCTGTGAAGCGTTCGAAGACGGAAGAACATGGCTAGGCTTGCCTTTGTATTTAAATTTATTTTTACGATGGTTGTTGGGAAGTGGAGGATTAGTCGTATTGGTGGTAGCGGGGTTCGTGTCTACAAAAGTGTCAAGAGACTCCGTAAAAGAGGTTGTTTGTAAAGACGCAAGCTCTTTCCGCACTGCTGCTTTGACTTTATCTTCCAACGTTTTGGCCTGTCTGCGTTCTAGACGATTTTTGTTTAGTTCAATTTGTGTGAGAACCTCCAAAAGCTCGTCCGGGTCGTCAAAGGCATGAAAACCAATTCTGTCTAAATAGTATGGCAAAAAACCGTTCTTAATGAATGAACATTGGTCTTCATTAGATAAATTATCACATTTATCCAAAAGAATCATTTTCTCGTAAACATAGTTACGGACGGATTGTATCACCTTGTACTCTATCATGTAGTTGTTCAGAGATTGAAAGTTTGTCCCTAGCGCGTTTAAAAGCTTCTATGACAGCATCTTTGAATTCAGTTTAGGTAGCGTTTTCCAAGTTATTGCGCTTAAGGAGAACGCGAAGTTGACGTCTACCTTTACCTGTAAAACTTGACACTACTACTTGTTTTGCCTGGTCACGGGGAATGTTATTAAGGAAAATAACATCGTCCATTTCCTTAAAAAATTCCTGAATATCATCCTTATCCACATCAAAAGTCGGATAGCGAAAAGCTGCATTATGAAGATGTACGACCGGTGGTGGTGGGGGTGGAGGTGGATTTGGTGGGGTTGGTTGATTACTTGGGGGAACCACATTCTGGTTCAACACGTTTCCAGTATTTACACCATTATTTTGGTCTGCCATGTCGGATGACGATGAGGAAGAAAAAGGCCGCCTACAAATTGTTCTAGTGCGCAAACGAAGAGCAAATACCTCTCTAAGCTCCTTGGCGTTTCTCTTGAGATGCTTACGATTTCTTATCGCTAGCAAGTGGATATCATCCAGTAAACCACCGAGGGATTGCTTGGAGTCTGCCGACATGCGGACAATGACCCATCAAGAGACTGGCATACAATGCTTATCTTCGTAGTCCTGCCACTAATAACAAGGAAGGAAGTCAGCCGATTACAGTGTATGAGGCGAGTAGGTCAGTAAGCTCTCGTACAATAATCACAATGTGATTACAAAACACATGTAGAATGAGTTAAACTGGAAGGGATACCATCACAAATGCTACGCATAAAGGTCTGTGTTCGATTCCAGAAGCGGGTTTCGTTATCACGTTGCATGTAAACCGGGTTTCGTTATCACGCTGTGAGCCTGAGCCTCAATGGTACGAGCAGGTTGCGGCACCACGTCGTATGGGAAGGACCCCTGGTTCAATTCCTAGCGGTAGCAGAGCGGGTTACGGCACCACGTTGTGTGTCCGCAGGACCACTACGGGAAGAGCGGGTTTCGGCCAATACGATGTGAGCCCGTGGCCACAAGTGTACGAGCGGGTTTCGGCACCACGTTGTGTGCATATGCTCCTGAGTCTTACCTGGTCTCAGGGCACAGCGCACATTGAACGTTCTTGTCTAGGTGAGGTTTCCGTAGCTGCAACCTAGAACGTATCTTCATTTTTATATTATTAGGGAGAGCATTTTGGGTGAATGAAAGGTACAGAGTTTTCGAGGAGGAAATGTACGAGTAGAAAGGAAACATTCATTCACAGCAAAGGCAATGTGTGAGGCTTTAATGCGAGTGCCTTTGTTTCTTAAAACGAATCTAATTTGAAATTTAATTCCCGATAAAAATTTTGGGTTAGTATTGGATTGGAAACAACACAGCCTAAAAGGAAACATTCAGATATGAGAGCAGAACGGTGAGTATATGTATAGAAACTGCAACTGACTCGGATTTGCCAATAAATGAGTACTACTTACGGATTTAGTTCCATCCATTCTAGTTTGTTGTAGTCTGTATTAACACTCACACTAACACATCACTAATACACAGTTCTTGAAGGTTATTCAGTGACACTTGTCTTAGTCCGAAAAATGAGGTGGGAAGGTCTTTAGTCCATTAAGCATCTAAATTGCTTGGAGATTAGCTGTGGGCGGCGGCCAATTAGGAATCTGGACTTCAGCATCGTAGGCTGCTAGGCAACCATCTCTTCCTTCTTTTCTGTATGGGCGAAGTTTTCGGTGATTTTCCCTCTTTTGGGAGGACCACGAGGTTCTGAAATACCCTAAAAGTCTATGACAGTCCTTTTCTCATTTTGGGTATTTTCTTCTTCAGATTCGTATATGCTTTAATAACAAACTAAGACAAATCGGAGTATCTCGCCCACAGAGAAGTCGCGCGGTTGAAATATCGAGGTAAAAAGCTTAGTGTTACAAGTTGTTGCTTCTATTTGTAACTTCGCTTGGCGTTGTTCGAAGGATCTGGCGTCCCTATCTCAGCAAATCAATTGCTTGTGATGAGAACGTTCTCTTCAGTGTATTTCCATCTTATGTCTGCAGTTTCGTTGTATGTTTTTTTTTCTTCTGCTCTATCTGCATGTTTGCTTCCGGCTAATGTTGAACTATTGAAAGCTAATTGCATGAGACACGAAAAGTAAACGTTTCTATGCAATGGAAAATTAAATTTAGAATAATCGCGTTTCTTGATTATTTCCTTTGTACTCTTTCTGATTTATTTTGTTTTCCTTTTAGAAATTACAAATTAGATCTGTTTTACGATATTGTTTTATTTCTTCGATTGTAACATTACAAGAAGTCTCTAAAGTTGGTTGTCATACTTTCTTTACTAACCAAAATATCCGATAGTGTAAGTCGATTCTCTGTAAAAAGGTCAATATTATTATCTAGATTAGCAGGAGAAATTGCAACCAATAATACATTAGCCTGATCAGTTTTAATTTTTACATTTCCGGTCAAATCTTGTAATTGAATTTCCTTATCTTTACGACTAATGATCGCCTGATATTTATCAAGAAATGGACACCGAAGTATTAGGTCCATGCGGAGGTATTTTATCACAGATATAGGAATTTCAAAAATATGCCCTTGAATATTCAAATTAAAGGTCTGTACTCCTTGAATAGAAAATTTCTTCTGGCTTGCGAAAGCTCCAACAGTTAAACCTGAGTACGTACGAAGTTTTGCAGATGAAAACTTGCTATTTTTAGACTTCCATATACCCCAATCCATTACACAAATTTCGGCTCCTGTGTCTATCATACTCTTCAGATTTACTACTCCTATTGTTCCTTTAATTACAAGTGATGGAGAGAAATAATGTCCTCCGTCTTCTGACACTTCATCTTCGATAACAAAATTAACAATAAATCTAAGCTCACGGTGATTTGCGAATTAGTCAGAAAAGGATGACCTACATTCTCTGGAATTATCTTTTTTAAGTTTTCGACAGGAATATTCTCTCTTTCGCAATTACATCCTCCCATTGCAGAAAGTAACTGCGAATCTATTTTTCCGAGCTGTGGGGTAGTGCTTCGGTAGGAGGATTAGAATCATTATTGCGATTATCTAAGAGCCGTTCCCTATCCAGTCTTCCTTCGGAGTTCAGACTTCTTCCTCTAGATCTAGGATTTCTCTGCCTACCACGACCATTAAATCGAACATCTCGTCCCCCATTATCAGTCGGTCTTTCATATGCTCCACCTCGAAAAGGATTTGAATTAGAACTATTACTATTACTCAGATTACTCCCATTACCTAAACTATTTCCTTGGAGATCACCTTCATTAGGTCCTCTAGGTCTCAAATTCTGGAAATTATTTCTCCAGTAAGGATTAAAATTCTGATAACATAATTGGACAAACGGTAATCGGAATCCAAGTTATCCTAGTCGAGGACGGCGAGGTTGACTTCGACCAATCCTACTCCCAGAGGTCAACGAAGAATAACTTAAGAAATCCGTGTGGCTACTACTGTCCACTCGGTTATTAGATTTAACAGCTCTAAGTTGTCTAATATTAAATCTACGATTATTAAGTGGTAACTTAACATGAGGGAACGTTTCTTTTGGGTGTCCTGACGGAGCAGCTACCTTACTCATTAGTTCGTCTACATCTGTACATAAATGCGCCGAAAGTAACCGAGAATCTTCAGATGGGAGGCAATTTATTACAAGATCAATAATCTCGATGGTTTTAGGTAATTCCGTTATACTGTTATAAGACTCGACAAGATACCAGGTAAAATCTAATAGAGTAGGAAATCTAGACTTATCGTAGCTCATCGCATGCAATGCCCGTTTCCGCGCACGTTCAATTCTATCATTACAATACTGACCCTTAAATAACCTCACGAAATCAGCATACGTGTGGATTTCATGTGCAACTGAACGATACCACGCTTCGGCTGATCCAGTAAGATATTTCTCTGCTATTAACAACGCATGAGTATCTGATAACTGATATAAATCCGTACATGTTTGTAACTTTCGCAAAAATTGTCGAGAGGCACCGGGAGTGATGTCTCCCGAGTAAATAGGAAAACTATTTAAATCTTTCAACTTTAGTCCAGATTGGAAAAAAGTTCCAATAGGACTAGTTGCTGCTTGGGGTATGGTTTGATTTATTATTTTCAAAGATGGATTCTCACTTGCAGTTAAGACTGGGTTCTCTCCACAAGGAGGTTTAACCACTGGATTTTGTTTTAAATTAGGCACCACGTTTGACCTAGGCACAATCATAAAATTCATGGAAAATCTGGCGAAGAAAATAAAAACAATTCTCCTCTTCCTTTCCGAAAGCACTGAAATGCAGTATCTCACCTCTATATTATGACAAGCACCAACTCGACTAATTATTTTTTTATCAATTACTAATCGCGAAATATGTTTAGTAAAATTTATCAACATAAATAATATGTTATTTAGTATAATAAAAATAAAAATTTCCTAGAGTATTACTAAATTAATTAAAAATATCCTAAATGGAACGAAATCATTCAAGAGTTCGTTACAAGCTGATAGTCTATCGAAGTAAAGAAAAGCGAATTTGGAACAGAAAACTACTTTAGAAAAAGTCAAAAGAAAATTTCGATTGCATACGAAACGGTTGAACGGTTTGGGTCGACACTCTAGCAATCAGATGTTTATGTGTTCAAACCCAGTATGAAGTCTTTTTTTAAGTGTGTTCCTATTTTTGTTAGGATACTGAGAACAGTTCTTTCAATAACTTTGTGGCAACTCCTTTTCTTTCAAATTGGAAAAGAATATAAAGCGTATTGTAAATATTTGTTATACTTTAACACAGGTGATACCACACCATGTACTGTAACACCTTTCTTGTCTTCCTCGTCTCACACAACAATAACTTCATCTGCCGACGACTCGCATTCTTCGTTGTCATCATCTGAAGTTACAAATATTTCTTCATATTCGGACGATGTGCATGAGTATGAATATACGTTACTTCGATATCTTTCTGATTCTACGATTCATTAAATGAATCTGAAGAGTCTGGATATTCCACTAACTTTAATTTCTTTGCATACATTTAAAATAATATCACATCCACCGTCCCTTAAAAGTAATAAAAGGAAATCTATCATTAACAAATTCAATCCGTTAAATCGCTGATTTATTAGTTTGTGAACGAAAAACTCTGTTCCTAGTTAGCGATTTTTATTTCTCGTAAAAGAACGAAAAAATTTTCGGATTTCACTACTGCATTTCCTTCCAAACTAACTTTCTGAACTCTTACTAGGTTCATCCTATATTTCTATAACTCACCCGTATTTAACGTCAATGCCCTATAAAGATTTCTTATTCTCCATTGTTCAAATTCCATGTTTATTTTATTTTGCAGAGGTCGTGCCAAGATTTCGGTCCTCATCCCAAGGTTTCGTGAATGTTTCTGAACAAATTCCTTTTTTTCACAGGATGAAGTTGTTAGCCTCACGGCAAACCCCTAAGCTGGAGGATCACCCCTTGTCGTTTGTCTGCGACTGCGTATTAAACATATTCGCAGCTAAGCTCTATATCTAGTGGCCTTGTCCTCGATTCTCAACTTGAGGACGCGCCACGTCGTAATGACAGGAACCACATTGCAAGAGTGTTATTACTGTTTTTATTAATATTAATTCACTGTTCAACAATTTTGAGGTGATGTTCTCTCCTTTATTTGAAAACCAGTGGTTTAAACTAAATTTTAGGTGCTAGATCAATTGAGAAAATCCGTTTTCTCCTAAAACGTAATATTTTTTTTTAATCATCTAACATTTTGTAACACAGACAATAGACAGGCATTTTACATATGCAACCAAAAACTATAGGCATATCTACATAAATGTTCTATAGTTGAGAGCATGTGACTAAATAAGTAAGAGATGCTAATCACTTTTCTCCTAATACGTACTATTTACATTGTGAAGTTACATGACATTTTGTTACACAGATATAGAACATGTATTTTTACACATGCAAACAAAAATCTATACAGATTTCTACGGAAATGAAAAGTTTGATATTTTCTCTTGTATTTATCTGAAAAAGTCCCTTTGAGGATAGACCAGGAATATTCAGCAAATATACTGCTCTTCCATTATCCACTGAACCACTTCTTAAATGTTGCAATGTCCTGGTGGAACAGTTCCCCATGTTCATCACTAACAGCTCCTAAATGTTATGAAAGAAGTCTAAATATGAATCAAAAAATGTAATTCCAGGGATATGTAGCATCTCGTAATTTGGAAGTAGTGTGCCATATTACTAACAACAGTTTCATATAGTGCTTTAGTATTATGAAAAGATATTAGAGAACTCACTAACTTAAATGCTTCTCATGCCCCCTTTTCTATATCCGGCAGTTATATTTAAATTTACTGTCCTGCATGACAGTTTTATTTGTGAGTCAATGGACATGCCTTCGTTTATCTTTGCGTCATTTAGACTTGGGCATTTTATCTTCAAGTGCTTGAAAGCTGGCCCATATCGATTTAATGTTTTCACGAAGATTTTCATCAAACCTAGTTTGATGTGTAATGGGCGAAGAAAAACATGTGTTGTTGATATGATATGTTCCTGATTCCTGGAACATATTCCCGTCGTAATGGCCACATTTTCCACATGTAATGTTTAACTTTGTTCCGATTGTGCCATTTACACAGAAAGGAGCAAAATTAAGCATATCCTTGTTCCATCCTGTAAGGATTCTAATAACTTTAAGCTCTCCACAGAATCGCTACTGAATTGTGTTCATGGCCAAACTCCTAAGATAAAACCGTTAACATTGTTTCAAAATACAATTACTTAAGTCTCTGAAAGTAATATGAAAAGTTACTGTATCGCGATCGAAAGTGCTGATTTTAACACTTTCTTAAATATATTTCACTCCTAAAGTCGAAAGCCCGTGATCCCCGCTTTTATTTTCGATAGATTTGAATCCCGTACCACATCGTTTAACTCTTATATGATTAGGTATGGTGCACATGAGAGGGATAGTGGCTCGAAGCCGACGCGACGTCCTCGTTACTTGAACTTTCTTTTTCTACATCAAACGCACGGTTTTCGAGAGCTTTGGGCAATCATTATGAGGCATTGAGTGGCTTGCTTACTCGCAATTAAAATATTGAATGTGATTATTTGATTTTAAAGGGAAGCCCTTTACATCTGTGTAACAAAAGTAATAGTCAGTTACATACTGGATGGGCTCCCTCCAAACCGTTGGTGCAGCAAGTTTTAAGCACACTTCGTGTTGAGTTGATTTTGAGTTTAACGTCCCGTTCAGCAACGAGGCTATATGAGACGTGGAATCCGAACCACATGAGCTCCCACCGGGTATCGAATCCGGGTCTCCCACTCCAAAGGCGCGTACGCTAACCGCTTAGAAGCACACTTCGATTTCCTTGTATTTAGTTCAGCAAGCTCCTGGAACAAGACTTGGAACAGATATGTGGTGTCCATCGCTTATCTTTGTCCTTTACTCGGCATTCGAAACACAGTTCATATGCTTTTTTAACGACCGATGTAAGGCCTTTTCTGACTCTTTAACGTCAGTTCACTGCATATATAACAAAATGAATGAGGGTTATTCTTACGCTGACGAGACTTTCTGATACACTGAACAGTCTTCGTTTCATACACACCTCAATGGCAGTAACCCAACCCAAACGTTAAAACTTTACCTGCAATTGCAGGGCACAATCTTCCTATTGTGTAGCACAAAACAGATGGCAGCACTTGTTCGTCAGTGGTAAAAGCACGGTGATCCTTATGTAACAAGTGTACCACTACATGATTCAGCACAATATATGTTTTCATAAGAATGCTAAACTGATAGTGATTTCACTCTTTCCAAGCACTGGAGAAAAACTTTTAAACATATTCACAATTTTTTACGTAATACACGCAATTTATAAAGATTGTGTTTTTCGAGAAAACCTACGCGATACGAAGAAACTAACCGTAGCTTCCTGTTTTGCTTGCAAAATATTAGAAAAAAGATATTTTCAGCAAGAATTAATTTCCTGTTGTACAGTGTTATCTACATTAAGTATTTACACTGGACTGAGACAATGAAATCACCATTATTAAAAGTTATAAGTATCCCCTTTGATATCTAACTGATATTACATACACATACCATTGTTACTATATTTTAATACATTATATCAGTACTATAGTTTCAGGGTTATGAAAAACCAAGTTGAAAAAAACAGCCCACTGGGTTTTATTGGGTAAAATTGGGTTCTATTGGACAAAATTGGGTGTTATTGGATAATATTGGGTTTTATTAAATCTTGTACGTATATTTAGCGCCATATTCCTACTTTATATACCATTTAAGCATGTACTTTTTACTGTACACATGAAACTATGGAATTCCCTTGTGGAACCGCGGTAATTCAGGTCTGGCGCGGGTTCCTATCTCGATTCCAGCTTCCGCCAAGTGCGTTTTCTAATGAACAAGCATCGTGTACATGGGTTTTCTTGGGATTGAGTTGATTTTCAGTTGATTTTCAGTTTAACGTCCCTTTCAGCAGCGAGGCTATATGAGACGGGACCTACTGATTAACGTGGAATCCGAACCATATAAGCTCCCCCGGGAATCGAAAGGGTTTTCTTGGGGTTCTCCTATTTCTTACCACTTTCGTCATGACACAATTTTTATCCATATCGTCACAGTCTCGCTTAGTCTTGGTACATAATCATGAAACATTGAAGTAAACATAGATATAACAAAAAAAGAGAGGAAAATAAAAATAATGCACAAGGAATCCATACAGTCCCATACGCGTTTCGTGGGACACACTTTGCACCATTGACTCTCACTTATATTCAGAGACGGACTGGACCGCCCCAATTCCCGGAAATTTCCGGGTGGGCCATACCCTCTGCAAAATCACTTAAGTTATTGTTTGATTAGTTATAACTAATTCAAAACTCTGTTCTCGTTCATAGGAGCCAGTGGTGCAACTAACGGATTCGCAGTGCTACCGAAGGGGGGCCAATGCGGAAAGGGGTCCTCTGCCCAACCTATAGCCTTGTTTCTTGATAAACCAATAAGACACTAAAAAGGTCTCAAATACATGTATGTTATTAACTCGAGAATGTAATCTCGTCCATAATTTATGTATTCAATAATGTGATGTGCAGTAGATAACATATAAAGAGCACGAAGCTGATTCTCCTACGGTAAGTAAACCGTGTTAGACATGGAGTTATTGGACTCGAGTAATGGCGATAAAGAACGGTCCCCTGAGCACAACGGTGATGTCAGAAAACGGGCCCGAGCCTGCAGAAATTGGGCCCCGAAGTTTCAAGATTGGGTCCGTTCTATTCACCAATGAAGTGTGTAGTTCTTGGACGTGGGAGGTGACAATGAAAAGGTCGTGGTCTCCTGAGCACAGCGGTGATGTCAAAAATAGAGCCCGGCCCTGTTGTTCCCTGATATCGGGCCCCGAAAGTATAGGGTTGGGTCACTTCTATTCACCAATGAAGCATAAGGATTTTGGACGTGGGTTGTTGCATTGGAAAGGATCAGTTTTCCCTGAACACATTGGTGATGTCGTAAATCTGGCCCGGGGTCCGAAGTCCAAGAAATCGGGCCCCAAGAGACGTTCATGCCATATTCTCCATCCTTTTTGCTCACAAAAGTAAGTTTCCTTATTACTCTGCCTATGAATGTTATTCAGCCGAACATTTCAAGACAATACTGTGTTGCGGCATGTCAGTAAGGGACAGCGTAATATATTTGATATCGAATAGGAGGAGGGGCCGCGGTCGCTCAGTGGTAGAGCGTTCACCTCTGGTGCTTGGGGTCCCGGGTTCGATCCCAGCCCCCGCCAAGTGAACTTTGTGGTGGACAAACACCGTGTGCGTGGGTTTTCTCGGGGTTCTCCCGTTTCCCCCCACTTTCTTCATTCCACCCTTTCATTCATTACTCATCATCACCGTCTCCTTTAGCCTAACCGGCATAACCGCGGGACGTAAAACTCAAAGATTTCATTTCATTTCGAATAGGAGGAACAAGGGCCCAAACATGTGGGGCCCCAATTTTTGGGTTTTGGGAAACGGGATCAATTTCGAACATCACCGGTGTATTCAGGGGACCAGGTTCTTTCCAACGCCACAACTCTCGTTTTCAACTCCATGTCTAACACGGTTTCCTTACTGTAGGAGGATTTCATGGAATATTCTGCGTGTTGTTATCAAGAGTAACAAAGGCATTACAAAGTTGTGAGACTTAAGAAGACATTAGATTGGGGCATTTGTTTTACCGTATACATAAAGTACATGGGAAATAGTGAATCCGAATGGAAATGCAGCACTCCTTTCTTGCAAATTTTTAATTTTTTAATTTATGATTTTTATTCTACTTTATTTTTTTTTTTACTTGTTTTCAAAACTCGGTTAGAAGGAAGTCTCTATTGCTGATTTAATCACAGCTTTTTCTAAAGTTCGAGTCGATAAAAAGGAAGGAGGATGCTAATTCGATATAGGGACCTACCTAACAATCTTGCACGAGTATTGACGGGGAATTGGGGACACGCGATCTTAGTTACGCTACTAATAGTAACATTAAAAATAATATAATTTGAATTTATGCCTGTGTTATGTGAAATAATTAATCCTAGGGAAATGTATGGATTACACAGGTCATATGGGGCTTTAATACAAAAGGACTCGGAAGCAAAGAGGTCACGGAAAATATTACAGGATTAACGATAAGATTTCTGATATTTTCTTAACACTTCATTTCACAGCGATTAGCAATTAAGCATAATCTCACCCTTTCCAATCCCTAGTACATAAATTTTACAATCATAAAATCACATCTTTTTTTATTAAGTTGCAACATCGATTGCTTTCACTACCATCTAAAACTTCGAGAAGATAAAAAGAACTCGAACTTGTTCTTTTTTAAGGTAGAATTGAAAAGCGTTAAAAAAATAAACTCCATTATAGCTAAGTAAACACTACTGGGAGTATTCTAGTTCAGTTTCAGTACAATTCCGCTAGTTTTGCGAATCATTGCTAACGGTTAGAACGTAGCTGCATATTTGTGTCTCTAAAACTGTAGTAAGGATTATGTTCTATATGCGATACTCTACATAGAACTGTTTCATTTGGCAAATTTGGTTTTCATTAAATTCTGAAAGTGATGGAATCGAGAAAAGGTACACGATTAACAAAAAATGGAAAGAAAAAAAAATCCAGATATCAGATACGTAAAGAAGCAGAGAATAATGCACTTGTCGCAGCTGGAAGCAGTGATTTATCTATACCCCTCTAACATTCTCCCAGCACCCCCTAAAATTTTCGGACATCCCCCAAAATTGAATTCCTTACACTTCCCCAATTAGGGGGAAGCAATATTAAAAAGATTCATTCTCGTTGTGCCTAAAGCCTTCCAGGACTTTGTAGAAAATATTTGAAATGATCTTATTTTTAGGCAGAACGGGAATTTCAGTTCTGCCTAATCTTTGGACACAGGGAATTCTATGCCAGGGGGAAATTTTTAGGGAAATGTAGCACCGAAAAGCTTGACTCCTAGCGTGTTTGTATGCAGATCGGAATTCATGTATAAAATGGTTGTAGTAACGAGGGGGCTAAATCCAAGCGGTCAAAATGCAAGGACAATTCTGACAAGGACAAAATCACAGGAGTATATATTGGATGTACCAGGGCAAACCTATATCATTATTTTTCCCCCTTTAATTATCATATATTCTAAAATGTTATCTGTATTTTATCAACTAAAATAACTTATTTCTTTTAAATGGTGAAAACTCTATAAAACATAAAAATGTTATAATAAAAGGGCAGATTAGCTTTAATTACTTTCACACATACCCATACGATAAATTCTGTGTATTCCTGTTTATTATACTTTAATACATTTGAAATACGTTTAGCATAGCGATGCAAATAACCACTCGCCGTGGGCGAGTGGTTCATCGGTGCTGCGTGTTTTCAAACTATAAAAGTCACGATTGAAAATGAAATGAAACGAAATCTTTAAGTTTTACGTCCCACGATTATGCCGATTAGGCTAAAGGAGACGGTGATGATGAGAGATGAGTGAAATGGTGGAATGAAGAAAGTGAGAGGAAACTGGAGAACTCCGAGAAAACCCACGAGCACGGTGTTTATCCACCACAAAGTCCACATGGCGCGAGCTGGGATCGAACCAGAGACCCCAAGCACCGGAGGTGAACGCTCTACCACTGGGACACAGCACCCCCTTAGTCACGATTGAGATATGGAATGTCGACTAGTAGCATTTTTCTTAGGCTAGTAGAATTTTGTTGGTTATTTGCATCCCTGGTTTAGCATATTTCAGTAAGACCATTCATTTTAATAACGAAAAGTGACTGTGAGGCTATTTAATTTTTAAAATGTCGTTCTTGTGTGGTAGCATATAGCAGCCTTTTATTTCGAGTAATGTATAAATATTTATCTTAATTCTGAAATACTGATCAAGATTTTTTAAGCAAAGATCAAAATGTGAAATATATATACTTCCTATAACAATCTTAAGTCTTTCATTGCGTTTCCAGCATTTTTTTTAAATGTTATTTCCGTAAAGTGAAGAATTTTAGATAACATTTTAGATACATAACAGTTGAAGAAAAAAATAATCATTCTTTTATTAATCTGCTCCTATGATTCTGGCGCTTGAGTTTAGTCCGTTTTTTCTGAAGTTTTCTTGGGGTTTGTTCTCTTGAATTTTGTCATGCATTCGTAATAATCTATTTGGTAATTGCAACAGAGGCTAAGAAGAATAACTATTTCTTCAAGTTTCACCATAAATTTTAGATGTTATTCTTCTTGTTCTTCTCGGAAAAATGACGAAAATATAGTTCTTTATTAGCAGTGTTATTCACATCTAATTTGGTAAAGATAATTGTGATATTTTAAATACCTGCTGGCGAGTTGAAAATTGATTGACTCAGTTGCAAGAAAGCTGTTTGACATTGTAACTGAAACGAACATAAAATAAAATTATTCGGTTTAATATCAAATTGTTTCATATCAAGATTTTATTCACTTTTTCAGTAGTTCATCTCTAACATGCTGGGATTCACAGTACATAAAAGGTGTCACAATTCACATCCTTAAGACATGTTTGGCCATATATTAAGTAAACAATGCAAGAAGATGCATAAGGCGACTCTTAAGGAAGGCTGTTAATGTTCTGCATCCCAACTCCTTTTTCGGCATCACCTTATCAGCTGATTTGCCTTATATACATACTTCTATACTATATGCAATAGTATCATATATACTTCTATTTTCATATTTATATTGTCAATGTAAATAGCAACAATACAAAATATCAATATTGATATTGAAATACTTGTATGTTTTTTGTAGTTTCAATCAAATCAAAAGGTCAGACAAATGGGCATAAGGGCCGTCTTACGCATCCTTTTGCATTCTTTGCTTAATATATGGCCAAACATGTCTTGCGGATGTGAACTGTGGCATCTTTTATGTACTGCAAGCAGTGACGGTTTTAGGGGATAGGCCGGGTAGGCACGGGCCTAATCAAAAATTTTGAAAAATATGTAAACACTAAAGGTACAATAAAGAATAAATATATTTTTCACTTTTTATATTAATGATAAATAATTATCTAATAAAGAGCATCAACCACTACTGTGAAATTAATTTCCTATTATTATTAATCAATGAAATGTGCACATGTACCCATACGCAAGGGAGCGGACCTACCCAAACTTAAAATTCTACAACCGCCCCTGACTGCGAGCCTTAGCAGGTTGAGGTGAACTACTGAAATACTAAATAAAATTTTGTTGTGAAATGACTTGATACTAGAGCGAAGTGTTTGTTTTATCATCGTTTCATCTATAATCTCAAATGACATTCTTGCAAACTGAGCCAATCAATTTTCCATTTCTTTGCAGATAGCCTTTTTTAAAAATCACATTTATTTTTACTGAAATAGATGTGAATAACACTGTTAATAATAGAACTGTATCTAGTCATTTTTCCGAGGACAAGTGGAATAACATCTAAAATTTATGATAAAACTTAAAGAAATAGTTATTCTTCTTACAGAATCTGTTACAATTGCTAAAGAAAAATTCTCTTGTAATTCCTCCCTAGACAGAATTCCTCGTCTCGAAAGATTAGGCAGAACAGGAATTCCCGTTCTACCTAACGATCATTTACAATATTTTCTATAAAGTGCTGGAGACCCTTTACGCAGAACGGGAAGACACCATTAAAATTCTTGCTATTTTGTTTTTTTGAAAGAACTTGAATTCTTGTTTTTAAGTGACAATAGAATAAAACAACTTATTTTCGACAAGACAAATTTTCAAGCAAAGCACGCAACGCAAGAATTGAATGGAAATCAACCTATACACGGCTGCGATCGTCACAACAACGTTTCATCATCGATTGCCAACGATTTCATCTCGACGTCACACTAAACATGAGAAAGTCGACGGAAATTGCCTCTGGCTGAGGAAGGAAATTCATAAATTAAACATAACTTTCTTACAAGGCTGTCTGTATTCTTTATTATAAATTAACGAGAAATGTAACAGTTACATTTCTCGTTAATTTATAATAAAGAATACAGACAGCCTTGTAAGAAAGTTACGTTTAATTTATGTTTAAGATGGACACAAGGCCTTTTTATAAAAATATCTATGAAGGAAATTCAATGCAATTCTTCGTTCCATCAACGAATTTTAGTTTTAAAAAACTAATTAAAAACACTATAATAGTATACGACCTTAATGCAAGATTGCACCCCCCCAGATTTTTTGAACCCATCCCGAAGCTCAAACTTCTGGATAAATCACTGGCTGGAGATGATCCAAAGCAGCGAAAACTGCTTTTTCTTCTAACTTCTCAAGCGGTAAAGGTAGGTTATATATTTTTTATATCTTTCACTCATTTATTTGAATATTTGGTTTGCCAGCGACAAAGCAATTTACCTCTAAAGAAATAACAAGGGGAAGACGTTTCCGGGTGCACTGAAATTGCGAAAACTTTCATTTCCTTATCTGTTGATACAGATAAAGCCTTAATGAGCAGGCAAGAAAGTTGGAAATTGCGCAAAAATGTTGTGCAATGTTGCCATCATTACCATAAGCATTTCGACCAATAAAACAGTCACCAAAACGCAAGTCATTTTATGAAAAAAATACAAAGTAATGGATGACAATACCATATGAAGTTATCGCTATTATATATTGTAAGGTTCGGCTCAATTTAGAACTCAAGAAGAGATACCGGAAAGATTAAGATAGACCGCTAAAACTTTTAACATTGACCTTTTCAATATAAATCCCAACTTACCGGAATACCAGCGAATAGTTGTGAGTAACTTATTGTACAAATACAGGGATGTTCTTTCATACAGTTCAGAGGATATAGGTTATTTTAGGGGATACGAACATAAAATACGCATAGATAAAAATGCGTCATTACATCACCGTTCCCCCCCCCCCTATTTTATTAGGAATCAGGTACCAAATTGATAAGCAGATACAATAACTGATAGACGCCAAAATCGTAACTGAGACACAGACGAATACTTACTCTTCGCCTCTAATTACGATCAAAATCCCAACAGTTCAGATTTCAGGCTTGTGTTGAATCCACAGGCATGTACTAATTATACCAAATATTTAAGCATCCCTTTTCAGTCTACAGAAGACGTTTTTGCAGGTTTTAAAAGGGAAAATCCTAATTTCGTCCTTGGACATTTCGCAATCATACTTTCAGAACTTATTGCATCTAAATAGCAGTAAATACATGACTTTTGAGGTGAACTATACACGCAAAAGCTATAAATTTCTTACATGCGTAATGGACCACTGCTCAAGTTCCCAATATTTGACTAGCCTATTGTAATTAAAATGAGATTAAGTGGCTTACCAAAACGCATTACCAATTTTTCAAATGACATTGTGACTGGTTCATATACGTGGGAACAACAACTTTCAGATTTAGAGCTTTTATTCCAAGCACTACGGAAGCATGACTTTAGAGACAATCCCAAGAAAACACAGTTACTAAAATATATATAGAACTCCCAGTATTAGGATTTCTTGTATCCGGAGAAAAAATTAGCATCTCACCGAAAATAGCAAATAAGATAAAAATTTTAAGACGCCGACTACTAAACGAACACTCAAGATCTCTATAGGCCTTTGCTCTTATCTTCGGAGTCATATTAAGGACTTCACGACCAAGGTAGAATCATTTGAACAGCTCCTTACTAAAAATGCTAAATTCTAATGGACCGAAAAACACGATGAGTTATTTGAGAAGCTGAAACAAGACATCTTGAATGCCCCATCTCTCTACCATTTCGACGAAATGCTAGAGATAAGACTCTATACTTACGCGAGCTCACACTAACTTGGGAGGTACTAGCTTCTTATGACCCTAATACAGACGAAGAGAGAATTGTTTCCTATTGCAGCCGTCGTCTTACAACTACCGAGTCTAAAAGTTCATTCTGGCAAAAAGAACTATACGCTATTATCTATGCTTTACGCAAATTCAGATATTTCTTACTTAATCGTAAATTTAAATTGTTTACAGACGATAAATGTCTTACTTCTCTACACACGCATCTGGACAAAGTAGGAAAATACACACATTATAGACTTTTCTTAGCCGACTATAATTTTGACATCTGCCATGTTGAAGGAAAGAAGCACCCGGCCGATGTCATCAGCCTCTTAGAACAAAACAATAATGATAATCAAGAAGAACCGCACCTACACCAGGCAACCGAGGATATGCATGCATACCGTTCCAATTCTTTAGAAGAACCTATTCTTCAAATACAACAAGGATCGTTGAAGAACTTACGGGAAGAACAGTGCAAAGATGACTCGTACGCTGACATATTAACAGTTTTGGAAGGAAAAGAACCGAGAAAAAGTTCTACTATGAGAACAGCTAAGTATTTTCCTTTAACCGTACCTACTTTACCGTACACAAAAACATCCAGAACTTGAATTAATTTACCTTTTGTGCATCACGAAAAGTTTGGAGATAAAGTATTCATTTATTTTCCTTTTCGACGGGTCGGTAAATCATCACAATGGACCGACAGGCACTGCGGACCAGCCACAATACTTTCAAAATTAAACAATAATCTCTTCCGAGTTCGAATGCCCGGTAATTTCAGGGAGAAAGAACAGAATACCTCTATAGACAGAATAAAACCATATTATGATGGCAAAGAACATTTATAATACAGGGATAATGAAGTACGCAATAGTTAAGAGGAATAGAAGAGATAAGAAGAGAAGAAAGAAGAATAACATGATTCCAGCAGATACGAACCAGGGATACGCGGCGAGCACTTTTCATGTGTCAGCGACAGAAAGAAAAAGAAAAAAGAAAAAGAAAACAACCAAAACATTGAGTATTAGTAAACAAGATATGCAATATGATAAGGCTAACTATTTGAAGTGACCAATTCTAGTACATACCTTAGTATTCAAATTGCAACAGATCCCTTGTCTTTTTTCTCTTATAATTCCTCACCTCATTGCATTCTGTCTTTTAGACTGCTTGCAAACTTACAATTTTCTTCAACGAACAAAATTGCAAGCCAGCATTTTTCTTTCCGCCTCGAGCGAATGAACTTCACAAGGCCAGCAACAATATTTTTTCCTTTTCGCTTCTCCGCCTCGAATCAAATAATTGTCACTAACATATTAAACTACATATACAGAGTGTTCAGAAAATCAGGGTTCTTAATTGCCAAGCTTTCTTCCAGCATGACTTCGTTTATCATAGTAGTGACTTTAACCATTATATAAGTGTGTTCTGTCATCCATTTGCTACGACTGGTAGAACTAGACCGATATTAGAAACTTTTCTATAATATCACCCTTTGAAGTGCGAACTTCACAACAATGTACTACGGCCATTACTATCAGTGACCTAGTGTATAAATACTAACTATAACCACCAAAGTCTCGACAGCCTCTCCCTTAAGGGAAATGAAGTTCTTTTTACGGATCCTGCTTAGGTTAGAGGACAAACTCTTAGTGCTTCAACTTCAACTTTATTTGTGTGATAGTGTTCTCTACAGTGTTTTGTAAGTGACCAGTGATTTTAGCTTTGATTTTGTATTCAACTGTTTCAGAGCATTTTCCAGTGTATACTGCAACCAATATGCAGATTCCCAATAATGGCAAAAATAATCGTTTGGCCTATTTTTTTCTACGCCACGGGGGTGTAAGGTTCCGCATGTCTTCACATCACGCGATAACCATGTGTGTACTACACGTATTGGCAATAAAGAAATACAACGCATACGACAGTATTGAAGAGGTGTCGCTCACAATCGCCCACAATCGCTCACAAGAGGTGTCGCAAGATGGAGATCACCGATGGTAGGCGACATTTTAGAATAAAAGACAGGAGCACGCCTCAAACAACATCAATCTATCCAGATTGATCAAACCACCTAAAGTCCTAAGGCGCCTGGCCATTGAGAACACCTTACCCTCTTACGACGCTCGGTGAATTGACAGATACCTTTCCTTAAGCCCTACGACTCTCGGTCATTGGGTTTCCTTTCTCTCTCACGACGCCCGGTCACCGAGAGACAGCTAATCACATAAAACATATTCCCTCTCACGACGCCCGGTCAAAGAGTGTAATCTCACCTACAAAACCCTACGACGCCTGGTCATTGGGTTCCTTCCACTTTCTTACCTAAAATTATTAGAGGAACTACTTACTTTAATATATTTCTGTATTTAACAAGATCTTTTATAATAAAAAGTGATGGGAAAGTTCAAATTCACGTGTACGAAAATTGCTCTACATTACATTAACTGAGAGTATTTTACAATATGTACAGGGGCGAAGTTAGAGAGGGAGACGGGGGAACATGTTCCAGTGAATAATTTTCTTTCTTTTTTTCAGTTAGGCTAAAGGAGACGGTGATGATGAGAAATGAATGAAATAGTGGAAAGTATAAAGTGGGAGGAAACAGAGGAACACTGGAAAAACCCATGCACACGGTGTTTGTCACCACATAGTTTACTTGGTTTGAGTGGGGTTTCACAGAGAATTTAGACAGAGAAACTGCATTAAGTATGTCAGTGTTATTTCGAAGTAAGGTAAATCTTACAGTTCGTTTAAGCTTTTGATAGAACCTTGATACGTCTTTAGCTTAACTCTTCTTCCAACTAAATGCATTATTTTTCTTCTTCCTCCACCCCCTACTATCCTTTCAGATTTTCTGCATAATTCTTAATTTAAGCATATATATTCGTCGTGTCTGCTTCCCTTTGCACATCGCTGTATGTTGTGCTAAATGTACATAGGTATGTCTAACCTCTCGTAGGATGTCTAAACAATTTTTAAATGCTGCACTCCAAAAGCTTAGACTTTCCTTTCAATTAAGATAATTTAACACGATTTTCGCTGGTAAATTCATGAGAGCTTAAAATATTTCGTTTAACAAGTTTCCGTTTAATAAAGGGCTCGTTGATGACATGTTTTACTTTATTTGTATTTGCATCTCAGTTACTGTTCTTAGGTGCTTTGAGAAAGATTTATTATATATTATTATCCTATATGGCTAAGAAATCGAACCCAAAGAGATGTGAGGGTTATAGAACTATTAGTCTCATATCTCATGCAGCTAAAATTCTGCTCCGAATACTGAAAAGAAGGTTATACGGAAGAACAAATAAAGATGTTGAGGAAGAGCAGTTCGGGTTTAGAAGAGGCAAGGGCACAAGAGATGCTATTGGATTATTAAGGGTGATCGGTGAAAGATTTATAGAAAAAGGGAAAGAGGTGTATGTTGTATTTATTGATCTAGAAAAGGCTTTTGACCGCGTGAATTGGGAATTGTTGTTGGGAGTTCTAACAAAGAAAGGGTTGGAATGGAAAGATAGAAGACTCATAAGAAACTTATACATGAACCAACAAGTAAGTGTTAGGATAGGGAAAGAACTGACGGAAGAGAATGCAATTGGAAAGGAAGTTCGACAAGAATGCTGCCTCTCTCGAACACTATTTAATGTCTATCTAGAAGAGATAGTGAAGAAGAGCCTACATGATGATGATGGCATTTCGGTAGGAGGTAGAATGATTAGATGCATAAGATTTGCAGACGATATGGCGCTTGTTGCAGAATCTGAAAAGAAAATCAATAAAATGTTAGAAAAAATGAGAAAGGGCTTTGAAGAATATGGGATGAAAATAAATGTTAGAAAGACAAAAGCCATGGTGATTGGAACGAAGGGGTCTGTGTCAAATATAAAAATAGGAGGGGAGAAAATAGAACAGGTGAATAGTTTTCGATACCTGGGTAGTATTCTTAGTAATGACATGAAATGCGAACGTGAAATAAAAGCAAGGATAGGAATGGCGAAAGAAGCCTTTAAAAGAAAGAAAAGTCTGTTTTGTGGGACCTTGAACAAAGAGTTGAGAAAAAGACTCATAAAATGCTTCGTGTGGAGTGTTGTACTGTATGAGGCGGAAACGTGGACATTACGTAAAGGTGACGAAAATCGACTGGAAGCCTTCGAAATGTGGGTGTGGAGAAGAATGGAAAGAATTTGTTGGGTCGAGCGGAAAACGAATGAGAGAGTGTTAGAAATGATGGGTGAGAAAAGAACACTTTTAGACATTATTAGGAAGAGGAAGAGAAACTGGATGGGACATTGCCTAAGAAGAGATTGTATCATGAGGGATGTCCTAGAGGGTATGGTGGCGGGAAAGAGAGGGAGGGGGCGAAGGAGACTACAATTAATGGATGATATTAAAACAGAAAGATCATACGCGAAGACGAAAAGGTTAGCGGAGGACCGTGGAGCATGGAAGCTTCTCAGCTGCGGCAAGTGACCTGCCAATAAAGGCAGAATACCTATGATGATGATGATGATTATCGTAAGCGACGAGCTACTGAAGAGTTGAACCAAAAAAAAGACAGGGACTTTCAAATTTGGGAGATCATTTTTAAAAACTGTAGGATATAAATTCCAGTGATTCAAGCTGTAAACGTGAAATGTTCTGTAATTACACTATATGATCAAAAGTATCCGGACACCCCCTAAACACGTTTTTCATATTAGGTGCATTGTGCTGCCAGCTACTGTCAGGTACTCATTATCCGCGACCTCAGTAGTCATTAGACAACGTGAGAAAACAGAACAGGGCACTCCGCGGAACTCACGGCCTTCGAACGTGGTCAGGTTATTGGGCGTCACTTGTGTCAGAAGTCTGTACGCGAGAATTCCGCATTCATAAAAATCCCTAGGTCCACTGTGTCTAATGTGATAGTGAAGTGGAAAAGTGAAGGGACACGTAGAGGTCAACGTTGTCTGTTGACTGACAGAGACAGCCGACAGTTAAATAGGTAGACATCTATCCAGGCCATCACACAGGAATTCCAAACTGCCTCAGAATGCACTCCAAGTACTATGACAGTTAGGATTGAGGTGATAAAACTTGGATTTCATGATCGAGCGGCTGCTTATAAGCCACACATCACGCATGTTATCCAAAAGGGCACCTCGCGTGGTGTAAGGAGCGTAAATATGGAACGATTGAACAGTGGAAAAACGTTGTGTGGAGTGACGAATCACGGTACACAATGTGGCGATTCGATGGCAGGGTGTGGGTATGGCGAATGCCCGGTGAACGTCATCTGTTAGCGTGTGTAGTGCCAACAGTAAAATTCGGAGTTGGTGGTGTTATGGTGTGGTCGTGTTTTTTTTTTTTTTTTTTTTTTTTTTTTGAGGGAGCTTGCACCCCTTGTCGTTTTGCGTGGCACTCTGATGTTTTAAGCACCTTCTTGCTTCCCACTGTTGAAGAGCAATTCGGAGATGGGGATTGCATCTTTCAACACGATCGAGCACCTGCTCATACTGCACGGCCTGTGGCGAAGTGGTTACACGACCATAACATTCCTGTAATTGACTGGTCTGCACAGAATCCTGACTCGATTCCTATAGAACACCTTTGGGATGTTTCGGAACGCCGACTTCCTTCCAGGTCTTACTGACCTACATCGATACCTCTCCTCAGTCCAGCACTCCGTGAAGAATGGGCTGCCATTCCCCAAGAAACCTTCCAGCACCTGATCGAAAGTATGCCTGCCAGAGTGGAAGCTGTCATCAAGGCTAAGGGTGGGCCAACACCATATTGAATTCCAGCAGTACCGATGGAGGGCACCACGAACTTGTAAGTCATTTTCAGCCAGGTGTCCGGATATTTTTGATCACATAGTGTATTTATTTAACTTTGTAAATATTAGAATGCAATACAAGTATATCTCAGAAAGGAATGGAATTTATACATTTTATTTCGGCGCAAAATTTCACACAATTTCCTGAATCCTGTTGTTGGCAATGTCGCGTCGTGGCGAAAACTTGCGCAATTTCATCACTTTCTGCTCCTCGTTAATAAGTCATAGAGTACAGAAATGATGAACGATCTTAGAAAAATTTGCTCAATGTCGTTGCACCGGACGTTACCCACAGCCAGTGCTGAATTAATCCGAATGAAGGCCTCCAAGCTACTCGAAAAATGGCTCCATCCCCGAAAAAATTAAAAAGAAGTAGCTAAGGAAAAGTGAAAACAAGATCAAACTTCTGTGTGCGCGCTCTAGTGGGAAAGCAATAACATTGAACTAAATATAAGTAGAGAAGTATGTATTTTGGTCGCCAGATTGGAAATGCCCATCACTATTATGCATTACATTACATGTATCGAAGTTCTTACTTACACCGAACATTTTATAGACTGATAACTGGAAGAAAATGAGGTTTTATCAGACAAATTGTCATTTTAAGTTACTATATGTATAGGGAAAAGGGAAACTTTATTTGAATAGGCATTTGTGGCATTTCTGACCTAAGCTGGTCTCAAGACCGGGGATAACGTCCCCCCAACGTACGCCTCTGAGCAAAGAGGTTGAGAAGGGAGCGCCCAGGGCGTCATTCAAGGTGCCATCCCGACATCCATCTGGTGTGACTGAGGGAAACTCTGTAAAACCTCAGCCAGGATGGCCGGCGGCCTGCTCCTACAGCAGACTTACGTCGCTGGGTGAACACCGAAAATTTGCCCCCTCACTGGAAATCGATCCCGGAAGAGCGTAAGCAGAAATCCGACGGCGTAGCTACTACATGAAACCGGGGCTCTCTGTATAGTTTGTCTTTCTTTGAGTTAAAATTGAAGAAAATGCAGTAGGACAGGGCCGTAACTTGTGGAGCTCGGGGGGCAACTACCCCTCCAGGAAAGCTTCCCGCCGTTCGAGGGGGGGCCATCTTTAAAACAAAATTTTCTTACTCCATATACGGTACGAACATGAAATTATAAATGAATGATCAAACAGGTTCACTGCATTACATAAACAAAACAGCACACAAAAGATAAATAATACAAAAATGAGTCTTGGGCCCATTTCAGTAAAAAAATGCCTACTATTAAAGGCCCTAGAAATAATATTTATTTGTATGGCTTTGAGATTTGTCAATATTGTTCCCTTAATTAATTTGTCATGTATGGAACGGGGCCAGGGGTGTAACTAACAGCCCTGTAGACCTTCCCGTGCGGGAGGGCCCACAGTCTCTGGGGGGCCCACAAAAAGTAAGAGAAAGATTTAAATAAGGGGCCTATTTTTCTTCCTATGGGGCACAAATATTAATGCTTGCCCCTCCAGAAAAAAGTTACGGCGCTGCAGTAGGAGTATCCTCACGACATTGTATTGGTTGTATGTCCTATCTTCTGTTTCATGATTCAGTTTCTAACTTTCGGAAACAATTTAAGAAAGCTTTATTGAAACCATAGTCGGATCCTGTTGCGGGGTGAGGGCGAAGGGTCATTCGCCCACCCCAGCGGAAATCTTCCTGGTATTTGCATAAACGTATCCAGGTAGGTGTCGGCAAAGGGAGTCCTCCTTATGAAGCCCCCTTTATCAAGGCCGTTAAGCATCATTTTCCGGTTCGGCCCTTGACTCCCGGTCCGCCTCTGCTTATATTTCGATTTCTAGGAAGACGTTCAAAATTTTGTACAGTAACAAGGAGGTGGGTAATTTTATGTAATGCAGAAAAGGAATAAATTCCCCTCTTACACTCAGGATTCAAATCCCTGAGCCAGCCCCCCCGAGCTTCAATCAAAACACGCCAGGCAAATACTGGGATAGTACCTGAATTCAGGAGCCAAAGATAAATATAGCTTTATTGAATGCATATTTTTTCAAAAGAAATAAAATCTTTTTTTTTAAGTACTGAAATGTTGAAAATGATTTTTTTTTTTTCATTTTCAGTTGCCAATTTGGTTTCTTACAATAGATTTTACGAGTATAAAGAAGTTGTGTGACATACAATAATTATACAGTGCTTCACATACTCCATCAGATACGCAAGGAGACTTAACCACGATCTTCTTGCTACGTGGTTAATTCCACAATCTGATTGCAGTTAGTGTTGAGAAGATAGAGGTGAATCTTTAGTAATTCCCTTTTTCAAGTTAAGCGTTCTCGATTTATAATTAACTGACACATAGAGAAAGACATTTATCTGTTTATATATATACCCAAGTATGTAACAAAAACAAAAGAAATGGTGCCGAATTACTTTTAATTCCATACTAGCTGAAGTGCCCGTTCTTTGCATTGGAAGAATTAGGTTCAAGAAAAATGTTTGAGCTTCTTCTTCCCCTTAGGATACGCATGTCAATAAAAGTGTAGAAAGATATTCTATTTCTCGCATGAATTTTTAACCCCTTCTCCCTTAAGAAAGTTACTTCCCGCTTCCCCTAAGCCCTTTAAGGAAAATTACATGATAATATCCCAGCTTGAGGTAGGTAATAACTATATTCTAAAACTAATTTCAAATTATTCAACTATTTGCCCTGGCGCGATCACAAACAATAGACATCGTCGATTTAAATGTGAAGAAAGAAATTAGAGAAAACACCCTCTTTCTTTCCTTAAAATTGAAATTTTCAAAAACAGGAAGTGACATGTCCTTTTTTTTTTTTTTTTTTAGGTATTTATATACCGAATTTCATCTTCCTAACTTGATGTGCTCATGAGATGTTATAATTTTGGTTGAATTTTGAACCCCCTATACTTCCATTACGACGTGCCCTTTCATCAAAGTAGCACAACAAATAAATAATAGTAATGAACTGTGTTACAAAATTCATTTCAAATTGTTCGATCGTTTCCCCGTGATGCGATCACAAACAGCAGACAACATCGCTTTCAATAACGAAGGAATCATGGAAAATCACCCTGCCTTTAAAACGAAAATTTTCAAAAACGTTGCGACACATGCCAATTTACTTTTAATTAAGACTTTATATACCGAATTTCATCTTCCTAACTTGGGGAGCCCGTGACATTCTGTATTTTTTTTTACATGAATTTTGATCCATCCTAGGATGCGCCCTTGAATCAAAGTAATATAAAAATTCTAGCTCAGGGTAGGTGCTAACTATTGTATGTTCAAAAATGCATTTCAAACTGCTTAATCGTTCCCTCGTGTGATGCGATTAGAAACAACAGGTAAAATCGCTTTCAAATTATAGAAAATGCTCCCCTTCCCCACTTAAAATGGAAACTCTCAGAAACTGAGACATGAAGCCACTTACTTTTAATGGGAAGTTTGCATAAAAAAAAGGCCATCTTCGTAAGTTGACAGAATCGTGAGGTACTAAGAGTTTCCCATAGATTTTGACCATCCGCTCCCTCTATAGAGCACGCATTTTAATCAAAGTAACCTGATTAAAAACCTAGTTTGAGATACGTGATACCTGCATCCAAAAATTCATTCCAAACGGTTTTCCGATTTCCCGTGTTGCGCTCACAAACAAGATTATTTTCATTTTAATATAATAGATTACAGTAGAATAGTGTTACACTGAATTTGATCGAGCGCAAACATTATTCATTATTGATGATTCCCAAATCTTTTTCGTTTTCAATGGCATTCTGTTCTGGTAGTAAACACATATTTTAGGCCAATTTTGAAACTAGACTTACACTAAGAAGATAAGATTAAAGAAAGTTTTGAAGTATATTTTTTGAGGTGGGCTTTTCTGGGTTTTACCCCCCAAAAAAACAGTGGGTAATTTTGGGCTGGGGAAAATTCCAACAACTTCAACAACTATTGAAGTTCAGCATCAATGCTTTTCAGCACAGAGACTTGGACTTACAGTTCAAGATCAAATCGAATCAACGTAATGTGTTCAAATTTCAATTCTCTCCCATCAGTAGTTAAAGACGAGACCTCGTGCACCAAATGTGCGCACCCTAAGTACTAGACAAGCAGGAAATGCTATTTCTATCTATTTTTCGTGATTTTATGACATTTTTATTGTTACTAATTATCAGTTTTATGTGAAAAACCGAACTATTTGCAATAGCAATTACATTTCCAGTGTTCATAATTTTATACATTAAATTTCACTCTTCAGAACAATCCTTGTCGCATAGCATTAAAAATTACCATTTTTAACTTTAATTTTAACCAATTTAATTTTGCAATTAACTTTAATTTTAACTATTCTTTTCCCTACATTAATTTTTAATTTATTGAATTATTATCTCAGAGATTCAATTTTTACCTTAAACATTTTTAATTAATTCTCTCAACTATGGAGATAACGTACAAAAAACGAGTTTCATCATATTAACTTTGATCAACGGTGAAGTATAATTTAATAAAACATGGAGATTCCCATTGGATGAACGAAGCTTAGCTACGACTTCCTGAATGAAATGTAATCTATCGCTAGTCTAGTAAACGTTCAAGACAAACGAGTGGTAGTATTCATCGCAGATATACTCTTACATAAAACATGGTGGTTTCTAATTGAACAGACCTTAATGTTCTCTAGTTATAGTTCTATCTATCACAATTCTGAAAAATGTTTCGAATAAATGAGTTATTTTTTCATAGAATCCGAATCTGCAATAAAAAAGGCGTTTGCCAGTTAATTTTCAAAGGTAAACTTTAACCTTCAAAATGTAAACTTTTTGTCACCTCATGTTTGCTTTACGAGAGAGAAAGGAAAGAATTTCCTACCTATGCACGTCCTTTGGTCAGTATCAAGAATAAATCTATCGCTGCAAGTACAATAATAGCTGCCAGGAGTATTCACGCAGTCCTGATTACATCCTCCATTGCTTTCTATGCACTCGTTCACATCAACACACTGACTTCTATCCCTAGAACAGAAAATAAATCTAGTTAAGATTATATCAGTGATGTCTTGCACTAGGGAAGCAAACGACTAAGTCTTCAACACCTTACTTTTGAAACGTTACATATATCTATTAAAATGCTACAATACCTATTAAAAGTGCTTTTTTTTTATTATTTTTTTACCGGCTAGCCAAAGTGGCTAGCAACCTTTAAGAGGGTTACGCCCTCTGTGAGGTGAGTGAGAGAAAGGACTTTAGGTGCAGAGGACAATGTGGTCTATGTGCTTTATTGAACTTATTAATATCAAATGCTACCATAAATAACAAGACAACAAAATGAAAGTAACTAAATTGGATGTAAGGAACTTTGATCCTTACCATTATGAAAGGAACGAAACAGATATTCATATAAAGTGAGTGTTAACTAGAACAAACAATTAATGTAAATGGTGAGATTCAATAACAATATACAATAAAGGAAAATGAAAAATAATGGAAATTTCATAAGCTTATGAGGATGAAGAATGAGGCGAGGTGCGAAGCACAGGACAACACGTGGGTTTTGTTAATCAGACAAATAAATTTATCTTCTGCCTAGGGGCAGCTCTAGGCGATGATGAAGAACAGGGGAAGCCCAAGTGAGTAGACAAAGGTAATTACTGTGCAGGATATGATGGATGAGTGATTGGAAGATGGTCGTGGATAATATAGTCAGAGATGATAAAAAACGAAGGATCTCTCGGAGGTAAAATATATTGATACAGCGTAAACAGGAGAGATAAGGGTGGATGATAATAACGATGTGGTGTGGGATGCAAATCCAGGTATCGCATAGTGTCATAAAGTAAAGGGTGTTGGGTTTGGAAACGTTTGTTGATATAGGTGAGACGTAGTTTTTCGATGTAATACTGTAATGTA
This sequence comes from Thermobia domestica, assembly GCF_964235325.1. Taxonomy (NCBI): domain Eukaryota; kingdom Metazoa; phylum Arthropoda; class Insecta; order Zygentoma; family Lepismatidae; genus Thermobia; species Thermobia domestica. Next base: position 137,943,780 of record NC_137463.1, on the reverse strand, counting down.
GGGAAAGTGATGCGTTGGTATAGTTCCTGGGTGGGGCTAGGTCATCGGACACGGAAGGCTATGCGGAAAGCATGTCGTTCTAGGATCAGAAGCTTTTGATAAAATTTAGGTGAAGCGGCTATCCACCCGTGAAGCCGTATGTTAAGATTGGTCGTAAGAAAACTTTGTATGTATTTAGAATTACTTGTGCCTTAAGTCCCCATGTCGTACCAGTTAAGCGTTTCAACAAATTGAGTCTATTGTAGGCTTTTGCTGTGATAGTTGCTAAGTGTTTATTCCATGTTAGGTGACGGTCGTAAGTAATCCCAAGATAGGTGACTGTGTTACTGAGTCGTATAGGTTCGTCATCTACATGGAGTGCGATATTGCGAGGATTTCGACGGACTCTTAATCTTCGGCGTGGTGGTAGAAAGACAATAGCTTGAGTTTTAGCCGCATTTATGGTGAGTTTCCAACGAGTGCACCATGAGGTGAAACTGTTGATTGCAGTCTGTAGGACTGAGGTTATTTGTTGTATGGTGTTACACAAGGCAAGGAACGCCGTATCGTCGGCATATTGAAATAAACGGATTCCCTACGGAACCCGAGGCATGTCAGCAACATAGAGCAAATAAAGTAATGGAGACTAGGCCAAACCTTGTGGTACGCCTGATAGTAGAAAAATAGGATGTGACAGACTGGAGTTAACAGAGATGTATGCGAGGCGGTTGGAAATGAAGCTGTAAATGAAACGGATGTATACTATGGGAAGCTGCAGGGTAAGTAGTTTGTATATGAGACCATTATGCCATACTTTATCGAAGGCTTTCTCCAGATCGAATAGTACCAAACAGGATGGTTGTGCGGAATTAAAGTGCTGAGTGATAAGTGAGGTAATTCGAAGAAGCTGATCATTTATAGAGAATGATGGTCGGAAACCGGCTTGTGTCATAGGAAGAAGATGGCGATCGGCCAAATAAACGTGTAGTCGTTTAACTAAGATACGTTCCAGGATTTTGCTGAATGTAGAAGTGAGTTGTTTGGGTCGATATGAAGCAACGTCCTGTGGTGGTTTATGAGGCTTGAGAAACATATGCGTCTTAGAAGTTTTCCAAGAGGTTGGAAAGAATCCAGTACGGAAGATGAACGTGTAGATATGTGCAAGTAAGATTAACAGAGTGCCAGGACATTCCTTAATATGACGATGGGTAATATTGTCTAAGCTAGGCGCTGTATTACGTTTGTTGTGAACAACTGCAGTAATATCCTGGATTGTAATTGGTGTCGTTAAAGGTGTATTGGCGTGGAGCATATGGTTATTGCTGGGTTGGAGTTGTACTGATGAAGTGTTAAGCCTATCGACCACATGTGGGGTGTTGTTCATCATGGTAGGTGTGAATATCGTCTGTAAATGATCAGCAAAGGCGTTTGCTTTGTCCGTATCAGTAGTTGCTGGTATGTTGCCGAGTAAGAGAGGGAATTTTGGTTTGGAGAACTTGCCACAAAGTGCATCGAAACGTTTCCATTACTTGCTGGGATGGGTAGTGTCTGAGAGATTATTGCAAGCTTTAATCCAGCAACGAAGTTTATAGGCCTTAATATAGTTATGGACCATACGCTGTAGTTGTCGGTGATGGCGTAATGCCTCTGGATTGGGAGTATGTAGACATTCTCTGTATGACTGACGTGAGCGCTTGATCAGTGTGAGGTATTGTGGAGGAAGGTGAGGTGTGTATGAAGTAGATTTAAAGGTTGGGATGTAGAAGTTACCTGCTTCTTGAATGGCAATGGTGATTTTGTCGACTGTAGTATGTAACTCTTCCTCGGTGCTGGGCTCCGTAAGATTTATGGCGCGACTGGAAATGTGAGTGCGGTATTGTTCCAAATTAACCTTATCAAATCGTAAACTAGTGCGTATTGGTAGTGATGAACGAATAGAATTTATTGCACGTGATTGGTATGTCAATTTAATAGGTGCGTGGTCGCTACCGAGGAGATCGAGAACTTCGATGGTGCAGTGAGGTATGAGATTACCAGAAGCTATAACAATGTCAGGAGTAGTGTCTGAAATTGGGCCAGTAGCTTTCGGAAGATGAACAATAATGCCCGTAGTGTTAGTTGTGATAAAGTTCTGAAGAGTTGTTTTCTCTTGATTTGAGCGGCTGTGCATATTAAAGTAAGCCATGATGAGATACGAACGGTATGTATTCGAAATATATTGCACAAACTGATGTGGAAGTGGATGTCCGGGTCTAATATATATAGTAACCAGGGTAAGAACTATAGTTTTAAAGTAGACTGTGGTAAGGAGGTATTCTGGCAGAGGCGTCGTAGTGTAGTGGTGCTGTCGATATGGTAAAGAAGGAGAGAAGCCAATGGCGACTCCCCCATTGGCTCTTAGTGCTGGAACGGGGTTTTCAGCATGAAGCATTGTATAGTGTGGTAAACGGCAGGAGTGAGATGAAGTAATAAAACTTTCGTTAAGTAAAAATGCTGTGACGAGGTGTTCAAGAAGGAGATGCTGAAATAAAAGTTTGTTTTTTGGCAGGGATCGGATGTTAAGAAAAATAAAGACCAGAGCCATAATAAGGAAGAATTTAATTTATGGATGAAGATTGAGATTTATGAAAGTGGACGGTATTGTCAGAATAGGTGGCAGTGAAAGTAACGTGAAAGGTAGTTTTTGCCGCTAATATTATTTGCTGAAGGATATGAGGTCTGATAAATGGGTGGATGTTTTGCAGTGCCAGTGTTAAGAAAGCAAGAAGCTGATCTAGATTAATAGGAGAATCGAGCGGATGCGGTGTGTTATCCGGTTGGGCCGGAGGCCTTAATGGAATGATCAATTCAGGACGTTCGTGAGCATGTTCTGGTTTTGCTTTACACCTGTAGCTGTACGTTGGGTGTTGCTCATTACACGTAGCACATTTTGGAGGTTGTGCAAGATTAGTACAGGCGCGCGTATTGTGAGATCCGGCACAGTAACCACATTTACTGGTATTCTTGCAATCTGTCGTGTGGTGTGAGTTATATATCTGGCAACGTTCACATCGTACTGGCATAGGAGCAGTAGATCGTGAAGGCTCTACACGGTGCGTGTGGTTATAAATGGAGGCTCCGGATTCTAACAGCGCATCAATCGTGTCTTAATGTGAAGTGAGCACACGGACCATATAAGTAGGGCCCCGGTCATTTCGGATTCTAATGACTTTGCTAATCGTGTGCCCTTCGAGGGTCAGTTCTTCTTGTATCTCTTCATCGGTGTAAGATGGATCAACTCCACGTATGACCACTAAAAATAGTACTGGTCTTCTCGGAGGCGGTGGTTGTTTCTGTCGAGGCGTGTTTAAAATTTCCAATTTTGAATGCTTGCCAAAAATGTCTATCGGCACCTTGTTCTTGATCGTGCTGTACAGTGTGGGGTCCGTTGTCTTCAGAATAATGCCGTTCTTGGTGTGAATGATGTGAGCAATGGATGCCCGTGGTAGGTACTTCCGAAGTTGAACTGCAACCATCTTTGGAGTGCTGAATTTCGGGTCGAAGTTTGTACGAAGCATGGAATGAGTAGTAGCTGGTTGTTGGTTGTCGGTGTGGGATGCTGAGTCTCCGATGTCCATTCTTCCAGAATCTGATTCTCTAGATGAATCTAGGTGGTGCTTCTTTGCAGGAGGAGATTGTTGCAGACGGTCGGCGTAGCTGATACTCTTGTATGATTGCGGTGATCTTGACCGGATAGAGACATGGGATATTACAGATGTTGTTGAGTCGATGGATCCTATGTAATCTGTCCGTTGATGGTGGTTCTTAGCAGGCTACTGAGGACGAGCTGAAGATTGGTCCTTGCGTGGCCTCGCCTTGGTAGAGCTCTCGGATTGTCCATGAACAACTTGTGGAAGGCCTTGGTGTTTACCCTTGATCTTACGACCTCCGACTGAGCCTGTTTCTGCGGCTGCCCAACGGTTTTTATACGGCAGTGTAAGTGAATGTAATAAGATTATATATGATATGTTAGAAGGTTTGACTACCCGTTCGGATAGTAGTCAAGGTACAGCAGTCCACTTACCAAACCTGTTGAACCGGCCGCCCTTGACTAGTAAAGTCTGACGAAACGGTACGCCACGGGATGACAAAGCAAAAAGCCGAGGATATGGAAAAGGAAGGAAAGCCAAAACTCGTCACCTCTTACCAGGTAACTCTTCAGAGCCCTGTATAGACAAAGCTCTGGAAAGTATGTTAAAAGTGCTTTTTTTTTTTTTTGCTAGCCGACTACGACTAGCACCCGTCCAAAGGGTACTGCCCTTTATATCGGGAAGTGGGTTACAGGGAATAACTAGGAGTGGAGAACGATGGGTGGGTTTCTAGAGTTTTATTCAACTTTATTAAACCTTATATTTTACATATCAAATTATAACTTGGTAGCAGTTATTTATTCATAAGAGTGGGGAAATAATTACATTGTGGAGAGTTATGGACATTATGGCCATTAACCATAATCATTATTGCGGTGGGATGATAGGGATGATGGTGAGGTGCACTAGACATCACAACATCGGGTTGTGTTAGTAAGACAGATGCAGGTTATCTTCTGATTCGGGGCCAGCTCCGAATCTGATGAAGACAGTTGGAAGTCCTGGTAGAACAGTAGGACTACTGTGTAAATGATGGAATGATGCATGGTGGGGCTGTATCGGTGATGAAATCATTGACAAGGATGAGATCAGGGCTATCGGGGGGGAGAGAGTAGCGGTAGAGTGTAAAAAGTAGTGAGAGGGGAGAGTTACGGAGTGGAGTTTGGGGTCTGATGAGAGCGCACTGATGCATTGTATCGAAAAGCAGAGGGTGGTGAGAGTGATATCGTTGTGAGATGTAGCGAAGACGTAATGTTTCTAGGTGGTAAAGGATGTGCGGAAAAGGTGTTTGATTGTAAAGGTCTCTGGTGGGACTGGGAAGGCGAATGCGAAAAGCAAGACGAAGAGCATGTCTTTCCAAGATTTGCAATCGAGCATAAAATGATAGGGCGGCCGATATCCAGGCAAGAAAGCCATATGTGAGGACGGGGCGTAAAAACAATTTATATGTAGTAAGGAGTGTGTGGGCAGTGAGTCTCCAGGTGGTACCGGTTAGGCGGCGCAGGAGGTTAAGTCGATTATAGGCTTTCTTACAGATGGTCTTCAGATGAGGTGACCATTTAAGATGCCGGTCGAAGGTGATGCCGAGATAGGTCACTGTATTCTGTGGTTGCAGGGGAACATGATCGACATGAACGTGAAAATTAGCTGGATTGCGGTACACTTTAGTTCGTTTGCCAGGCGGAAGGACAATGATGGTTTGTGTTTTATCGGCATTGAGTTTGAGGCGCCAGTATCTGCACCAAGAAAGAAAAGTATCGATAGCTGTTTGTAATGTACGGTTAATCTGATGAATGGTTGGGGCAACAGCAAGAAACGCCATATCGTCAGCATATTGATAGAGATTGATGTTGGGAGGAAGATTGGGAAAATCAGCCATATAGAGTAGATAAAGGAGTGGAGAAAGTGATGAACCTTGAGGAACGCCGGAGTGAAGAAAAATGGGATGCGGTAAGTGGTTGTTGATGGAAACATAGCTAAGGCGACCAGTGAGAAAATGAAAAATAAAACGGATATAGCAGAGAGGAAGATCAAAGGAAAACAGTTTATAGAGAAGACCAAGATGCCAAACTTTGTCAAAGGCTTTTTCTAAATCAAATAGAACTAAACAGGACGGTTGATTGGAGTTAAACTGATTTGTAATGTGAGTGGTTAGGCGAAGGAGTTGGTCATTAATACAGAATTGGGGACGGAAGCCTGCTTGGTGAAGTGGGATGAGATTACGCACGGAAAGATGGAGGTGAAGACGGGAGACGAGGATACGGTCAAGTAGTTTACTGAAAACGAGTGTAAGCTGTATTGGGCGATAGGAAGAGACTGCATGAGGTGGTTTGTTAGGTTTCAAGAACATTAACGCGGTAGAGGTTTTCCAGGGTGTTGGTAGGAATCCAGTACGCAGTATAAACGTGTAGATGGTAGCCAGAAGGTAAAAGAGGACATAAGGTGCTTCTTTAATATGGCGGAAGGAGATGCGGTCGGAACCGGGTGCAGAGTTTCGTTTGCCAAGGAGACTATGATGAATATCGTCGACGGTAATAGGTGATGTAAGGGCAGAATCTGGAGGGAGAGTGTGAGTGGAATGGGGTTGGAGTGCAGGAGAAGAAAGCTGTAACGTGTCTGTAAGGTGGCGACGCAAGGTAGGATCAGGAGGGAGAGGAGTAAAGATGTCTTGGAGGTAAGAGGCGAAAGCGTTAGCTTTGCTAAGATCATCGTGGTCAAGAAGGGGATAAGAAGTACAAGAGCTTTTGCCTGTTAGTCGGTGAAATCTCTTCCAGAATTTGGAAGGATGAGATGTGGTACTAAGTTGGTTGCAGGATTTAATCCACTGACGCCGTTTAAAGGCGACAAGGTAGTTATGCACTATCCGTTGATATTGGCGATGGAGGCGGAGTGCTTCGAGGTTGCTAGTACGAGTGAAATCTCGAAAATGTTGGCGAGAGCGATGGATGAGATGGAGATACTGTGGGGGAAGAGATGGACGAAAGGAATGAAGAGTGCTTTGAGGAATATACTGTGCAGAAGCAGTATGAATGGCGCCAGTTATAGAATCAAGAGATTGATACATTTCGTCTTCTGTTGTAGGAGGGGCGATACCATCTAACTGTGTTTTTAGAGAAGTGCGGTAAGCAGACCAGTTAGCTTTGTCAAAGCGAGGTACAGTGCGTACTAATGGTGCTGGGGTAGGAGTGCGTTGCGTAGTAGGTGTCAGAGTGAGAAGAATAGGGACGTGGTCACTGCCTAGGGGATCTAACACTGTAAGATTATGGCGGGTGAGTAGATTGGAGGACGTTATGACGATATCGGGTGTTGTGCCACTTTCAGGGCGTGTCGGTTGTGGTAGATCGTGAAAGAAACCTGTAGTATGGGTAGTGAGGTAAGTTCGAAAATGTTCTTGTTGACGGGCAGTGCGACTGTGAAAATTAATATCAGCTAAAATGACGTAAGTATGAAAATGATCAGAGATATATTGAAAGAAAGGATATGGTATGGGGTGACCAGGTCGAACATAAATTGTAGCAACGGTGATGTTAAGAGTTTTGAAATACAACGTAGTGATGAGATGTTCGGGAAGAGGAGCCAGAGAAGTAGAATGCTGACGATATGGAATTGATGGTGAAAAGCCGATGGCAACACCTCCGCATGCTCGACGAGCGGGTGCGGTATTATCGTGCCGAAGAAGAGTGTAACGTGAGATGTGCGGGTGTAAGCGAGGCGTAAGATGGGTTTCATTTAGCAAAAAACAATGAATATTTTCCTCTATCAGAAGTTGTTGGAATAGGATTTTATGTTGCATGAGTGATCGAATGTTGAGAAACAGGAAATGAAGTGCCATGACGAGGGGAGAGAAAAGGAAGACATAGAAAGTTAGACTTCCGTCTGGAGTTTGTCCGAGTGAAAGTAAACTGTTTGTCCTGAATATGTGGCGTTGAAATTGATGTGCAGAATATCCTTAGCAGCCTGTTGAACTTGGTGCAAAATATGATGGCGGAGAAGTGGATGGATATTCTGCAAGGTAACAGTGATAAAGGACAAGAACTGCGTAATAGTGATAGGCTGACAAGCGTCGGTAGGTGGTGGGAGAGTTTGGGTAGCGTGTGGTCTTAATGGAACAGTTAATTCAGGTTTGAACGGATCGGCGGTTAGTCTTGCCTTGCATTTATAGCTGTAAGTAGGATGATCTGTCGCATTACAAGTAGAACAATGAGAGGTCCTTGAAGGTTAGTGCATTGACGGGTGTTATGAGGCCCTGAACAGAATCCGCATTTTAACTGATTTGGACAAGAACTAGTCGCATGCGCGTTGTAGGCTTGACATTTTTCACAGCGCATGGGTAGCGGTGAAGGCGACTTAGATGGTTCAACGCGGTGTTTCTTGCGGTAGATGAATGCTCCATTGGAAAGCAAGGAGTCAATGGTTTCTTTGGATTGGGTTAAGACCCGGACCATGTAGGTGTTTCCGGAAGCATTCTTAATGCGGATGCATTTGAGGATGGAAAGGCCGTCAAGGCGAAAATCTTCGGTGATTTCGTCATCTGAGTAAGACGGATCGACACCTCGTATTACGACAGAAAGTGCAGGCTGTCTGCGTGGTGGAGGCGGTTGCTTGGATAGACGAGGTGCCTGATTGATAATCTTTGCTTGTTTGCCGAAGATTTCAAATGAATAGGTATTAAGGATATGTTCGGCGAAATCTGGATCTGTTGTCTTAATTATGATGCCTTTCTGAGTGTTGATGAGTTGTGTGATTTTTGTGCGTGGTACATACTTGACGAGGCGAAGATACAGAATTTTCAGATCTTGATATTTGGGATCATAGTTAGTGAGATGGAAAGAATTAATTTGAGGCTTCGTGGTGCGTTCCAGAGAGTCATCGTCCATATGAGAACCTGATGATGAGTGTGAAGATTCACTGAGGGTATGATGACGTTTGGCCTTTGGTGCATGAGATATATGATCATGTTGATCGTCGTGAACGGGTGGTCCAGTATCACTGGAGCGTTTTGAGCGGTCCTTCCGCATAGCTGACGAAGCAGCCGAAATGGAAGCGTCCGCAGAAATAGATGGTAGACCAGAAGAAGCTGAGGCCATGACGATACAAACAAACAGATACAACACAAAGTGATTAGAAAAGGTAGGTGTATAGGTAAAGACCACCCATTGGGATAGTGGCCAGGTGGAGAGAAGATCCAGTGTAAAATCTACAGCAGCAGTTGCATTTCACTAGATTAGTCTTACAACTGTTACTTGATATTTGCTTTGAGCAACTCTCAGGATCGGGGAAGGATAACAAAAAAAAAACAGCCGTTTTGACGTTTGGTACGTCACAGCTGGTGAGGCCAATAAACAATTGACCTGAAGATGCCCCGTTAAAAGTGCCTGCGCTTTAAACTATCACTTTGGCTTCCAAATCTTTCACTTACGGTTATGTGTGATTTAACGTTTAACAGAGACAAACATTTTAAGTATATGAACTTTAAATACTCTAAATTAATTAACTATATCTTTTTCATAAAGTTTATGATATAAAATTATTGTTCAAAGCCTTTGTATTTTAATAAGCCTTCTCTAAAATCAATGCATGTGAGTTGTGCTTCCATCTTCCGAGTTCTTTTAAACTATAAGTTGAGGATATTTATATGTTTGTGGTCAATCCTTTCGACAATGAGGTCTCAGAAACTACAGGCTCTAGAAAGATGACGTTTTCACTGATCGATTGGAAATTTTGCGTAGATTGTTCAGTTCTAATTGAATATTTAAAAAAACGTGAACATTATTTCTTTATTACATTTTTTAGGGTACACTGGAAGCGTTGAAATTAAGAAACAAACTAAGGCATCATATCCTATGCGTTATACATTCCAACACTACATTGTTGAATATTGAGGTTGTATATGTCTCAGGCGTATGTTTCATGGCCAAATAATAATGAAAAAGAAAGGATAACCATTTCTCAAGTCTAAGATAAATCTTTATCTTTTGCGTGTTTTGTGCAATGAACACCATATATAACTGACATTATAATTAATTGTATATGTAATGTATTTGCTAATTACATACTGCATGCAAGAAGAAAGAAAACACTGGTCATACATGAATTAGAAACTCCAACCGGAAGTAGGCTCAAATCTTGCAATGGGTGCGAGATATTGAGAAAAACTAATCGATAAAATCTCCCCTTTATGATACCCCTTGCCGATTTTTTTTTTTTATCAAGACGTCTTTCACTTGTGTCTGTAAAGGGACATATACATATTAACAACCCGTTATCGTAACCGTAACAACTTAATAGAATTTGGTTTGTGAGTTAAATGTGACATTAATTTGTATTATTAAAATTATGTATTTCTTATAAAAAGATTTATGAAGTGTGATGTTGTGTGTGAGCGAACAAGTTTGTTAATACCATCAGATCACACAAAGTAGACTCTTGGTGATTTACTCAATTGAGAGCAACTGCGATGAAACACCACATACCTGTTGATATTAGATTACAACTCATGGACTCTGAGTTCCTTCCTTAAGGTTGTTGGTTTGACTCTGGATGTAGTTCCTTCGCAGATTAGCAGTGGAAGGATTTCCACCGTTTACGGACTCGCTGCTACGGATCCAACTGCTCGTTGTATGGGCTGACTGATCCCCATCGACTGATCCATCAGACTGATCCTCTCCTTCTGATCCTAATTCTCTCCGACATAACCTTTTTATGTCGTCCTCCAAACTACGATGTTGTGGTCTCATCTCTTACTTCATTTTAGTGTTGTTTCATCTCTTTGCTCAAACCTTTAGTTTCTCCATTGTCTCTCAATGAATCAAATTTCCAAATAGTCTACGTCTGCGATTTCAACAGTTTTGACAAACTTCTAAAATGTGTTCATGTGAACAAAATTTTATAAAAGTTTTACAATTACTATTTTCTCAATGTTTGTTGTCATAATGACGACACGTGCAGACTCGTGTCTGTATCGTTACTTCATATATATCAACAAAACAAACATAAACGTAACGAAATTTTATTTAGTAATTATTCTGTTTGCATCATTTCTTAATTTTGAAATACAACGCCAATTTAAAATATAATTTGTTTTTAATCTTTAACTTCTGATATCCAAATAAAATGAATTTAAAATAGAAAAATTATCTTCAAACTTAACGTTCTTTGACAATATGTTGTGAGGAATGAGGAGATTTATGCTCATATGCGAATGATCAGGTAGAGAGCGCAGGTTCAGCTAGTCTATATATTAAAATGCTAGGTTTATATGTTTGTCCGCAATACTTTCGACAATGAAATCTCCAAAATCACAAGTGCTAGAAACGTGCCGTTTTCACTCTTCGATTCCACATTTTGTGTAGATTGTTCAGTTCTCATTCAAATTTTCAAAAAAAAAAAAAAAAAAAAAAAACGTGTCGTTAATATTCTATTCAACATTTTAGGGACCGTTATGAGCCCACATAGGCTAACATTATTGCAGGCCGATACTATGGTGTTTAGCAACCAGTAGAACAGTTACGTATTGCGAATTGACGGACATTGCAGGCGCTTTGCTTAAATCTGAATGGCAAACTTACCAGGAAAGTCACACTATATTCATGAAAATTGTTTTTTCTTTCAGGAAAATTACCCTCACACATTTAATAATGTTGGAGGTAGATTGATCCTAAATAGTGTTCTAAAAGACTGAAAGAATCGAAAGATTTTGTTACTGAAACCATTTTTAATTTTTTTTAGGACCTTGGGAAAAAGGGAAGTTTAGAATAGGACGGAAGAAGATTAGTCTTTAATTTTCTGCACTTATTGCTATCAGAAGGAAATTCACTCTAGCCAGAAGTGTCATTTTGTGAGGCAGGGGAACAAAAGTGTTATTTTTTAATTTTTATAACGATTATATGTGTTTTTTCCTGTACTAAATTATCTGTGGACATCAAAATTGTGCTGTGTCAAAGTGGATAAAAATAGAGGAAAGATACTGTATATATCGTGAAATTAATCATGTTAAACATTAAAGTAACTTGAACTAGAAAAACAAATTACTGAACTGTAACTATAATTGTATTCATCAGACACTATCATTGTCTGAAGTCAATATGTTTAGTTAGTTGACGAAACTGTCACACAGTTATTATTTTAGAATAAACGTTACTTTGTTCAGTGTTTTGTTTTTCTAGTTCAAGGTATTTAAGACAGCAAGGCTAATATGAACAAGCTAGTAATTAAAGTAAATATTTTAATACTGCATATACTCGAAGGTAAAACGTTACAATATTCTTTACGTAAGTTTCTAGTAAAAACAAGGAAAACGACTGTAAAAGAAACAGCAATACATTACAATAATATTGTTCTTTGAAAAATTATAATGTTTAATTTTGCAAATTCAAAAAATGTCATATATGAGAAAATGTCAAGATACTTAGATTAACCTTTTAATTAGATATGAAATTAAAGGTTAAAAGTTCTTATAAGAAGTAAAGTTTCATTTCATATCCTATACTAATGTATTTAACAGTGAGGACATAACAGACTCCGCAACATAGTTTGTGCACAAAAACATAACAACACGGTTTAAGGGTTAAACTTGAATATGTGACGACGGAGATGGCAATAATGGAAAGTCCCGATTGAATATGGATACATTTTAACAAGTTTTACGTCTAGCGATAACCCTTCTAAACATTAATGTAAAACTTTAAAAAATCATACTTAATTAGGGGCGGTCAGCGACTATGCTCATAGAATCATATGGCGTTCACTGAATGTGTTTACCTACAAACATTTATGTAGAGAGAATGTATTATTAAGAAAGTATATATATTTTTAATCGTTTTTCGTCGGAATCATAAACTTCGAATTAAGTGAAGAATGATGAATGGTCTAAATGACATATGTTTTAATGCCGGAAAATGGATACAAGTAAACCAGTTCTTCTTCTTCTGGATGGCTATAACGCCCAAACTGAAAATTTGGACTCAATTGACATGGTACGGGAAAACGGAATAGTTTTGCTTTGTCTGCCTCATTCTTCCCACCGACTTCAACCCCTTGACGTCGGTTTAATGAGGTCTCTCATCAAATTCTATGAAGGTGAGGTTAGAAAATGGACTACTATCTATTTCATAAAGATAGGCCCCTGATTTCGCGGTACTCCCCTGACGTTCACTCAAAACTTATATTGCATTCTCGTACCTCGTTGGAATTGTTGGAATGTTATCTTTTCAACAGTTAAAGCATAACAATTTTCTTTGTACTGTGTAGCGAGAAAAAAATAGAAATTAATGAAAAAGTGCGTATTTTATAGTACTTTTTTGGTAAACCAATGTTTATAATACTATATCTGGGAAACGAGATAACGTGAAATAATTCTCTGTGTACAATATGTAGATGCATCCATTAGCTGTAAGTTGTGAAAAGTTCAGTTTTCATCACTTATTTATTTATTTATTTATTTATGACTTCTTTTACGTGGCGAAGTTAAGGCTCTGCAGCCTTCTCCGAGCACTTAAACAAGTGCATACATTAAAAAAAGCACCAATACATAGAAAATATTAACAATTACAAAAGAAAAGTATTGAACCACATAAAAAAATAATATACTACTTAAGTAAAAAAAATAGTTAAACACTTCAAAAACAAAAATTGAAAATAATATACAATAGAGGAAACAAAATAAATGGAGAAACCTAGAACTATGAATATATATAAGCAATACAAATTAACATAGGTTACCTATTGGTTGTGTGTTCATATGTGGGTTATTAATAATCTGGTAAAACCACGGCAAGTAGGCAGCGTCGATGTTCAGCTCTACTTCATTCATGTACCTAAAGTCTCTGTATGATGTGAATTTAGTTTTATACTGCGGAACTCGAAGTTCGTAGGATATATATAAGATATCATGGTACGAGATGCCGGGTGTGTGGATTTGACCGTGGCTAATTACATGTTCTTCCTTGGTTACCAGTATCACATCTATCCATGATTCTGAGTTCCGTATGTGATGGGTTGGACCAAGAGGACAGATAGTAAGGTTAAGGCCCGAGATCGTATCCCGATATTGCAAGACTTCGTCTTTCGTTCTTAAAAGATCCCAATTTGTATCACCCATTATTATGGAATGCTGGTAATTGGGTAAATGTTTTGCAATATCGTCAACAAAGTTTGTGAAAGATGTACGGGGGGGGGGACGATACACAACACTCAAAAGCAATGTCTGGGTGACCTACAGTGCCTTCGAGTATAATATATTCTGAACTACTGTTATATACACCAGCTGACTGAGACAGAAGTTTGACCTGGAAGTTGTCTCGTGAGTGTAATTAAAATAAATGTATGACGCTCTGATCTCCTTTACTGAGGTAGGTAGAGAAACGTACAAAAAACAGTTCGAAAATTTGGTACTCCAGTGTTGAAGCTTTTAATGAAAAAGGGTTTAGTTAGTAGAGTATTTATTTTTTTAAAACAAAATGTTTATACGAACATATTCTGTGCGTTAAGCGGAGAGCCATGTTGCAGCCCAACCTTTAAATTCCCCGCGCTTTTATAAATTAAAAGCATACAGTAATTGGAAATGCGGCAACGCTGTATAGATCATCTCGTGCTGTGTTGTCGCGTTAAGCAAAATTGCAGCGCGGAGCCTACTTCATAAGAATGTATCTTAAAAATAATAACAATGGATGAACGTATCTCAATTAACATCGAAATAAAACGTTGAAGTAACACATCCAAAATTATATTTATCTACTTACCTCATTCGCTTTCATCACTTGTTGACTCATCGCTGCTGCTACTGCTATCTTCCTGGACACTTACTAACAATGGCTCCATTTGTACCTCAAGATAGTAAGCTCTATCAGTATACAGTTTTTCCAGCTTACGAACATGTTCTACTGCATTCTTCCAAACATCACAAGGAACACTCAGCAGAGAATCGATGCACAATTGCAAGACATCAGCTATTTTGAAAGTTTTGTTTTCTGCCGCAACTTTATTTTTGACGAATGCCCAAATAAGTTCAATTTGCTTTAAACTCACAATGTGCAACGGGCAACCATAAAAGTTTGATTTCCTTTTCAGGTATAGTACGTAATATACTATCCAGAAGTAGTTCCCTCCGTTTAAAGTGCGGTCTAGCATATTCAAGTAAACCAGCCTTTGTAAGGTCATCAAATGATGAAGCCTTTGGCGAAACGCGAAAATCATTATTTTGAAGCCAGTCAATGATATCGGCCTTTTTCCACTCATGGATGGGTTTCTCGTTTCTGGATTTATCATGGTGTGATATGGAGCTTGGTCAATGACAATGGCTGAATTTGTCGGAAGGCTGTTAACAATTTTTCTAAACCATTCTTCATAATGTTTGGCATTCATTTCTGAATGATAATCTGAACCCCCTTTCTGTCCAATAAAGCATAGCTTTGCATCTTCCAGAAACCCATCTTCGTTTCCAATGTGACACATAATCACTCTTTTTCCAGCTCCGGATAGTGTTCGAATTCCACCTTTCCACCCATTAACTTGTTGCACTGTCCCCCTATGATAATCGAATGCTTCAGTTGAAGTATCCGGCATTATCTGCTTTTGCCACCCATACTTTTTCGAATGGTTTACCCCACACCATGACTCGTCCGTGTAATATATTGTCCATCCATTATTACGCAAAAACGTAATTTCTTGTAAGAAGGAATCCCTCTGCCCTACTACCCTGGAACTCTCCATTAAAACTGGTTTTTTGTTAAATTTTCTGTATTTAAACCCGATTTTCTTCATATGCCGCCAAAGAGATGTCTCGCTCATATCCGGAAAATCACTCACATCGGTTTTCAATTTTTCCAAAACGCGCCTTACCGTAGGGAATTCTCGAACCGCATAAAAATAATGCACTTTTCGTCTAATTACCCCTTGCATAAACTCATCCAATATATATTTTTCTGGCCTACCGAAACTTTTCCTTGGAGAAGAAACCTCCCCACTTTCGCGGTGTTCTTTTGAAACGCGTTTCACAGTTCGCTCACTAACACCAAGACATTCGGCCGTACGCTTCACTGGTTGAAATACACAATTGCTTACACCCTGCTCTCTCTCTGCATCAAAATAAGCTCGGGCTTTAATAATCATTGCCTTCTCGGAACTTCGCAAATGATGCATGATAATATTATAGCATGTAATAAAACAAAACGAATCACTAACACTAATAGATGAATCAAACGATAGACACTTTTTCAGTAACACACCTCTCTCGCACTGCCCAGCTACCACGATTAAAACTCCGAGTTCGAATGTTGTGTATATACGTATTCAACGGGGTTTGCATCACGTTGAGTCTGATCTTTGTATATATGCATACATATATATATCCGACATTTAAAAGGTAAAGGGAAAAAGAAATGTAGCCTTAGCAATCACGTGGTCACCCAGGTTCTACAATTAATTCCTCTGCCAAATATAACAGAGAAACAAGGGTCTTTTGTTTTCTTTCAACGACGTGTACGTGACGGGGGCTGTTTTTGCGTCTTATCGTCTATTGTAAATCATGTCGCACTGATTACGTTTTCAACACTTTCCCTCGGTTCATAGGCGTCTAAAACTTTCATACATCATATATGTTTATTGCAGTGAGACGGGCGAACGAGCGTTTGTATTTTTCCTGAGTAGCCTATTTCTCGTGCTTTTTTTATTGAAAAAAATATCGAAATTTCTTCTACGAACAGTGGTATTACAGAAAGAGAAAGAAGGGGTAAAATTTTGAGCAACAATGAAATTGGAGAACTGATTAATGACTCTGTCTCAGATGGTTATGAGCTATTATTCTCCGTTCAGTGGCGTATCCGGGAATGAACAAGATAGTAACTCTGTTTCAATTGAACCTGAGGTTACGCCGAAAAAAAAAAAAACGCGTCGTTCCTATTCGAAGTCAGATTCTGATGTAGCTTGGAGCGATAAAATTTAAGTCAATGCAAAACATCTGTTAAATGGTGTCCCGGGAATTGATCAAAATGCTTAGCTATCTACTGAGTATTCCCCCATATAAAGTGTTTCCGCTGTTTTTACAGATAAAGTTTTGTAGTTGCAAAAGAAAAGAATCAATACGAAAAATATTAGATTAAGAAAATGAAAAATTACTAAAACAAAAATTTTTGTTTTCTAAGTGAAAGCATATTACTTCAATTGAAAACAAGAATTTTTTATTATTTATCTTTTATATTATTTATCTTTTAAAATAAATCGAAACAGTTTGGTTGAAAAAGATACTTTAAGATCTTTCCAAAAGTTTTTTCAGACTGTTAATACACCACAGCAATCCAGAGATAATGAAGTCTCACTTTTTACTGAATAACAAGAAAATTACTATGTGTTGAGTAATGAAATTTTCAGAACGTACAGGTACTAGATGCACCTACATATCGTGCACAGAAAATTATTTCACGATATCTCGTTTCCGAGATATAGTCTTATACACATTGGTTTACCAAAAATGTACTATAAAATACGCACTTTTTCATTAATTTCCATTTTTTTTCTCGCTACACAATACAAAGAAAATTGTTATGCTTTAAGTGTTGAAAAGATAACATTCCAACAATTCCAACGAGGTACGAGAATGCAATATAAGTTTTGAGTGAACGTCAGGGGAGTGCCGCGAAATCAGGGGCCTATCTTTATGAAATGGATAGTAGATCCAATTACCCAAAAAATGACCCCAAGCCATCTATCAACTCTTTGGCCCAGCATTTTGGCGAGAAACACCAATGCCGAACGCAATTAACACATTCAAGAAAATTGCAATTTTGGCTTTGGACACAAACGTGTGAACAGATGAAGACTTTCTACCTGCAGATGCAACAGACATAGACCTAAACGTCACTGTGTTACTAGAAAATGAAAACCCTACACCAACTGTGCCCAGCAAATCTCTTTTAAACTACACGCACAAAGCTTACAGTCCAATACATTTGAATCTTCGCTTGAAGCAGAAATTCCTGGATACTCTTACAAAGAACAAACTCTATGAAGTTTTCTTCCTGCTTCACCTCAAAACTTAATAGATTATTCCAAAAATTGAGCAAGGGACAAAACGTACAAACCTTAAAAGGGGTAAAACAGCTACCTTCTCTTTGCCCTTTACATTAATGATCTCCCTAAAATTCTCACATATTGTAAATACCATATTTACGCTGATGATTTTCAGTTATATGCTTCTTTTACCCAACAAGATATTAATAATGCGATTGAGAAAATAAATACTGAGTTAAACAAAATCAGCGACTGGTCTACGGCTCATGGATTAAAATTAAATGCAACAAAATCGCAGTGCATTTTAATTGGCTCCCCAAGAATTCTTTCTTCTATTAATATCCACCAGCTCCCAAATATAAAATTGTCCAATACTGTTATTCCATTCTCTACAACTGTCAAAAATTTGGGAGTCATAATAAATCAAAATCTCTCCTGGTCAGATCAAATAAATGGAGTTTTTAAGAGAGCATTTGGTGCCCTACATACGTTAAATCGACTAAGAAATTTTTTACCAATATCTTTGAAGATCAAACTTGTCAAGGTACTGGTGTTACCACATCTTGACTATTGCGACTCAGCCTATTCTGATCTAACAGAAAATCAATCAAAGCGCTTGCAAAGAGTGCAAAATGCATGCGTTAGATTTATTTTCAATATAACTTACAGGGAACATCTCACATCTTTTTATAAAAAACTGTCATGGTTGACGTTAGTTGGAAGAAGAAATTTACATAATCTTACCCTATTGTACAAGATACTTACTACGTCAGAACCATCGTATCTAGCCCGTAGATTTTTATATTTATCAGACTTTCATACTAGAAGCACAAGATCACAAGATAATTTCTTGCTCTCCATACCCAGTCACAATTCTGATTCATACTCAAAATCCTTCACAGTAAGTACCGGTACTACGCGCCTCTGGAACAGTTTACCTCAATTAATACACAACGTTTCCACAGTTGCCAAATTTAAAAAATCTGTAAATTCCCTTCTCTTAAGTAAAGATAAGGATACTGGTAGCACATGAGGCATCTTTGTTTTACCAGATTATTAATAACCCACATATGAACACACAACCAATAGGTAACCTATGTTAATTTGTACATCTTATATGTTCATACTTCTAGTACCGGTATATGCAATATGCAATTTTAGGTTTCTCCATGTTATTTTTGTTTCCTCTATTGTATATTATTTTTCAATTTTTGTTTTTGAAGTGCTTAACCATTTTTCTTACTTAAGTAGTATATTTTTTTATGTGGTTCAATACTCTTCTTTTGTAATTGTTAATATTTTCTATATATTGGTGTTTTTTTTTATTATTATTATATCTAATGTATGCACGTGGTTAAGTGCTCGGAGAAGGCTGCAGAGCCTTAACTTCGCCACGTAAAAGAAGTCATAAATAAATAAATAAATAAACAAATATTAACTCCATCTTCGTACAAAAAGGAACTTCACTTAGGTCAAGCAAATTCCAAATGGTCAAAGGTATACAGAAGAAAACTTATTGGTGCCTTCCATTTCAACTCAGGCAAAAAAATATAAAATTGTACCATCACCATCTCAGATATTGTTGAAACTTTTTTATAGCAACTAGACATGTTTTTAAGAGACCCATATTTTTTTGTTTTGTCGAAAAAAAAAATCCGCCAAGTAATGGGCCATCAAAGACGGGGAGTACAATTTATGAATTGTAGAGGACATGGAAAATGGTCAACTTCGAAGCCTCACCATTCGCCTATGGAGACAGGTATTCTTGTTGTGGTATGTACATAGGGATATAAATAAACTATATTTTATTATAGTTTGGTTTGCGCATGCGTATCTTTTTGTACATAAATTAACAAATGAAAATCAATTAATCTGAAAAGTCGAAGTTTGCGAATTTTTTTCGAGCACTTCCGGTTCGAATTTTAAAATTCTGTTTCCGCGGTTGGTAAGACCTAGCTACCCGCTTTACGAAAAAAAATTTGTATTGCTTCTGTGTGCAATCGTTTTGTCGCAAAAAATTCGAGAAATTGTAAAATTTTCAAAAATCGCCATTTTTGGGCGCCATTTTCTCGAAAACACGATCTTAAAATTCTGAAATTTTGTCAGATGGTTCAACTTTACATGAATAATAAACACACCAAATACCATTCTCGACCCATGCTTCGTGAATTAACTGCAGCCTTTCAAAGTTAGCAAAGTTTCGTTAACTTTGATGTCACAATTAGCAACACTAGGAACAATAAAAGTGCAATGATTTGATGATGTTTATGATTCACGTTCATTAAATGAAGAATAAAAAGTTTTCTTGACTTTTTTTTATTATTTTGATCAAGAAGGCTCTCTGGAATAGTAAAATGAGTCTCCCCCTACTTCTCCGTTTTCTTAAACCGAAATAATCTGAGGTGAAATTACGATTACGAAACGCACAAATTTCAAGTTGACTTACTTAAAATGGTCTTCGGAAACAAAATTTCACTTATTTTTTTTTTTAATTTTTTACATGGACCAATCATTTGCTTGGTTGGTGTCTTCTTCGCTAATAGCACGTAACCGTGAAGGTGCTCCAATAGGTGTTGGCTCACTCACAACTCGTCCAGGAGTGGATCTAGGAGGAAGAAACTTTTTAATTTTATATATAAATAAAACCGATCTCAGAGTTTGGAGCTCTTAAAAGTAGCTCTAAGTAGAAGTATTATCCCCCCCCCCTTCCAGAAGTCCGTCCTGGATCCGCCTCTGCGTGGCACATTGTCGATAGTCACAAATGCTGAAGGTCCATGTGGAAGCATAAACAGCACTTCTACTTCACGTAATTCATGATTTATTCATAATATTTCTGCTACGCACCACTGGTTATCATACATATATGTATGTAACAAAAGTTACTTTTTGCAGATTTCTTAAATCTACACTTTGAATTGCAGAAGTTCGATTTTGGGGGAAGCATGAAGTTAGTTCATGGTGACCCGTTACTGACATAAAAACTTCGCCATTTTCCGAAAGCCAAAGATGACTTCGTTCAATACCAGTTACCGGCCGCATACTTTCCCTGTTTTTCTTCCACAAGTCGTCGAATTCAGTTCCAGGGTCGAATTACAAAACGAGAGTAATACCCGGAGTTTGTACTTGCACTATACTCACGAATTCTTCTGCGGTTTTAGTGGGGGCGCGGTGGCTCAGTGGTAGAGCGTTCACCTCCGGTGCTTGTGGTCTATGGTTCGATCCCAGATCGCGCCGTGTGGGTTTTGTGGTGGACGTGCTCGTGGGTATTCTCGGGGATATTTCGTTTCCTCCCACTTTCTGCATTCCATCATTTCATTCATTTCTCATAATCACCGTCTCCTTTAGCCTAACCGGCATAAGCGTCGGACGTAAAACTTAATGATTTCATTTCATTTTTTTTCTTCTGCGGTTTTAACATTGTGTATCTGTATTTGCCTAAGGTTATACGGCGTTGCCACATTCTTTACACATCCCCCTCAATACCGTCGCAGAGACCCTTGGATGGCCGGTTTCACTGCAAAACACTGCTTTATCAGATCTGTCTACATCTCGAACATCTGAAAGCGATTTTTAAAGTGGGATGCAGCACCATCAGAAATCACTGACACGGTTTGGGAAATTGTAGACATTTATTTTCTCGTATTCAAACCTTTTTCTATAAAATATATTTTCGCTTTTCTTCGAGTATTTTTAGAATCTTGTCTATGGCTATGAGCATATGAGCCGAATCGTGTGTTTTATCGTCGTTTATTACAAAAAACTGTCAGTTGATTCATATTCCGGTGATAACTCTGAATTTCACTTTGCAGAATAACAGTCTAGTTTTCAGCGAAGTCCACATGAAGTAAAATAGAATTTGTATCTTGAAATTTTATACGGTGCTTTTCGGTAGCAATTAATTCTCTTTGGATTTTCTTGATGTAGTCATGAATTACAATTCTTACAGTTAAACCAGCAATGTACGATACGAAAACAGAAAGTGGCACAGTTTTTTTTTTTTTTTTTAACGAGATTATTGTTTTCCCATATGGCATACGTAACACTTTTGATTTTCATCAGAATCAATAATTAAAGACTCCACACTTATTCCTTCCACTCCAGGACATTCACCACATTCTTGAAGAAGACAGTTGTCATTTTCTACGGATGATACTACTAAAGGAAATAGGTCACTCATGACAGCTTCAATACAGGCTGCATCTTTGATTTGTAGCAACGCAGTAGCAGCTAACTTAAAATTTGCACAATACACACAAACACACACACACACACACACACACACATACACACTTCCCTCGCAGGTTGCGGACAGACCCACTTTAGTCGAATACTGTAAAATTCCGAGTGACCCATTCTGACGTTGGGATTGTTCTGTTTAAAAAGTCAGTAAATTTCTTTGGAACGCGTAAGAAAACGTTTCGATTTTTTTTAAACTTTTTGTCCTTTTTTGATCACTAATGACACCGCACTTAATTGAGACTTTGTCTGGAGCATTCCAAATCATCACTGAGGTAATAGTTCAGGCTTTTTGTAGATCATCAGAATTTATTGAAATTTGTGTTTCATAATCGTAATTTCCACCTCAGATTAATTCGGTTTAAGAAAACGGAGGTGTAGGGGGAGGCTCATTTTACTATTTCAGAGAGCCTTCTTGATCAAAATAATAAAAAAAAAGTCAAGAAAACTTTTTATTCTTCATTTAATGAATGTGAACCACAAACATCATCAAATCATTGCACTTTTATTGTTCCCAGTGTTGCTAATTGTGACATCAAAGTTAACGAAACTTTGCTAACTTTAAAAGGCTGCAGTTAAATCACGAAGCATGGGTCGAAAATGGTATTTGGTGTGTTTATTATTCATGTAAAGTTGAACCATCTGACAAAATTTCAGAATTTTAAAAGATCGTGTTTTCGAGAAAATGGCGCCCAAAAATGGCGATTTTTGAAAATTTTACAATTTCTCGAATTTTTTGCGACAATACGGTTGCACACAGAAGCGATACAATTTTTTTTTTCGGAAAGCGGGTAACCAGATCTTACCAACCGTGAAAACAGAATTTTAAAATTCGAACCGGAAGTGCTCGAAAAAAATTCGCAAACTTCGACTTTTCAGATAAATTGACGTTCATTTGCTAATTTATGTACAAAAAGATACGCACGCGCAAACCAAACTATAATAAAATATAGTTTATATCCCTATGTACATACCACAACAAGAATTATAACTCTACCTGTCTCCATAGGCGAATGGTGAGGCTCCGAAGTTGACCATTTTCCATGTCTTCTACAATTCATAAATTGTACTCCCCGTCTTTGATGGCCCATTACTTGGCGGGAAAATTTTTTTCGACAAAACAAAAAATATGGGTCTCTTAAAAACATATCTAGTTGCTATAAAAAAAAAGTTTCAACAATATCTGAGATGGTGATGGTGCATGCTCTGCCTGAATTGAAATGGAAGGCACCTATTATAGCGCAACCGACCTCAAACAAAAGCCTATCATAGAATGCCCGAAAACCATATTAGTTGAACAGTCGTCAAGCTCGTCCGCTGAAGAAGACTATAACGCAGCGTGTCTTCATAGTGACAGCCATTCGTCCAAATCTGATGAGTTGGAATTCTTGCACGAAATGTCATCAGTGGGACTGTAATTCGTGTGCCGGGATTGATAGCGGTATCGACGAAAATGAATACTATTGTAAATCTTATTTTAGAAAAAAGCCTACCGATGTTTCATATCTATCTCAGACTTAATAGTTGTACTGTACAGTATTATTATTTATTTTTGATTTCCTCATCTATGTTTATATATAAGGTTCGAATGCTCAGTTTTGTTTAAGTTTTTCATGCTCAATTTCAAAATCTGTTTAACCTTAGAAAGACAACCTGGGATCGCTGGCGACTCCATGTGTGTTGACTTACGCATCTGCGCCTGTGCTAAATTACCTAAATAGATCATGATTTGTCTACCTTCAGTGCTTGAGTAGTGGTCAAAGTAGGAATATTTAATTGTTTGTTCTGTGTATTATTTGTGTTTATATTGTGCAGTAGGGTTTCATACGAACCCAGGGTGTTCTTTGTGCTACGAAAATAGCATTGTTACGGTCTTTATATGGCCTTTATATGGATGAAATACAACATATCATGGCATCAATAAGCAAGAGACTCACACTGGGAGAAATACGTATCTTCAATATTGAGTGAGAAGACATCAGTCCCAAACTGTGAAAGAGTCACCAAGTGGAAAACCTGGTCGGTGTGTTTTCTGTCCCCAAGACAAACATGTGTGTATTGCTTACGCAGCATATGTGCTGAACATCGCTTTGGAATTTGAGGCGACTATAAAGATGTGAAGTGACCTTCACTAATGCTGTGAACAAATCAGAATTTTCAAAACTTGTGTAGCCTTTTCAAATAATTTGGATGGGAAGAGAATATTATCATTTGTATTACTATTCAAATAAGAAGGCTATGAACAGAACGTTCGGTACACTTCTAACTGGTGACCTACCTGGGTAATCTATAACAATAACAAATCCTAACGTAAACTAACCTAACCAGATGCAAAATACATGTTAGATTAGGTTATAGTTATAGACATATTTCGGTAGGTCATCAGTTAGAATATCACCGAAAATTTAATTGTAAACCATTAATCTTATATTTGTGTTCAATAATCTAAGCTGTTGTCAGACTATGAGAAATTTCACATATATATGTGTGACGTACATACGTTGTAGTTTAATCTAAACTAAATTACCACGCGGTACCAACTCTTATTCCACTGGTGTTTACTAAATGAATACATCTTGTAATGGGTCGTATATGACCCCACAGTGTACTTTGTGTCATGATAATGCCATGGTCTCTTTCCAGGGTTAAGATGATTTGATATCAGGGAATATTACAAATTAAGCGACAATAATTCAATGCATATGTGAATAAACATTATAGTACAATTCCCAGTGGTAACAAATGTTTTTTTTTATTAATGCCCAATTCAGAATGTAGCCTATACTTTTTAACTGACTGTTAAAACTTTTTAATAGAGGAGTACCCATCTCTTGTGTACATTTGATTATTGAGTCTAATAAATATTTTATAAAATTCCAGTTGTGTGTATAATAGTAATAATATAATGTTTTATAATGATAAGTCTACAATAGCGATGGGTATTATAGATATAATAGTGTACGGGGCAGTATAAGATAGAGACATAATAGGGTTGACTGGAATCCAAAGTCCTATTATGCCCCACCTGGGGGCATAACGGAGATAAGGACATTTTTTGGAATAAGCAAAATAAAAATGACCAAAGCAATATTTTTGAAAGGATTTGCTGGTGACATATTGCATACATGTTCAACGTATCTACTGCAGAAAATTCCTACAATTGAGATATTCGTTAACAATTTACAAAAACAAATATCTTACCTTCCTCATTGTGCCTCACGTTCCAATATTACCTTTTATTAAAAGCGTCTGTTCAATGATAGGACAGCGTAATATAATGTATTTACCATTTGTTCCAAATTATTCACATTTCCTTTCATGTCTCCCACTCTTATTTAGTGCGCGTTATGCAACCATACATGGCACGTATAAAACTGTTCGCCATTTTGTGCTTGTGCGAGATATCGACTTAGTACAGATGCATTACTGCTATCAGTTGGGACAGCTACTCATCCGTATCCTTTTCGACCCATTTTTCTTGACAGATTATCCGGGAATCCCTACGCTCCTTTGGGAAATCTCTTGTGCACGAATTGCACGATCTGAACCTAAGCATTTTTGAATACAACAGCTTCAGTTTCTTTGACGTGACCATGCCGCATTAGCTCTATCATTTACCATAGTCGAGCTATAGAGCTTTGAATGTCATTTTCCCACGTTTTCGGCACCTTGTAGCTCCGAAATTATGTACGTTGGACAAAAGTTTATTTGCACTTTTTTTTTCTTGTTTCCGTGTCAGGAATCATCCCTTACATTTTGTAACATAGTCACGCGGTCACCCTGTATATATATATATATATATATATATATATATATATATATATATATATATATATATATATATATATATAAGAATAGTTATTCGTGTTCCTGATAACTATAACTTACATTATCAGATGTCTGTTCTCATTATAACAGCATTAACGTTGCTCATTTTAGTTTCTTCGTGTATAACTTATGAACATGGCGAATAAATGCGACAGCTTTGAAACGTGACAGTTGATCTGATTCTATTTTCTCACGCACTTCAAAGTAGAACTTTTAAGAAGTTTTCCTCCCTTTGATTCTAAAATTCCAACAGCATTACTAAACCCGCTTGACTACGGAGGCAACTTACGAGAGAATACGCTGTAATATTGCTAACAGAGTCGTTCCAAGCGTAGGCTCATGTTTGGAGTTTTAAATAGCCGTTTTGTGCCTTTTTAAATAATTTTAACTGAAGATATTGATTGATTTTGCACATTGAAACTATGCATTAGTTGTATGCTCAACGCAGAAATACGTATTTTTCTCTTCCTTAACCTTCATATCTTTGTAAGTATTCCTAATTCCTGTGCACTGTGTCGAGTAAATTTCCATCTAATTTCCTTGGGAATTTTCTTCGTCTAATGATTTGCTTGACTAAGGTTTCATAACAATAAAGTTTTTTTGCTTATAATTTTCTTATTTTGCTTTTTTTCCGCAAAAATCACAAATAATTTTTCATTACTACAGTGCTTTGTTAAGGAAAGTGCAAAGAAGCAAAGAAGCAATAGTATATGAAGAAATCTGAGTTATTCACGAAAATATGGATGTTACAGTATACGGAATTTTTTGCTGAGTACAGTATCTGCCCTTCGAGTACCTTGTCTGCTTTTCTAAAATATTTTAGGACTATTCATATATAGCTGAGAAGATTTATATATGTTAAGCCGACCAAGATCAGTGATGCTCACCTGCCACTTTTTTCTACATTTTGCATGATTTCAAATAGAACCTTTACCGGGTTTTCTGCTATTCCTAACCAGGACACTTTAATGAGAGATAAATCATCTATATTGGGACACTTTGGTAGGAAATTTATTTCTACTTTTTCTGCACGTAGAAAGTGCCTAATCATCACAAGATCTACTTTTGTTTCATCCTTGCTGAACGTATCAGTAACGATGGTCAGTTACTTTCCCAATACGCATCTTAGATCCAAAGGATATAAATATAAATGCTATGATGTGACGCACCCTACCAATATCCATGCGTACTATAAATTAAAAATTATATGTAGCTGTTAATGTAAGAGAGTGTAATACTAAAAATAAAAATAAAAAATAGATTATTGCAATGAAAAAGGACACATAAAAGTGAATGAAAAGATTGTCATGACTGAAACCCAATGCAAGATGTAACCAACTTTATAGCAGAGCAAGAGCCTTCAAACCGGAACTGTGTTGCTTAAAACGAGACATATGATAACCATAACTATAAACGAGTGGAGACTTATTTTGAATATATTCTTTCAGGGGCGACTTCTAACCCCTAACCCGTGATCTCAGGGGTGCCTCAGGGGAGTGTACTTGGGCCTCTGCTGTTTGTCCTGTATATGGATGATCTCTACACGCACTTATCAGCCCAACCTAGTTACCTTCTGCTTTTTGATGACGATTGTAAGTTATACAGAGAAATATCGTGTCTCCATGACACAATTGCTCTACAGGAAGACATAAATTACCTTATAGGCTGGTGTGAAATGTGGCACTTGAAACTCAACAGTAAGAAATGTGACAGTATTACTATTACTTTGAAAAAGTTTCCTGTTCCCTCCACATACTATATCAACGATTCCCCTATCACACATTCTGCTAGTCATAATGATCTTGGTGTCATCTTTGATTCAAAACTCACATTCTCTGACCACATCTCCTCAATACTAAAGAATTCAATGCTAATGTTGGGACTTTTTTTATCGATTCACCGAACTACGCATTCTTTCTTCATTAGCAACTTTTTGTAAGACTTTAATAGCGCCCAAGATCGAATACTGCTTTCCCATATGGGCCATGGCAGTACTTACACATCTCTCCAGACTTGATTCTGTTCTCAATTTCTTCATCACTATAGTCCGTTTTCGTGTTCCTGCACTTCGAATATTATCTAAGAAGTAACTCTTGCGACATCTTAATATTCAGACTCCTGAAGTACACAGAATTATCTCTGACCTGAAACATCTACATAAAATAGTTAATGGAAACTTAAGATCGGAAATATTACTTCAGGAGCTATCCTTACGTGTCCGTTCTCGCATCACCCCGAATACCTCCCTATTCCATCTTGCCCGTCCTAGGTTGGCTATTATACAGATGTCTCTTTCTTATAGAATACCAAACTGTTATAATCAAATAACAACTAATGTGGACATTTTTTCTAGCTACCCAGTGTTTGAAAGAGCAATTAAACGAGTTTTGACGGAATAGTTTTACTCTTACACTATTTTTTCTATGTTGTTGTTATTGTCGTCTTGTTTCTTTTCTTTTATTAGCGTGTCCCTGTGTAAAACGGCAAAGTTATGCTGTATCTGGAAATTTGTTCAATAAATAAATAAATAAATATAGCCCACTTGTACATTACAAGATTCTCTTAGCAATTTAGAACCATTTGAACAAAACTCAACAAATGCCATTTACAAAATTTCAAAGGAGAGGTTTTTTTAAGTTGTACTCAATGTTTCTCAAAAAATTAGAAATTAATTTTTTTTACAAAACTCAACATATCCACTTTCACATACATGTTTCTATTTTATTAAACTAGGTGTTATAAACATAAACTCTAAATATTTAAATTTAATGGGCTCTTAAGTATATTACATTTTGTAGATGATATCATAATAAGAAGTTTACATTGTATTAGTAAATTTATATTTTGCTTTTAAGTTAAGACATGGACAGAAGTTCCCACAGTAACAAAATCTGTTTCTCACATCTTAAACCTATTATGAAGCTTATGGTCATAGCCTATATTGAGCTGAAAACTAAAGCAACAGTACATAATACAATGTTAGAATTTTTAAAGTTGTGTGAAAACAATACAGAAACACAGTCTTCCTTAATATAAAGGTTCTTCGTAATACAGAATTTTGTCTTAAGTTTCACTAGCATTCCCTTGTAAAACCTTTGAATAAAACTCTTTAATTTCCTCTGAATCATTGTCAAAATAAGACATCAACTTCTTCACCTCATTAGTTATATCTTTGCTTAATTCAGTCATTGATGGAAAATGAGGTGCTTCAAACATAATTGAAGCATTTCTCTTTCCAGCTTTAAGCACCTAAACGGCTATCAGTGAAGCAAAATAAGTATATTGAAAAGGGCATTGTGCCCTGGTCTCAGGTCTTCTTACATAATGCAGTACTCTTGCTTCAGATATCTTAAAAGGCAATTTGGATTTCATTAACGGTTTGGAGATTGATTTCATATCGTAACTATACTATGTAGTCTTTACCCCAAACTTTCACAAAATGTCATAATATTCTGACAGCAGAGTCATCGTTTCGTATTTTTTAAGTTCTTTTTCAGTAAGACCAAAAACCCTGTCACGAGGCAAAAGGCTGTGCCCACATATTAAGCCATAATCTTTAAAAAAAAATGATCATCATAGGTATTCTGTCTTTATTGGCAGGTCACTTGCCGCAGCTGAGAAGCTTTCATGCTCTACGGTCGTCCGCTAACTTCTTCGTCTTCGTGTATGATCTTTCTGTTTTATATCATCCATTAATTGTAGTCTCCTTTGCCCCCTCCCTCTCTTTCCCGACACCATATCCTCTAGGACGTCTCTCATGTACCAATCTCTTCTTAGACAATGTCCCAACCAGTTTCTCTTCCTCTTCCTAATAATATCTAAAAGCGTTCTTTTCTCACCCACCATTTCTAACACTCTCTCATTCGTTTTGCGCTCGACCCAACTAATTCTTTCCATTCTTCTCCACACCCACATTTCGAAGGCTTCCAGTCGATTTTCATCAACTTTACGTAATGACCACGTTTCCGCCCTATACAGTACAACACTCCACACGAAGCATTTCATGAGTCTTTTTCTCAACTCTTTCCTCAAGGTCCCACAAAACAGACTTTTCTTCCTCCTAAAGGCTTCTTTCACCACTCCTATCCTTGCTTTTATTTCACGTTCGCACCTCATGTTATTAATAAGAATACTACCCAGATATCGAAAACTATTCACTTGTTCTATTTTTTCCCCCTCCTACTTTTATATTTCACAGACCCCTTCCTTCCAATAACCATGGCTTTTGTCTTTCTAATATTTATTTTCATCCCATATTCTTCAAAGCCCTTTCTCATTTGCCCTTTCTCATTTTTTCTAACATTTTATTGATTTTCTTTTCAGATTCTGCAAGAAGCGCCATATCGTCTGCAAATCTTATGCATCTAATCATTCTACCTCCTACCGAAATGCCATCATTATCATGTGAACTCTTTTTCATTATCTTTTCTAGATATACAGTACATTAAATAGTGTTGGCGAGAGGCAGCACTCATGTCGAACTCCCCTTCCAATTGCACTCTCTTCCGTCAGTTCTTCCCCTATCCTAACACTTACTTGTTGGTTCATGTATAAGTTTCTTATAAGTCTTCTATGTTTCCATTCCAACCCTATCATCGTTAGAACTCCCAAAAACAATTCCCAATTCACGCGGTCAAAAACCTTTTCTAGATCAATAAATATAACATACACTTCTTTCCCTTTTTCTATAAATCTTTCACCGATCGCCCTTAACCCGTAAGTATTATGGACCGTCTCTCAGACAGCTGCGACTTTTCGTATCATTATATTTTCCACAGCCTCACTACTACAAGTGGATCTTTTCGTCTACCTTTCTGTCTAGCAAATGGTTACGTATTGTGAAGTTCGTATTATAATTGATTCCCTGTGCGCGGCGCTAGAGGGGTCGAGAGGTCTCACAGACGTACTATAGTAGTTACGTGAGTATTTTTTTGTTGAGTTGTCTTTCGTAATCTGCTGGTTATTAGCAGTTTTGTGTCTTTTCGTGTGGCACATCTTGCACCATACCTCAAATAATGACCGAGACTGGAAAACCTGAAATAATCATATTTTATAAGATGAATAAAGGCGGAGTGGATACGCTTGACAAAAATGTACAGATTACACATCAAGTCGTCGAACAAAACGATAGCCATTGACAATTTTCTTTATGGTGGTGGATGTTGCGTGTGGTGTCAATGCGTATGTCTTGCATCAAGTCTACGCTAAGTCCGCAGTGATGACAAGACATGACCACAAAAACGTTGGCAAAAGGACTTGTTAGGCCTCACATAGAACATAGATTGTTCATCGGACATCTGCCACGAGAGCTGAGTTTTTCAATCAAGAGCATACTACAGCTTGAAAGTGAGTTTCCCACCATCACGCACAAGGAGTTGAGGAGGAAAACATAGTTTTCTGTCCACTGAGTTGTAAACGGAAAGAGAAGATATTCGTGTCAGCAGTGTGTGTTCCCGATTTCCTTGTAGTGCAGAAAAAAATATAAGTGCCTACCTGACAGGGGTGTAGCCAAGGGGGGGCATCAGGACCAGCCCCCCCAAATGATTTCCTGTACCCCCAAATGACCAGCTTTTACAACATCATAGTAAAATTATCTCGCTTCATTCATTTAAAAGTAACGAAGTTTACTGACAATTAATAATTTACCGTAAAATAATATGCAAAAATATTGTTTTTCCATACCGATCGAAAAATAGGATACTTTTTTGTGACAGCAAATTACACAATTTACTGCGATTTATATTTGACAGTCTGAAGCCAAACTTTTTAACAAGGTACTATAAATACAGCCATAAAACAAAGGTACTGAACTGATTTGTAACTACAGTATATTTTTATATGCTTTAGCCAGTATTTTAAAAGACATAGAGGATGGAAAATTTGGTGAGAAACAATGTTTTTATTCAGTTTGGATTTCATTCGATCTCTCTTTTATTTCTACTCAGTGTAATAAAATAATTATGTTTTTTTCTTTTTTTAGTCACGAATAATAAATAAATATTTTTGTCAGGAAACCGTAATGAAATTAAGTGAAATTTCAAAGAAAATCAATCTTGTGTACATAGGTTCTGTATACAAGGTCTTAAATTTAAATACAAGGTGATTGTCCTCTACGGTGATTGTCCAAAGAATGGAACAGGTAATAATCGGACGGTGCAATACCCGCGGAATATATTGGTTGCAATATTGTTTCCCATCCAAGGCGTAGAATGGTGACCTGAGCCATCCTAGCCACGTGGGACTTAGCGTTGTCCCGTAAACGAGGACCCGTTTGCAATTCAGAAGTGATGGTTCCAGAGTTTTGAGTTTTTCTTGAACACAGCTCAATTTCTGACACTACACAGTTGCATTGATACTCTGACCAGCTGGTAGCAGTTCCCGATGCACGATGCGCCAAACACACAGAATGACCTTCTTCTGGTGCAGTGCTGGTTTCGGTTGTTTTGAAATCGGTTCATGGGATGCTAACCAATGATGATGGCGCTGTGGAGCTTCGTATAGGGCCCACTTTTTATCACATGTCAACACCTTGTCCAGAAATGGCTCCGAAACAGTAAATTTACACAGGCGACTGTCGCGTTGCCTTCTGGCCCGGAGTCAAAACATGTGGGACCCATCGACCCAACTTGTAGTGCTTCCCAAGTTGATGGATGTGCTGCCGAATGGTTTCTCCACTCACACTGAATTGTAGTCTCAGTTCCTCTTTGTACATGTGTTGGTGTTGTTTTCCATTGTTTCATCATCGTCCTTAAACTTGTTAAACCATCGCTGCACAATCCGCGCCGTCACGACACCCTCACCAAAGGCCTGGCATATCTTCTGTCCCGCTGCAGCGGCGTTTGATCTCCATTTGAACTAGTTCAGCATACACGCGCTTATGACGCTCTGTGGATGTTCCGTGTTCCCTCTGTCCTTACGCAAGTTCACGGTGTATCTGAATTGCCACAACCAAGTAGTATGTTGGATATACCCACACCAACAACTGACCTTCGCCTTATTTACACTCTCATTCAAGTCACGGTATGAGGATTAATTGAACGCAGACCTCCACGAAAAGTGACAGAACTTTCTTGGTTACCTTTATAGTTATGCACAAAAGTAGGTCCCGTTTGGTCCCGGGCAGTAGTTTTTGATTAAGCATATTAAAAACTACCTTGAATGTAATTTATGGATAATAATAATAATAATAATAATAATAATAATAATAATAATAATAATAATAATAATAAGAAGAAGAAGAAGAAGAAGAAGAAGCTAAAATAGTGTTTTTAGTTTTCCAGAAGGAAACCAAAATTTTCCTTTTTTTCAGGCCTCAAAAACACTAGAAGCAACACATTTTTTTTGTCTTTGTACATTGTAGCTGGCCTCCCCTCAAAAACGACGGGCCCCTCCAACATAAACCTGCTGGCTACATCCCTGCTACCTGAAGAAATTACATGCTGTCAGAAAAGTTAGTGCGGTACTTTCTTTACCGGCAAAACGTATTTTCTTTACTTTTGCCATCATATAAGAACTAAAAATAAGTTTTATTCATTACCTTTTCACTACAAAAAATGTAACACTACCACCATAACGGTACTTTCTTGTAAGTTTAAAAAAGCTAAAATTCCATGTTTTTTCTCCGTTTTTACTGTATTTTTTATTCTCAGTGCATCTATAAGAACAGTGCATTTTAAATTAGTGTTATTTTGACTACATAGAAACAGAGAAAATAATTGAAAATTGCAACAATTCCAATTTTAGAATAACAATGAAAGTATTGTTGCAAATTTTGACTATGCTCTCTTTCTCATTGCTTTAAAAATATAATGTTTTTTTTTTTTTTTTACATCGTGAAATTACTATGTTTTATTTTTCTATAAGCAACAAAGATATGTAGAATAGCATTTTAAAAAATATGCAACAAAACTACTATTCAGAAAATGTGAAACAACAATGCGGTCTGACAGACCGTTCCATAGTAGTTACGTGATTATTTTCGTCAATAGTACTTAAGGGTTAATAATCCAATTGCATCTCTTGTGGCCTTGCCTCTTCTGAACCCGAATTGCTCCTCCTCAACTTGTTTATTTGTTCTTTCATATAACCGTCTGTTCAGTATTCGGAGCAGAATTTTAGCTGCATGAGATATGAGACTAATAGTTCTATAACCCTCACATTTCTTTGGGTTCGATCTCTTAGCCATCGGTATCATGATCGTTTTCAGAAAGTCTTTTGGCCATTCTCCTGTTTCATTGAGCTGAGCGAAGCGAAGCTCTTATACTCCGGTTAGCCGTTTGGTTGTCCGCGAACTTCTCCTAGACCGTTTGGCCGATCTCAACCAAACTTAGCACGCTGATAGAGTATGTCGTTCTGAGTGACAACATAGGTCGAAATCAAAAATCCGATGTACCATCGAGGAATAATCACCGAAAAACGCTTCCTCCTAGACCGTTTGGCCGATCTCAACCAAACTTAGCACGCTGATAGAGTATGTTGTGCTGAGTGACAACATAGGTCGAAATCAAAAATCCGATGTACCATCGAGGAATAATCACCGAAAAACGCTTACTCCTAGACCGTTTGGCCGATCTCAACCAAACTTAGCACGCTGATAGAGTATGTCGAGCTGAGTGACAACATAGGTCGAAATCAAAATTCCGATGTACCATCGAGGAATAATCACCGAAAAACGCTTCCTGATTACGTAGTTTAAGCTCGCTCAGCTCATTTCATTGCAATCGGGTATATCCATTGCATTCCTAGTATATTTCATTCCATAGTCGGAACAATTTTTAATTTCCCTCGTCTCCTATATTTTTAATGATTTCGATTGGTATGTTATCTATTACGGTTGCTTTTCCATTCCTAATCTCGGATATAGCCTTTTCAAACTCATCCCGAAGAATACTAAATCCTTTATCATCCTCGCCTACTTCAATTTCTACTTCAACATTTAGGCTACATGGTCTATCCCTACTCTCATATAAGTCTTCAATGTATTATTTCCACCTTCCTATGACCTCATTTCTCTTGCTGCCTACCTTCCCATTCTTATTTTCTACTGCCATCATAATACCCCCTTGTTTCCTCCGAAATTCCGTAGATTTCACCTCCTTGTATATTTCCTCATATTTCCCAACTCTTTCTAATTCTTCTATGTCCTCGCATTTTCTTTTGTAAAACTCTTCCCTCGCTCTGTCTGTTTCTCTTCGTAATTCATTATTTAACTTTCTGTACATCTTTCTGCCCTCTTCTGTATCAACCTGTTTCCACGCCTTCCTCTCCCTCACTTTTCTGCAACATCTGCTCTGTAACCCATGGTTTCTTAGCAGTTTTGTGTTCGCGGTAACCTACTGCTTCTTCTGCGGCTTGCTGTAAGCAACGTTTAATATGTTCGCACCGTGCGTTACTACCTGCACATATCCTTTCTTCGTTTGAACATTTTTCTCCGAATTTTTTAACGAAAAGATTTCTTATTTACTCGTTTTTCAACTTTTCAGTATTCAACACTTTGTTACCTAGTTTTTTTCTGCCTACATTTTTCAGTTGAATATCTACTTCGGTCAGCACAAGATTATGATCAGAGAAAATATCAGCCCCGGAAAGGGTCTTCGCGTTCTTTATGCTATTCCGATACCTATCCTGAATCATAACATAGTCTATCTGATATATTCCGCCGTCTATTGGTGATTTCCATGTATATCTTCTTCTCTTGTGCTGATTGAACCAAGTGTTCCCAATTACTAGTGAATTCTGTCTACAGAAATTCACCAATCCCTCTCCCCTTTTATTTCTTTCGCCTAAACCATATTTGCCTACGATACTACCTTCCTGTTTTTCTCCCAAAACTGCATTGAAATCTCCCATTAGAATTATGCATGCACCTTTCTTCTCCCTATCTATAATTGCTTCTATTTTCTCATAATTTTCCTTACTTCATCATTTGCATGCGAAGTCGTCGGTGCATATGTATGTATCACCACTAGATCCTTCGTTTTTCCTTTAAGTCTTAACATCATAACTCTATCATCAATAAATTCTACTTTCACTACCTTCTCTTCTAAGCGCTTTCCAAGAATTATTCCTACGTCATTATGACCGCCCTTTTCATTATCTGAATAAAACATTCTATATTCTTCGCTGTTCAATACCCCATTACCTTCCCATCTAACTTCACAAACGCCTACCAAATCTAAATTATTTTGTTTCATTTCTTCTTTAAGATTTTCTAATTTTCCTTCCTGTAACGTACTACGTACGTTCCATGTCCCTATCCTAAACCTTCTGCTCTTCCTTGTCTTTCTTTCTCTGTCTGTCTTCCCCCCATTATTACTTTCTCGTCGAATAGTCCTTCCCAAGTCATCCCCCTCCTGGAGATCCAAATGGGGGGATATTTTACCTCCGGAACTACATTTTGACCTGCGAAAGACCACTGTTCATATTTTCTCTTTTTGCTGCCAGCAAACTAGGGAAAATAGAGTGGTGGCTTCCCGCTGCCTTCCACCCCGCAGTATCCCAGTCGTTAAAGTTACTCTGACCAGGCCTGGGACTAATGTCCAAGTTGCCGTACCAATCACTATGATTTCCGCCAACTTGGCTACTGGAGAACTGCTGCCTTCTCCCAGAACAGAAAAAAAATGAAGATAATTGTAAAATCTTGAAAAATGGAGATGTCGAGTTTGTGAAAATTTGGTATATATAAGCGTCTTTTACAACGACAAATATTCAGTTTCTTCGTATTTTCTCTTAGCCAATGTATGAGGCTCATTTTGTACTACCAGAATCCGTTAAGGGGGCAGACTACTAAATATTTTTCAAAAGCTATCAATTATTTTGCCAGTTTTTCGTAAGTAAAAAGAGATAATGAAATGTAACTTACTTCAGTAATAGATTATAATCTTATTCTACACCCAAAAATACGAATCGGAAGAATTTTCAGTGTTGCCATCCATAGAAATTACAGTGTGACCAGAATTTGAATTATCTAAAAATTTAGGTTATGGCAGCGACTAGAAAAATGCACTCAACGGCAATTGATGACTTATCATGTTGTCTGTGTTCCTTGTTAACTACTATTTAAATAATATTTGTATATATTTTGTACCAGTAGAATTAAAATACAAATGTTATTTTAAAAGTAATAATAATAATAATAATAATAATAATAATAATAATAATAATAATAATAATAATAATAATAATAATAATAATAATAATAATATCCATCAGTCACAACCAACAGAATCCTGCTTGAGGCAAGTATACTTCGAACATTACTTGTGTGAAGTTGAGCTCCTCCGTGGCTAAGCGGTTAGCGTACGCGTCTTTGGCGTGGGAGTCCCGGGTTCGATTCCCGGCGGGAGCTCATGTGATTCGGATTCCACGTTAATCAGTAGGTCCACGTCTCATATAGCCTCGCTGCTAAACGGGACGTTAAACTCAAAATCAACTCAACTCAACTACTTGTGTGAAGTCAGTTAGTGTGTCATCTATGTTGATTTCACCTCGTTACTTTACTTTTGACGCTCAACAATGCTTTCCTAAATGCTTTCCTTGGAACATTGAACTTCTCGAATAGTTTTTTATGAGACAAAATTTTGAAAGTGATTACGCTACAGTTACAGGCAGTGGAAGAAATAATTGAATACTTGTAGCAACAGCGGATTACCCCATTTGGATCTCCGGGAGGGGGATGGTTCGGGAAGGACTATTAGACGAGAAAGTAATAATGGGGGAACACAGACCGAGAAAGAAGGACAGAGAACAGAAAAAGATTTAGGATAGGGACATTGAACGTACGTACTATGTTACAGGGAGGAAAATTAGAAAATCTTAAAGAATAAATGAAACAAAATAAGTCTTAACAACATAATTCTATCATCAATAAATTTTACTTTCACTACCTTTAATCGTTTTTCAAGAATTATTCCTACACCATTATGACCGCTCTTTTCATTACCTGAGTAAAACATTCTATATCCTTCGCTGTTCAACACCCCATTACCTTCCCATCTAACTTCACAAAATCCTACCAAATCTAGATTATAGGGACAACGAAGGATCTAGTTGTGATACAGACATATGCGCCGACGACTTCGCATGCAACTGAAGAAGTAGAAGAAAATTATGAGAAAATAGAAGAAATTATAGACAGGGATAAGAGGGTGCATACGTAATTCTAATGGGAGATTTCAATGCAGTTGTTGGAGAAAAACAGGAAGGTAGTATCGTAAGCAAATATGCTTTAGGCGAAAGAAATAAAAGGGGAAGGGGAGAGGAGGAATTTCTGTAGACAGAATTCACTAGTAATTGGGAACACTTGGTTCAATCAGCACAAGAGAAGAATATATACATGGAACTCACCAATAGACGGCGGAATATATCACATAGACTATGTTATGATTCAGGAGAGGTACCGGAATACCTTAAAGAACGCGAAGACCCTTCCCGGAGCAGGTATTTTCTCTGATCATAATCTTGTGCTGGCCAAAGTAGGTCTGTTTAACTGAAAAATGTAGGCAGAAGAAAAGTAGGCAGCAAAGTGTTGAATACTGAAAAGTTGTAAAACAAGGAAATAAGAAATATTGTCGTTGAAAAATTCGAGGAAAAATGTTCAAACGAGGAAAGGATAGGCTCAGGTAGTAACGCACGGTGGGAACATATTAAACGTTGCTTACAGCAGGCTGCAGAAGATGCAGTAGGTTACCTCGAACACAAAACGGCTAAGAAACCATGGATTACAGAGCAGATGTTGCAGAAAAGTGAGGGAGAGGAAGGCGTGGAAACAGGTTGATACAGAAGAGGGCAGAAAGATGTACAGAAAGTTAAATAATGAATTACGAATAGAAACAGACAGAACAAGGGAAGAGACAGATGTACAAGGAGATGAAATCTATGGAATTTCGGACGAAACAAAGGGATGGAAAAATAAGACACGAATACAGTAGAAAATAAGAATGGGAAGGTAGTCAGCGAGAGAAATGAGGTCATAAGAAGGTGAAAAGAATACGTTGAAGACATATGAGAGTAGGAATAGACCGTGTAGCCTAAATTTTGAAGTAGAAAATGAAGTAGGCGAGGATGATAAAGGATTTAGTATTCTTCGGGATGAGTTTGAAAGGGCTATATCCGAAATTAGGAATGGAAAAGCAACCGTAATAGATAACATACCAGTCGAATTCATTAAAAATATAGGAGACAAGGGAAAGAAAGAATTGTTCCGACTATGCAATGAAATATATGAAACAGGAGAATGGCCAAAAGACTTTCTGAAAACGATCATGATACCGATGGCTAAGAGATCGAACCCAAAGAGATGTGAGGGTTATAGAACTACTAGTCTCATATCTCATGCAGCTAAAATTCTGCTCCGAATGCTGAACAGACGGTTACATGGAAGAACAAATGAAGAAGTTGACGAGGAGCAGCTCGGGTTCAGAAGTGGCAAGGACACAGGAGATGCAATTAGATTACTAAGGGCGATCGGTGAAAGATTTATAGAAAAAGGGAAAGAAGTGTTTGTTATATTTATTGATCTAGAAAAGGCTTTTGACCGCGTGAATTGGGAATTGTTTTTGGGAGTTCTAACGAAGATAGTGTTGGAATGGAAAGATAGAAGACTCATAAGAAACTTATACATGAACTAACAAGTAAGTGTTAGGATAGGGGAAGAACTGACGGAAGAGAGTCCAATTGGAAGGGGAGTTCGACAAGGGTGCTGCCTCTCGCCAACACTATTTAATGTATATCTAGAAGAGGTAGCGAAAAAGAGCCTACATGATGATGACGGCATTTCGGTAGGAGGTAGAATGATTAGATGCATAAGATTTGCAGACCATATGGCGCTTCTTGCAGAATGTGGAGAGAAAATCAATAAAATGTTAGAAAAAATGAGAAAGGGCTTTGAAGATTATGGGATGAAAATAAATGTTAGAAATACAAAAGCCATGATAATT
This sequence comes from Thermobia domestica, assembly GCF_964235325.1. NCBI lineage: Eukaryota > Metazoa > Arthropoda > Insecta > Zygentoma > Lepismatidae > Thermobia > Thermobia domestica. Next base: position 137,904,167 of record NC_137463.1, on the reverse strand, counting down.
GGAACGAAGAGGTCTGTGTCAAATATAAAAGTGAGACGGGAGAAAATAGAACAAATGAATAGTGTTCGATATTGGATAGTATTCTTAGTAATGACATGAAGTGCGAACGTGAAGTAAAAGCAAGGATAGGAATGGCAAAAGAAGCCTTTAGTAGAAAGAAAAGTCTGTTTTGTGGGACCTTGAATAAAGAGTTAAGAAAAATACTCATAAATACTTCGTGTGGAGTGTTGTACTGTATGGGACGGAAACATAGACATTACGTAAAGGTGATGAAAATCGACTGGAAGCCTTCAAACTGTGGGTGTGGAGAGGAATGGAAAGAATTAGTTTGGGTCAAGAGGAAAACGAATGAGAGAATGTTAGAAGTGGTGGGGGAGAGAAGAACACTTAGATATTATTGAGAAGAGGAAGAGAAACTGGATGGGACATTGCCTAAAAAGAGATTGTATCATGAGGGACGTCCTAGAGGGTATGGTGGCGGGAAAGAGAGGGACGGGCAAAGGAGACTACAATTAAATGGATGATATAGAAACAGAAAGATCATACGCGAAGACAAAAGAGGTTAGCGGAGGACCGTGGAGCATGGAAGCTTCTCAGCTGCGGCAAGTGACCTGTCAATAAGTGCAGAATACCTATGATGATGATGTAGCAACATCAGGGACACTGGACATAATGGACGAATTTTGAAGAAAAAGAATATTACTTACGTCTTTTACTGATCCTGACCGCAGCTTTGCTAATTTGTCTTTGAGCGCTGATTGGGAACGTAAGATCCGTGTAGAAAATTCCGATGATAAATCGTCTTTATAAAATAAAGACAACTTCTGTGATGATCATAACAATTCATCATCATTGAGACGCAATAATTCATAAGGTTTCAAAATAGAAATCATTTCTGTCACATTTTTCATTGAGAAGAATCTGTTCCGTAACTGGAAGAAAACAACGTCAAAGATCGGTAGAAACACTTTCACTCTAAAACACTTCTCTTCATCTGTTAATCGTTCGTCTTCACAAAAGATGTCGAGATTGTCCCCAATGCGCTTTGATTTGAAAACTGGTGCAACTTCCCAGGTTTCCACTAGGAATGGTCAAAAACGGTTTTTATAAAACCGGAAACCGGTTCCCAGAAAAACCGAAATCCGAAAAACCGACATTTTGGTTTTTCCGAAACCGGTTTCGGTTTTCTCCAAAATTCGGTTCTGTTTTTTTGCCGAAACCGGTCTCGGTTTTTTCCAAAACCGGTTCGTTTTTCACCGAAACTGGTTTCGGTGAAAACTTGGAAAACACATAAGACTATTTTTGTGCGAACGCAATGTTTACGGAGAACAACAAAACACTATCCTGGTCAGAAATAGAACCAATTTTGGAAATAAACCGGAACGGTTTTGAAGGAAATCGAAACCGGATCCTTTGAAAAACCGAACCGGTTTTGGAGAAAACCGAAACCATTTTTGTTGAAAAACCGAACCGATTTTTGGGAAAATCGAAACCGGTTTCTGTGAAAAACCGTGTTCTGGAAAATTTCACAATCCGGTTTCGGTTTTCCTAAAAACCGAAAACCCGTTTTTTGTGCCCGCCACTAGTTTCCACTAAGTTAGATGCCATTCTTTTAATTTCTTAGAAGTTATTACGGCAGTGTTCTAATTCATTTATTGAGTTTTTGTCATGCTAGATGACTCGAAAAAATGAAATGAAATCTTTGAGTTTTACGTCCCTCGATTATGCCGGTGAGGCTAAAGGAGACGGGCTAGATGACTCGATTAAGTCCACTGTTTCACTTTATAATTTTTTTGAAACCAGATTCACAGTAGTTAGAATCTTCCCTGGATTATAATGTGTAGCACAAACTCATAACACTCGAGCTTTTTCTTCAGTTGACATGCTTCGGATCGTTCCCGTCTTTTATTGCAGGTGAGGCTTATTTTAGTCAACGCTTTCAAAATATCACTATAACGAGACTTCAGAGCAAGGAGAGTGTTTGTTCTTGATGTCCATCTGGTACGGCATAGTTTATTTAACGTATAACAAAATACTTTGGTTTGAGTAATATTTACCTGTACCTTGGGCAGAAAGTACTCATATATGTGCACTATACTTAGTAGAATGTTCATTTCATATTAACAAAAGAAGAATGTTTTTAATATATGTAAGTGATTATTATGGGATAGTTGTTGCTATGGACAGGTTTTATGGTTACCTAGTCAGTGAGTTTGTGTACTTAACAGTTTTAAGAAAAGGATATTATAAGTTATATCAAATAATAAACCAGTTTAGCACCGTTTATAGACGTTGTCTTTTTTATTAAAAAGGTGAGATTAATGGTACATAATTATCAAAGCTAATATTTTCATGCCAAAGAAATACTACCACTTCGAATTTTTATCTCAGCAAACGAACCAGGTTTACGACTATCTTTTTGATAAGTCGTTATAAAAATTTTGGTTTACCTCACCCGGGACTTTGTAAATTCAATTCCCGAAGAAGAGTAAGGTTGAATTTACTTTTATACTACAGTTAATGAATACGAACTTAACCATATTGCGAAGTGGTAAAGTAATCATAAGAAAAATGGACAACGAAACAATGCAGCAGGAATCAAATACTAGTGACAAAGGTGAAGCTAGTGTAACACCAGGATTGACATCGGAGGATCGAATCTTGTTAGCTTTACAGCGACAAATGATGCAGATGTCTACCGAGATAAAGCAGACCATGGAACAGAAGTTCAACGAAGCTAACAAACAAAATGAAGAATTAAAGCAGACCATGGAACAGAAGTTCAACGAAGCTAACAAACAAAATGAAGAATTAAAGCAGACCATGGAACAGAAATTCAACGAATCTAACAAGACCATGGAACAGAAGATAGAACTGAAGTTTGACGAAGCTAACAAGCAATATGAAGAATTAAGTAGACGGATAGAACGGATAGAACAGAAATCAGATGAAACGAAACAAACAATTGTCCAGGTGGTGAATGACATATCCTCACAGTTCGAGGAAAAGTTAAAAAGGATATCCGATAATTGTCAAGAAAAGCACAATCACCAAAACCAAGAAATTAGTGCTGTAAAAAAAGATTTAGAAGTAATAGAATCTTCCATTAAACAGCAAAAGATCCAGGTCAGCAACAATTCTAATAACATACATGTAAATACACAGTTGTTAGCTACTATTCAGGAAGAGATTAGAACGTTACAGGCTAAAGACAACATTTACCGTAATAACTTGGGTAGTGATCGCTTTGAGTTGCCCCACTCACCAGAGATGAACTCGCCTTCGCCGGGGTCTGATGAGGATATTATACTAGAAGAAAGTTGTCCGAAGAGTACTGATGAGCGAAACGTAGATGGTGCGCCGACACAGCACGTCATGGATAGGAACTATCACTTAACAAGAACAAGGAATGAGAAAAAGAAGGTAAAATTAAGTGTTAAGATGAGTGAAATTCGAGCTATGAGCAAATTCAGTGGTAAGTGTAATGAGAATGCTACTTCTTTCTTAGAGAAATTCCAAGACGAATGCAATATAATGTGTATCGAGCGATCACAATATATGAAATTAATACCCCATGTATTACTCCCACCTTGTTCCTTATGGTTTAAAGCGATACGTGATCACATTAGTACATATGAGGAATTCACAGCGGCATTGATCGCAAATTATGAAAATGACTTTTTGCTGGCAAATAGAGATGCCACCCTTAGAAATCAACACTTCAATCCTCGATTGCATAAATCTGTTGTAGAGTTTGTTGTAAATGTCTACAACGAATTAAAGGTCGTTAATCCATTACAATCGGAATCGAGAATAATAGCATCGATTCGAAATTTGCTTCCATTTAAATTGCAACAGATCTTATTTTCCACACAGTGTATGAGTTTCAGCCATTTATTGATGCTTGTCCAATGCTACGAAACTCAATACCATGCCATGAATCCACAATCAGGAATGGGTAAAAATAAGAATAATTCAGATCATTTGGTGCCAGTTCGGAATTTAGATATCCGAAGTGTGAATGATATGAAACCTAACCTAAGCCGAGTATACTCTAGCAATCAAAATGAGCAAAATAGACAAGGTTATGTAGGGAATCCGCCTAACCTAATTAATCGTAGCAATTCACATGTTAGACCATATAGTCAAAATAGGTTTAAAAATAGACGTAATGTATGGCGAAATTCCAGAAATGCAGCGAACTACGTGGATAGACGTAATTGGAGATCAAGAGATGGGACTTCATACCAAAATCAGAATCACGATGAAAGACATGTACAACATAATGTAGAACCTAATCATGATAGCGCAGTACAGTGTACTTTATTAGAATCGTATGTAAGTACGAACGTAACCTGATTACCGTTACTGAAATTAGGTTAAACCCATATTAGTTATAGATTCTTGTGAATTTTCATTTTTAAGTTTATGTGTTAATATCAATAATGAAAACGATTCTTATAAATACTTGAAGTGCTTAAATAGAGTTTTAGGTAGACTGGAAAATTAATTTTCAAATGATTTTTATTCTTTCTTGTTCATGTGAAGAATCATAATTCGATTTATAATTAATTAAAAGCAAAGATTATTTATATTAGATTGATTTGTGTTGAAAACTTAATTGTCAAAGATTATGTTAAGAAGAAGATCTATTCTATAAAACTAATTATTCAACGACTACCTTGAATGAGATTCTTCTTTATTATAATATCTTAGTGCTACGATGTATATCTTTAAATGTAACATCTAACTTATTTATTATATAATGCGCTCTGACTATTTATAACCCACGTTTGTCCTTTACGATTTTTGAAATCGCACCCTTCGACGACTAATTAAATAAGCGACGATATTTTTAATAAGAAAATGTAATAATAATATAATGGATAATAATGAAATAAATATAATTAATGTAATTAAAGATAAATATTGATGAAATGTAAGATTTGTTATGAATGTATTTATATATATGTATATGTGAAATATAATGAATAGATATACAAGGTGCGATCAAAATATGATGGACATATGTAATGTGAGAACACTAATGTAAACGGACCAGTGGTTCTTGAAGATAAAAGCCAAGCCAACTCATGACTTTTATATTCAGTCCCTTTGTCGAGCGACATTTTTATATAACAAAATACTTTGGTTTGAGTAATATTTACCTGTACCTTGGGCAGAAAGTACTCATACATGTGCACTATACTTAGTAGAATGTTCATTTCATATTAACAAAAGAAGAATGTTTTTAATATATGTAAGTGATTATTATGGGATAGTTGTTGCTATGGACAGGTTTTATGGTTACCTAGTCAGTGAGTTTGTGTACTTTTACGAAAAGGATAAGTTTTAAGGAAAGGTACAGTTTTAAGAAAAGGATATTATAAGTTATATCAAATAATAAACCAGTTTAGCACCGTTTATAGACGTTGTCTTTTTTATTAAAAAGGTGAGATTAATGGTACATAATTATCAAAGCTAATATTTTCATGCCAAAGAAATACTACCACTTCGAATTTTTATCTCAGCAAACGAACCAGGTTTACGACTATCTTTTTGATAAGTCGTTATAAACGTAAGGGGCTTCGAATTAAAATTGGTGGAACTAACGGAAATTAATTCTAAAATATCTTAACGTGTTGTGTTTTGCTTCCACTGAAAGAAAAAGCAAAATTGTTGTACAGTACCAAAAAAAAAATGTTTCCTCTTTCGACATTTTTGCAGCAGTCGTTTAAAATTACCTTTAAATTGTGTTCGGCGCAATGGAAATAAATTGCTGTGGGTTTTTTCTCCCTTATTCTAGTTTGAACTCCATTGTATATCCCACTCATTGTGCTTAGTCCATCATATAATTGTCCCTGACATTTGAATATGGACAAATCACTATTTTCGAGTAAATTTATAATGTCATTCTCAATTCCCTTTGTACTGGAATCAGCAGCTTAAAAAACTCGGGAAAAGATTCATACACAGTCACTGAGAGAGGAATACCATGGTCATCACGACTTACTATGACATAATGAATTACTTGACTTAATGATATCAGTAATAGAATAAAAAGGAGCTGACTTATTTTCGGTAACAATATCATTTTTGCCGAGTTTTCAAGCAGTTGAATAAGTTCATTCTGGATTTTAGGAGTCACGTAGGTTACATTGGATTGACTTTTCAGAATCTGTTTCAATACAGGATCGGACTGTGAAAGTAATGCAATAAATGTTAAAAAGTTCCCGATACGAAGTTCACCAATTTTGTCATAGTATCACGGCAAGCAGTATTTTGAGTTACTAAAGTAATTATAACATCTACTATTCGCTTCAATAATTCTTTCCACTCATTCAACTTATTATTTTATTCTGTGGTTAGCTTCAAGTCAATTGTCTCCACGTTTCATAAGTAACACATGCGCACAAGTAGGAACGAATAAGATTTTCATGTTTTTTATTTTTCTTAACAATCCTTGCCTATCACGAATGCCGTTACTCCACTGGCTTTCATTACCACCAAACTACCAGCATGGTACATAATAAACACTATTAAACTTAATCGAGTAGCACAGCTACAATTGAGGTATTTGACAACGTAGACTGGAATATCATGTTCAGAGCGTTGAAGAATCTGAAAGTAGATTACAGAGACAGAAGAATAATATACCAACTTTATAGGAACCAGACAGTTGTTATAGGAAGAGTTCAGAAGGAAGCAAGAATAAGTAAAGGAGTGAGGCAAGAATGTGGACTTTCACCTCTCCTGTTCAACGTCTATATAAAAGAGCTATGAAAGAATTCTTGGATAAAAACGAGAAAGGCGTAAAAGTAAATGGTTACGTTTTCAGCACAATAAGGTTTGCTGATGACATAGCACTGATAGCGGAGAGCGATGAGGACATACAGGAAGCACTTTCAAACTTGAACTACCAACTGGAAAAAAACATGCAAAACGAAGATAAATAAGAAGAAAACCAAAGTTATAAAGTGCACAAGAACAGGACAGGAAGGGGCAAAGGTATGGCTAGATGTTTATAGATTCCAACAAAACAATTCTTAAAGCAAACGTATGGCTAGATGTTTATAGATTCCAACAAAACAATTCTTAAAGAAGTTCTTCAAAACGGAAACACATTTCCATCTATTCCTGTGGCACATTCAGTAGCAATGAAGGAAAACTATGCGAGTATGCAGTGTTTGTTGGAGAATGTGAAGTATGGTGAATACAAATGGTTTTTGTGTAGTGATTCCAAGGTATTTGCTACACAATAATGCCTTCCTTCCTATGTGAATGAGACAGCAGGGCAAAATTCCTTCACTAGAATCAAAAGCTGTGGTCAATCAGAACTACATTCGACTCCAGTAGGAAAATGGAACCTTCTAATATTAGTGTCATACTTCCGTATTTAAACATAAAGTTGGTGGTTATGAAACAATTCGCGTAGGCTTTGGACAAAAATGACACTTGCTTCAAATATATGAGTGACAAGTTTTCAAAACTAACACAGGAGAAACTGAAGGAAGAATTATTTAGAGGGCCACAGATAAGAAATTGATGATGGATCCAGGTTTTGAGAATACGATGGATGAAGTTGAACTGCTTGCGTGGACAAGTTTTAAAAGTGTAGTTAATAACTATGGGTAATAACAAGGCAGAGAACTACGAAGAGCTACTCAGTGATATGTTACTACACTTCCGATGATTGGGATTAAACATGAGTGTGAAGCTACACTTTCTGCATAGTCACTTGAGTTGCTTCTCAAGTAACTTGGGATAATTCATTAAGGAACACTGGAAGAGATTCCATCAGATAATTACACTCATAGAGAAAAGATATCAGGGAAGGTGCAATGTTAACATGCTTGCTGATTTTTGTTGGCTTCTGAAAAGGGAGTGAAGTTTTGCCTTATCTAGTTTCTGTACAAGTTTCTTTATTGATTTGTATTTAATGTGTATGTTTGAGTAGCCATTGTTATTGCTTCTATAGGTGTTACAAACCACTAAACTAGTTTCGTTTATGCATCTGTGTTACATGTACTAGTGTCGTATATTTGCTACTAAAGTAATTACCAAGCGTTTTAACGAGTTTGGTATAGTTGGTGTATAAGTATTACTACTGCTACTATAAATACTACAAACAATACCAATGGCGATTAAATCATTGCAGAAATATGATTAGATATTTAACATAAAAATATAAATGATCATGGGTAAAATTGAAGTATTGATATATAAGGGTTCCCATTTTTGTTTATGTAATAAATATGGATGTGGGTGATATCAAATTTAGCAGTAGATTTAAAACTGAATGTGCTACACGAAAGGTAACTATATTTTGGAAATCTACGCGCATTTCCGATTTCAAATCACCTTGAACATTCTATTTATCTCGGGTTTTATTTTTTTATATTTTTAAAATACACAAATTTCGCAATTTTTTCATGATTTGGCGCTTTTTATTAAGATACCTGATGTGTTAGCGTGAAACGAATTTCACTTTTGTAATCAGCATCCTCGAATTATATAAAAACAGAAAAATATCTAAGTTATCAGTTACTTCATTTCAAAATGTCGGGTTGTGTAATCAATTCATGTGCTGCAGTAAGCACTGGGAATTAAATGTATGTTTTCTAAATCCAGTTTCATGTGCAAACTTGTATGAACTCACCGCAAAACTCATCTGAGGACCGAAGGGTCTATGACAGAAAACAACGTAAAAACTAAATGGGAAAAGGACAAGTGACTGTGAACATCAAGTACCGTACAACCGAATATTTTTCTCATCAGCGAAAACACAGGTTTAGCAACGAGGAACTACTTTTGTTCCAATGCCATTTCTACTTTTGTTGAAGGTACTACCCCACGACCGTCTTAGGTTTATCAATATTTAGAAATGTTTGTTCCAGAATTTCTGTTATGATATGCTTACTTATTTTCATATAATTGGGGAAGAAATTTTCGCAGGCTAGACATTCCAACAGTGAAGTAAATGTTTTCGTAAAATACCATAACAGAATATAATAACCTTACCTTAACAGAATAACCTTAACAATACTTCTTATTCTACGTTAATTTATTCAACACTTAGTGAAAAGGAAATTCAAACAATAAATATCAAAAGTTAATACCTTGGATTCAATTTGTAACCATCAGGGCATGTGCAATAGAAAGATCCAAGTGTATTGATACAAATATGATGGCATTCTCCATTATTCTTTTCACATTCATTTACATCTGAAAAAAAAATAAAGCTAATTATGATTCACGAAATTAAATTTTGGACAACTTCATAATCGATAAAAGTAGAAAAATCTGTTAATTGAATAATACAATGCAAACGGATTCTAGTATCATAACACTTGTACTATTTATTATCATATAAAATTTTCTAATTATTATTTTCACTTACCACTTGTTAGCAATAAGAGAGGGCTACCAGGTCTGCATCAAACTTGCGATATAGATTAAATTTAAAGCATTATTTGTAGGGTAAACAGCCAGAAAAAGAAAGGAAGTGACAGACCTAATGTAAAGAAAACCCAATATTATGTAGTCGTATAGAGTAAATAATAATATCATCATAGATATTCTACCATAATTGATAGCGTCTTGCCTCAATTGAGAAGCTTCCGTGCTCTATGGTCTTCCACTAATCTCTTCGTCTTTACGTACCATAATACTGACAGCGAAATGAGAAGAAATAATGTTTCGTTTTACACTTCATGGCCATTTTACACCTCTGGCTATTGTAGCGCTCCAATACCTTCTGCAATTCAAACTAAACAGAATTTCAAGCTAAACAAAGGATATTTATCACAAACTAGTAAGTGAACAAGGAGTCAAGTAAGGTGTTTGTGGCCGGGCGTGCCTATTTTAATTCGTGGTAGCTAATATTCTAGACAATTTTAACAGAGCAACTATATATACGAATCAAAAATCAAATACGAATTGAGGGATAACTCAATTATCAAATTATTAAATGCCAAAGATTAAACTCAATTATAAATTCAATTAAAATATAAAATATTAAATATTAATAAATAACGGCCCATATAATCAACTACAAACTTCGCTAAATATTCGAATTAATTAAAGAAGTTAATTAAGATAACAACGATTCAGATATTTCTGTATAAACTTTCCAATTTCAATCCGAAGAGTATAATTTTCTAACCTTCCTATATTGAACAATCAAAATATTTTCACAAATTAATAAGTTAAATGTGAGTTTAAATACACAAATAACAAACTCATATTTACACCATAATTTCTTTACTGGAATATTCGCGATATTGCAACAACGGCAACGGTTGGCAACTGAAAGCTTATCCGACCCAACGCCAATACTACTTCTGATTCGCTTTAAACTAAGCAAAAAGCAGAAAAAATATAGGATGATAATTCAAAAATTACTCGAATTCTTTCTAGCTCAGTTTTAAATTGTCGGATTTAAAAAATGTTGCCGATACTCCGCTACTAATAAAACTGGCAACAAGGTTTTTGTCACAAGGAATCTGATTAGTGTTCTAAGTCGAGGGTGCTAAATTAAAAAATGAAATCAGTTTTTTCTATCGGGCTTAGATTTCTTGTGGTATGCTACCTCCTTATTATTGAAATCCTTGAATATCGGTAAAAACGCTGCATATGGTTTATTCTGCCATGGCTAAATTTAAGTAAGTTGCAGATTTATTGATTGAAATAAAATTGAGAGAATGTAAGATAAAATCAAGAAAAGTGCAAGGAGTTCCGATGCATGTCTTTGAGATCAATGAACATACTCCAAGAAATTATTGACGTTTGGCAATATATTGAAACACATAAAATTAACTGCGATTCTTGCCTCCTGTTTCGCAGCACTCTGAGTACTGATAGCGTGCGAAGTGGTTGCATGTTGTTTTAGGTTTGTGAAATTTGAGTGTTGTGGTCATTCAGAAGAAGAAAATGCCAAGTACCTGTGTCAATAGTGCAAATTCTTTTTGTTATATCTGTGGAGAAGTGACTCTCAATTCGCAAAAGCAATTGACCCTGCTTGTAAAGAAGTGTTACGAACTTTATTTCGGGTGTAAGGTTGGTGACCAAGACAAGAAACACCCTCTCCCACATATGCTGTTTGACGTGTTAGACTCCTGATAGGCTAGGCAAAAAGTTCAAGCATATGCCGTTCTCTGTTCCCCACGTCGAAAACAAAGAAAGAGTGTGCAATACTCGAATTTACCATCTGCTATGAGACCTGTATGCCACAGAGAGGACTTACCGGTACCAGTACCTCCACAAAATGTGATAGTGAGTGACGATGAATCTGGTAACGAGCATGAAGAAGCAGTGGGGGCTCGTACAGTTCGCGGCATAGAAATTGTTACAAAAATTCTAAGTCCAAATTAATAACAAGCACTTGCCCCGTTTTCTTATGCATCCAGAAATACACGTCTCAATCGATTAGTTGCTTTTAGTACGATCCAACTCCAACTCCTCACTTCATCCACCTCTCCTTGTCTACAACAGTGCGTGTGACGTAGTACACTCTTTCAATTCATACAAAAAAAAAGAGAGAAGAAACAGGAATCAAGTTATAGCTCTAAAACTGTCTTTTTCATTAATTTGTTCTGAAATATCTTTTAAGAGCCTATTTTTTTTAAATAAAAGTCACAATCTTTTCATACCTTCATTAATACCTTTAGTTTCATTCTTTCCCTTCTTTAAAGACTACAAGCTAGTAAGATGTTCCCTAAGAAATCTATGGAAATTGCATAACGGCAGTAAGTTTTGTGCTTCCTAAAGTCTGTAATGCACGCACAGAGCTCGAGAATATCTACTGACAGAAATGAGTGTTATTCAATGATTTATTTAATTTCTTTTCAGTAATTGCAAGCAAATGTTCCAAGAGCGTCATTTGGACAGGACAGAAGAGTGTAATTTCCCCTCCCTTGAGCTTCATAAATACATATTGTTTGATCAAAGTATAGTAATACACTAATAAAACAGTGAAAAATTTTTATCGGCGGAAACTCCCCCTCCCCGAATAAAATCTAAAATGACACTGGTTTTAGCAACAAACGTATAGAGTTACGATAGCACATTGCTAGACAGCTTACATTAGGTTTCAATAGTTGAAGGCCATATGAGTCCTGGGCGACATTGAGAGAGACAGAGAGAGAGAGAGGGAGATTTAAATATGGAGACAGAGAAGAATGATTTATATACACAGATTTAGAACTGGGGAAAAATGATCGGACAGCATTCGTATTATGACGAAAATTGTGATTTTGTGAAACAGAAGAGGGGAAGGTTTCGAACTGCGAGGATCACATTAGGCAGTTGTCGAATTACGGTGGAGAACACCTTTGAGAGCATCAGATGATTATGAATGGAGAGAAAGATCTTGAGAACTCAGGAATTAAGAATTTAAAAAATCTGCAGCTTCCGAGACGAGTTTCGAACCGCGAACCTTTGAGTTATCGAACCCTCACTTCATCCATTCTGCTACGGAGAACTCTGTATTCATTCACATACGTTTCCTTTAGCTCCGTTGAAAACTAACTTAATGGGATATTCCAAAAGTTGATTTGGTGGATGCGCCGTTTTGATAGGATATAAACCTCTTGGAACTTAGTTACAATGTGCATAATGAACTTCGCCTTGTTCAGAATACTTTTTAGAGCAGTAAAATTTGTTACTATTGTGTTAATTAGGTGACATTTGATAGAACCATCTGATAAAATAGTGCCAAACCCTATGCGTCATTGTCTGTTAGATGAATGGTTAATGATACTCCTACGTGTATGGTCCGAGCTTCCAATCAAGAACATTCTTATTGATTATTTTCTTTGAGCTACGCTCATACTGTGCATTCCACAAGCTCAATTTTGAAGTAATGTAGTCACAGCTAGTTTAATTCGAAATTATTTTCAAATATGATATTTGTTATTACATGCGTTTCTTTAACTTGCGATGTTTCAAACTTGATATTAAATCTTACAACCTTAATGTAGCTCATTTCCCTACAGCATATCATCATGAATGTTTGTTCAACGACAACAGTCAGGCGTTAATACAAAATTCAGTTCTTACTGTAATGTATGTATATATATATATTTAGAAAGTTTGACTCTTGGAGGAATTTAAACGAATTTACTATACGTATAAACTACCATCTCAACAATCTCCTGTGGGGGTTAAAACACTGAAACCATCCCAGGGAAAGGGGTTACAAGTAAAAAAAAAAGTAATAGAATACGAAAACTATTGGTGTCAAATTCATAGTTTTCTGGTTCGAAGAGATAAATAGTGGCTACCAGATGGCACTCCTCACTTGTTTGTAGCCTTGCATAAATGGAAAATTGTTTTAAAAAGTATCTTTTACATTCAAGTATGATTGTTTTTTTTTTTAAAAAAAGAGCTTGTTCTTCATTATGTTTTATAATTATTTTCTACTGTATTTCTTATTTATAATAACACATTTTCTATATATATTTTATACTATGTTATACGTTTCTTATTTACATTTTACGTCTTACATTTGAAGAGGAGCTTATGACAATTCAGAGCAGCAGGGACATATACAGAATGCAGGCGTTGGCAATCCAGAGCTCCTGCCCCACGAAATCACGACTTTTCTGTAAATTATATCTAATTTTAGAGATGATGATAGACATTTTAGTAAAACATGCCCTCAAAAAGCCTTGTCTACGCCCCTGCAAAGCAGTGAAAATTTTAGAGTGTGAACAATTAGTAATGTTTCCCCAGAAGTTATATCTCCGATAATTCCGAGGGTGATATCAGTATTTGTGCATTATCACTTTTCACCCGCAGTGTATTGAAACGCACTAAAAAGGGACTGTTTTGAAGTCTTCATTGGTTCCCCTATGACCTCATGCCAATAGGGCCAACCTTCGACATATCCACATCTGAAATATCACCTTTTATGTCGGTGATCCAGAAAACTATCCATTCGGCAAAAATATAGGATATTTTCGATTCATTTTGCCTGTTATTCTCCTATTGCCAACTCCATTCCAACCAAGGCTTAATTTGGACTTACGTAGCATCCACAGTGTCACTACATATTCATCTTTGCACATGAATTCGACACTAATATCGTTCGTTTACATGTCATCTTCACCTCTTGGTAGGGGTGGTCCCCATAACTATGGAAAAACTTCAACCAACGTAAGTATAATTATAAATTACCATTTGAAAAATAACTGTACAGATGATCTTTTTCAGAGAGGAATTCGTTAACTACATTTTCAATATCAGTGTATTGCCTTTTTTTGCTTTCCATGCTGAAAAAGCCGAAGGACTCAACTTCATCTGCAGAATTGTGCTACGAATATAGGTTTTAGTGGTTTCATTCGCTGAATGTTCGCTTAGATGTTGCTCTCGTCACAGGAAAATTGAGATACAGTTATAAAAGAAAAATGAATTGAAATATTTAAATTTTACGTCCCACAATTATACCGATTACGCTAATGGAGACATTGATGCTGAGAAATGAATGAAATCGTGGAATGAAGAAATGGGAGGAAACGGGAGAAACTCGAGAAAACTTATGGACAAGCTTTTTGTTCACAATAAACTTTATTCCGCGCGAGTGAGGATCGAACCAGGGACCCCATGCACATAGGTAAAGTTATAAAAGAATAGGCGTCTAAACAAATACGGAACACTACTATCAATGAGAGTTATATAAGATTAGATCTTTAGTTATTTCATTCTAAGTTAAACTTTCAATCAATCTTGTTCTCCATTACTGTTCGAAAACTTAAAGTTGTTGCTGCAAGGACGTGATAAATCTTTTCAGTAGACTTTACAGTCTATAGCTTCTTCACAACTTCTGTTTCATCTAAGGCTAAAGTAGTTGCATTTTAGACATTGAGGAAAAAGTGTGAAATTATATAAAACCTCGGAAGTGGAATTACGAAACTTCAATGGGCCTCTTTTTCTGTAGGCCTCCCTCACCACACTCTCGATAGTTACACCGGGTGCATGATACAGTTTCGCCCTTTTAGGAATATTTTCTAAGGCACTACGAGGTTTTTGTTTTACTGCTGTGTGAATTGAGTTGTATTTGCTAGAACTGTTTTTTAAAGGAGACGAAAGATCCTATACTCAAACACAAATCATGTCTTTCAAAGCTCTAATGGAAAACGAAACGAATCGTCGTATACATGTTACATTTTTGAAGAGAAAAAGAGACAAACATTGATTGCACAAACGTATAATGGTATCATTTGCATGCAAATGTAATACTTATAAAACGTGTTGGCTTGTTAGATGAGGGGTTAGTAAACGGGTTTTCTGCTGGTGGTCCTACGTTTGAATCTCGTCCAGTTTGTTCTTTTTTCTTTTAGCTACACTGAGTTTACGCATTCCAGATCTTCAAGCTTGAACCAAATCTTATACCAGTTAGTGAATTAAAAGTAGCTGACATTATTTTCAATACGAGACGTTATTACATGCTTTTCATTAGCTTACAGTACTCAACTTTGATATCAACTCTTCCATCCTTCATTTAACTGATTTCTTGACGTGTTTTGTCACAAAATTCATGAATCGTGACGGAAAATTGCTTTACCAGTTAATAGTGACTGCTTTGAGAGCAAATGCAAAATATGAGAACTCCACCCTGAAGTTTCGTGTGGAGGAGAAACAAACTTGTGAACCAAAGGTTCAAGAACAACTCAACTTATTAATATAAACTTTGCCGAAGATTATTCACTTATGTCATCATAAAAGAAATATGAAAGACGTTCTGAAACGAAGAAATATAAAATACAACTTTGCAAGCGGAGGCAAAGAAACCTACCGTAACAAGACTAAGGGCGAATCATTTATGGCGTAGTTATCGTGGTTGAGTAGTCAAGGCGCTCCACCAGTAATCTGGAGATTCGTGATTCAAATCCGCGTCGGGTATTTTTTTTTACTTTAGGATTTTTTGATGGAGGTTGATCGACGATGACAAACGTTTTATTATATTCAGATATTTGAATACTCGGATGTTTCAATATTTAAACTATCAAATCTTCAGGAATAATAATAGTAATAATAATACTTCTTATTTTCTCGTAGAAGATTAAAAGTTAGGAGCTAATTGTCGCTCCGGTCATATCGTTACAAGCAGAAACATGACATTAGGCAAGAATATTTCGGTTTTGTTTAATGTTGCCCACGAGAAGAGAACTTTTTCATTTTGCTTCTGAAACAAACAAAATAACATGAGAATTAACATTTTACATTCGAGACGGGACAAGGGTAACTCAAATTATCATGTCGCTTTTGAGATGAGAATCGAGACGAGAAGAAAAGTATCGTAAACTTTTCACGTCTTGTTACGATTCTCGAAATAGTGTATGTGGATTCTTTAAGTAACAAATGCTCTGTAGACTGAATCTTATAAGCTTTTCGTTACTTTGTATTTTACAGCTCATTGAATTATGGTTTGTGTAGGTATTCTTATTAGCAAAGCTTTTATACTTACCTCTGCATATTAGTATATTATATGTCTTACTGTTGAGTGATATTTGTTCTTCACACTTTGATATTGACACTTTGTTCAGTTCTTGTGACAGAAAGTCTATTTTTTGTATACCAATGTAATTCACCAAATGCAGTAATCGAAATGACTAAATTAAACAGACTGATCCCTACCAGAAACTTACAACAAGGTAAACTGAACTTCCCTTCTGAAAGCAAATCCAATTGAAACAAATAAATAAAAGAAAAAGCTCAATGTAACTCTAACAAGACTAATCAAAACGAGCACCAAATTTAAAACAAAATAAACGTTAAATTTTACTGAATGGAACGACAACATTCCGAACAAATGGAACGACAAAAGAACCAAAGCATAAAGATTCAAGAAGGAAACTACTCCTTGCCATTACCAATTCTCTCATAGAACTCAATCGGACTGCAAAAGGATCAAACTAATGATTCAAAAACTCGAGACAGCACTCCAAAACAAAACTCCGATTGAAACTGGAAGGCAAGAAAATCCAGAGCAATTCAGAAGTAATGTTAAGATTATTAAATAAAAACACGTCGTATATGTATTATCTGTCACATAAAAAATGCATGTTTTTCGAGGGATAGTATCTTTTATGAGAATGAAATCGGTACATGTTCCTTTCTACCACTTCGCGATTTAATTAAATGTTTTAAAAGTTTTAAAAACTCAATTCCTAACCAAATCGATATATGCATGATCTCTCTCTTTGCAGTTCACACAAGATACACTATAGAAATATCGTAACACTTAATAAAAAGAAGAGAAAACCAACGTTCTTTCAACGCGTGAAGCTTACGGTTATTGCCATATATTTATAGAGTAGATGACTTGTGTTATCTTATTCCATAGCTCATTGGATCCATGCAGATTTCCCCATTCCCGCGACCCGCGTTCAAATCTTCGTCCAACTTCTTTTTTATTTTTATTTTTTCATTGATGAAGTAGGACTCCAGTAAAAAGAAAAATATGGTTATATTTTAAATGCATAATGTGATATTCTGCAAGTATTTATTTATAAATTTATTGTCAAGCAAACAAGATGAAGTAGAATTTTACAAGTGTAAAACTGTTTTAGATTTTACTATTAACAAAAACTATAAATAAGTTTACAGCTCAAAAATAAATTGAATTCTGTTCAATTGTAATCCATAATTTGCAATGGTCAAAGAGATGGATTTTAGTTGTTTTGTGTGTGGTCAGCACATTGGCTTCCGCCATCTTTATTTCTGGAATTGAATATAACTATTTCTTTTGTTTAGATACAAAATACTCATTTTTAGTTCTTAACAAAACTGAGATCATAGATCAAAATGTTATTATGGCATTACATTTCGTTATATAAAGATATGAAAATATAATACATTTATACTTGAAAATGTCGAAGATAATATGACAATTCTGTAATAGAATTAAGCAATGGTTTATAATAAAATAAACTGCAATGAAATGCAGGGTATTTGAAGTTAGTAAAAATATTTGTCCTTATATGCTGAAATACAAGTTTCTTGAATAGATGAGTCTTGTTGATTTTTGATTTCAGACAAATTTCGAGTATTTTTATCAGCATATTTTTATATTATTATTTTAGGTAAGAAAATTCTAACAAGTGCGCAACTCTAAAGTTCTAGAAAATTTAGTTTTATCTTTCTAGAGTAAAGTTTCTGAAGGACTTTTAATCTTGGTTAACATTAACGTTAACTGTATATTTTTTTAAAAAGAAAACTATTCGAATTCGCTGATTCATGTATTCGTATTTTTTGAGGGGGGGGGGGATATTCATTGCTGTCAAAAATAAATTTTGACACGTTACATTTCGTTTAAAATTGCAAAGAAATAAAATTTGGACGCACAAGCCATAAAATTGAGGGCTGCCGAATTTTAGTTTTTGGCCTATCAAATTTTTAGATAGGGTAACGAAATTTAGATAAATAACCAAAACTTAAACATAAACAATTTCAGACATGACTGTCAATGCTAATATACTTTATAAATGTTGACAGATCTATTTTCAAATCTCAAAAGGTTTATTAAAAATATAGGTTTCCCAATGTTGAATTTTAAACATAACAGAGTAATTTGAACTTAGAATCCCTAAAAGAGAATAATTTTAAAGAAATATCCCTATCAAGGACGAACCTATGCAATTTTAATAGTCATGTAAAATGGCCGTGAATGTATAATGAATCATATGGCCCAAAATGTGTTCCTGTATGTAGAGGGACGCGGTTCAGTTACCACATTTGGATTTATATAAGGTCATTTTAGACGTGGTCTTCTAATTACTAGTATAATGCGTGATTCTTGATATCAGTCAAAACGTATATTTTAGTATTAAAGAAGAAAACGCATTCTTCCAGGAAAAATTGCAATAAACTTGCATTTAAAAGTAGAAATTGCGAAGCCAAATATATTTTTTCATGTATAATTCACACCTTAAAGGAATAAGGAACTGTAAAGACATCAATGGAGAAATGGCCAGAACATAAAGTTTAATATTAGGTTGAGAATTTAACAGCAAAAGAAAGAGACTTGTAAAAAGAATCACATAAATCTAAGTGGTGAAAACAAAATAATTTAAATCTTAGATGCCAGTTTAAAGAATAAAACCCGCAGGAAATGCTTACAAATTGTGTGAGATGAACAGTTGTAATCATTAAACAAGTGTGTGGACAAGTGTTTATTAAAGTCTCAGGAAGAGATGTAGTAGTAGATAAAAAAAATACAGGTGGAATGATAACGCACAAGAAGCAGTACAGCAAAAAGAAGTGCCAAATTAAAACGACATAAAGCAAGAATGGGCGAGGACCGAGTAATATGGGTTTGAAAGTAAGGAGATTAACAGAAAATAATGCGTTGGATTCAGCAAGATTGAGACGAATCATCAGAATTGTCCACGTAAGAAGATGAAAACAACATAAAATACAAGGAATTTAATCGTTATCCTTTGTTTCTTGAACCGAGAAGTTTTAGTTTTAGTATCGGGTTTGGAGGTCGTTGTTTTACATTTAAAATCTGATGTAATATATTTGGTTTCCAAAAATTTAAATAACTAACTTCTGCTTTTTAAATTCTACTTCTCCATATTACAAACAAGAACAGAGTTCTAAACCTTGAACAGGGTTTCTGACTAATACTCGTACATACATATTTCGTGAGTTAAAATTTCTCAAATAAAACATAAAACATAAGAAATATTACTAACAAGTAAGAATACATTTATAAATGCAAACATACCAATACATTCTTCATTCTGGAGTATGAATCCTTCTGCACATAAACACAAGTAAGAACCTGGAATGTTAACACACTTTCCTTGGCAAGAATCAAACTGACACTCATCTATATCTGAAAAAATGAAAGTAAACATCAATTTAATCAATATTTCATGTACAGCTAAACTATTAATGTGGAGATATCAACTGGATGAAGAAATAAAGATTTACTTATTGTGGCTACCTAATTTTCTAATAATTAAAAAAAAGAAATTTTAATTTATAATTTATATTTTTAGTCAGTTACTCATACTTAGGTATTTCCACTATATACGAGTAGCAGTCATTTTGAAAAGTTATCTTTCCTGGAAATTTTAAGATGTTCATTAAAATTTCCTTTATTCTCCTTGTGTATTATAAAGTTCTAGTTTTCACGCATATAAGTTTTGACTTTGCCACTGGACTCTAACCGCTATATCAAATGATTTATTTCTTGCTGCAAAAACAATACTAAATCCTTAGAATTTCGATTTGTATTTTTGCGGCGATTGAGAAGTCAAATAAAATATTTCTGTCAGATGAAAAGTCTGAAAAGTATAATAATATTCCCATTACAATTTGCAGACTTATCCTCTTATCGTCAGTTTGCTGGTTGTAACAATAACGGGGGGATGGTCGCATCTTTTTTCAATTTTGTACCTTTTCACCTTTCTAAAAATGATTTTGCTTCTTTATATATCCATTTGTTTTCACTCTCTTTGTTCGCAAAAACTATAAGTTTCACGTTTCACTGTTCGTATTTTAAGGACTAATTTTGTTCCACGTCAAGCGACTGAACTTCAACCAAGCTTTAGTCTATTATGTTTTAATTCATCTTATTGCTATACGTTTTTCTTCTGCAAACACGCACATATCGAGTGTTCCATTGTCGTCACCTCATTTTGCGTACCTGTACTTCTGTGGAAGTGAGTAGTTAAGCCTGCTTAGTCGTAAAATGGATGTCGAAACATAGATAGATATACTATTTTGATCGTTTTCTCTTCTAAATACAATTGTAGCCTCCTCTGGAGAATCATGTCCTAACATGTTAGGAAGGTTTGTCTTTTGGTAACCTGTCATAGGAGGTCATAGCCATCTTGGTTTTGTTTTTAAACCTCCTAGTTGGTTAATAGAATTGCTCCCGTGACCCCAAGGGCACCTACTTCTCGCGAAAACATATGATCGCCCATGGTTGTTGAATTATTTGCCTTCTTGTCAGAATGACATCATTGTAAATTTTGTTATTATGCACAAATATTGCGAGATGTTAAAATTAATTGGTTCGACCATCATGGTCTGAATGTAAAAATGCTCCCAGGTGCTAAAGCATTGTCCCTGGAACTTTTGGCTAGCATACCCCTCAAAGCCTCGAGTACCGCTCCTGATCCTTTGGACAACACTGCCTACGAAACGAATTCGTTAGGGTAAAGACGACAGCGTTTTATCTTTATTAAGCGCGATCATAATAAGATGTTGAAATTAACTAGTTTAGCCAAACTACTCCCCTCAAATCATTGCCATAATTGCCCCACCACCGCTAATAAAAATTAAACCGTGTTCTATTTTTATTGTTAAGCGCGGTCATGTTTAAATTAACCAGTACATATATCGCACTGTAGACTATTAAAATAAAAATTTACCAGCGCCTAGAACACCTTGTACTATGTAGATACGCGTTTGACTAATTATAATTATCTTACACGAACGAGTGGAAAGGGAAAACATATTCATTTAGGTACTCCGGAAGATCCTTTCCTCATCTTGGCTGCATTCGAAATGAACACTGAACTTTCTCTCCTCACGCCGTGGAAGGTTCACGTAACACTTTGGAGGGAGACGAGGAAGTGAACATGAGTGGTAGATTGGTCCCATCCATAGAAGACAGCACAGTCGTCACGGTGAAAGTTTCTGGTTGTTGGTATGAGAAATTGTTATCTTATTAAATAGAGAAGAATCATTAAAAATAATATTTGCTAATAGGAAGTACAAACTTTGAAACATGACTGACAGGTAAATAAACTACCTTAAAAGGTTGTTTCGCCTCGTCTTGTCTTGAGTAAGAATGGCATTCCCATTAAATCATGAATGTAGTGCGATTGTATTTTTACCGGTACATACGTCAAATTACATGCTATTCAAAATGTGGTAGAACAAATACTCAGAGAAAGGTAACATGGCTAGAAAAGCCTGCCACTGGTGTTCAAAGGGTTTCAACCCCAGAACAGATCGGGCCTTAGTTGATGTTACCCGTCACAATCCATTCATGTTATCCTGTCAGTTGGAGATAGCGTCTCGTTTTCCTGGCTCCATCCACATTACTCGACGACGCCTTAAAGATACAGAGCTTCATGCACATCGATATGCGTGTAAGGAACGATTGACAAATAGTCATAAACTTGTCGACTAGCATTTGCTGAAGTAAATATTGATCGTCACTGGGATCATATAATCTTCGCAGACGAAAAGATATTTTCAACGATAAATGATGGTCCTCGACTTGTTTATAGATATATAGGAAAACGTTACAATCCACATTAGATGCACAGAACGCATCGAATTGGGTATGTTGCTATTCATTGTTGGAGATGGCTGTGTAAAGACACACTGTGTAAGTAACACGGTATAGAAGGCCGATTGAACAGCCAGAAGTATCTGAATATTTTGCAGTACTGATTGCTCCCCGCTGCGATAAATGTATTTGAAGACATCATAGTAGAAGTTAAACAAGACCATAGCTTCCAATTTCGTTTATACATGGTTTCAACACGAATTCAATTTTAGCTAGACGACTGGGTTGTATGAGGATTAGGCTTGAACCCAATGGAAAATTTATGTGCGGAAATTACAAGAACTCTACATGAAAATTGGCCTAATCCTCCACCAAGGACAGTTGACAAGCTCTTTCAGGAGCTTACTAATTTTTTTTTTTTTCAAAATTTCCCTTTAATGCTTTCATTGGAATGTTTGTGTTTCATTTACTAACAACAGGTCTAGAAAATGACATCAGCCGTATAAACCTCTATTTGTACTGTGAGAACGTAACGTGTTTAGCAAATAATTGATGACTACATAAGGCACAACCTTAGTATGGGTGAAAATATGACTGGTGAAGATACGTTATTATTTCCTAGCAATTGTAGAATTGTTCCTAATTTTCTACTTCTTCTTCTTCTGCTACTTTCACTGCTAGAAATAATAATAATGCTTAAGCAATTCGCTATTTCCTATACATTTTATACACCCGTTCAACCAAAATTTGAAAATAGAAACAATTCTTTATTCGTATGTGTATTTTCTACAAATATCAATATAACGAATAATAATCCTAATCCTTTCCCAAAAGAAAGGGCGTTACTATGGATTGTGATAAAAAACAAATTCTATACTTTTTATTATAAGCATTACTGTAAGTTTACTATCATCATCAGTGTTTTGTCGTATTGACAGGTCCTTACAATAATCCAATCTTTCTCCATTAATTTCTATTATCAGCCTTAGTTTTTGTTAAGGCATCAGAATTTTCGATTTTGATAAGTCCGCGAGTTGACACTTTCTTCCTCTAGTTCTTCTTCCAGAAACTAATCTTTCCAAAGTATCTCTTATAAGGCAATTCATCTTTAGACAGGTCGTAACTAATTTCTTTTCCTTTTCGCTATCAACTTCAGGATTCTTCTTTCTTCATTCACTCTGCTCAGAACTCCTTTACTTCTTATTTTCTCTTTCTAGCTGATTTTTCAATTCTTTCCCATATCAACATCTCAAATCTTACATTACTCTCCTTTCACACATGTTTATACCACAATTATTATTATATCCGTTGAAGTAAGTATGAGTGTCCAGCTCTAAATTACAACATTGCATGGAAGACTCAGAGCCTGTTCTTATAGCCACATTTTCGGAGTTGGCATTCATTAAATATGTTGTGATAATTGTTTGTGTGAATATTTACCTTTCATTTCATTAATGGTGACAATTGCACTTACAATAGCAAAACATGTTTGCTGTGGGGCGTGTTCCCCTATTTGTTCTCACTTTGTCTTGAGACAATCTATTTGAAAACGAGACTACCTGTCTCATATATCATACAATATTTACAACTTAAGAAAAAGTTACTTTTTGTTCCGTTTGTTAATACATAACCATCCCAGACATGTAACATTTCGATTCTACAAGGTTGCTTACTAGAATGGTTGAATAATATATATATATATATATATATATATATATATATATATATATATATATATATATATATATATATATATATATATATATATATATCCCACTTAATTTTTATGAGTTCTTCGTTTTCCATTACCTCACTTCAAGAGTGAAAATTTAGAATCTCAACGTAAAAGACCTAAATTTCTTCTTTTTTTTTTTTTTTTTTTTTTTGCCTGGCTGAAACTCTGATGATTAGTTTATATTATTAACTGTTGTCTCCAATTTTCATTCACACTTTACGCCACGGCAGAGATTGGTTTCTTACCTGTGGAAATTTCGTACTCTTTTTCATCAGCAAATTACTAAATATTTTAGAAATTCATACCGGACAATTATTTAAGAAGAGGCAAAAAGGATACGGAAAATTCCTTATAAAGTTTATAAAGCTAGGAGCACAACTCTTCGTTTTATAGTAAGTGATGGATATCTATATTCGTAACAGTAAAGAAATAAAGTTGCCTTGATTACAGTGAGTGTAATTTTCCTATTATATATATATATATATATATATATATATATATATATATAATTTGTCGTATTTTGTTATTTATTGTTTATCAAATATATTTGCAATAAGATGTATTTTATCAGATATAAAATTAGCTTTTCATAATAATTTCTAATTACATTCTTCTTTGCATTTATTTAAGCATAATTCCACATTAATTCAAGTGTCAATGATTATTCTAGATTATTCTAGAGATTTCATAACCAAGAAGTCTTACGTAAGTATTTGTTTTGGAACTAAAAGCAGAAAATGCAATATAGGCAATGAACACCAATTTTAACCCCAAAACAATAAATTTATGATATTTTTAATTATTTCTCACATCACATGAAAAACATGTGAAACCGAGTTTCGAACCCTCGATTTTCAAATTTTACAAGTTCTTTACGAAGACTCAGTGTCTCATCACGCTCGATTACCGTCGGCGCAACTACTTCTCGTAGGTAATGTCTATATAAAGAACGGAGGAAAATACAATTGGGAATTGTGATGGGATGGGACCCAGACAGCACAATGCACGTACAGTACCCGTATAGTACATGTACAATTGCACGGATGCAACATGTGCATCATATGTATAAATGCATGCCTGTACATGTGATGCACATATACGTCAGAAGTCCTATTCAACATCTTCACGTGCACAGGACATGTGCAATGCACACTTACACGTCCTGCACAAGTGATTTACACCTACTGCGCAGGTGATTTACAAGTAGCACGTATTCGATTTACATGTAGTGCACAGGTGATTTACATTTAGGACAGCGGTGATTCACACGTAGCACACAGGTGATTTACATGTAGTACACAGGTGATTTACATATAGGATAGAGATGATTTACACGCAGTACACAGATGACTTACATGTAGGACACAGGTGATTTCCTAGTAGTGCAGAGGTGATGTAAAAGCATATTCGAGATGCAACGAAAAACAGAGTTTATATATTTGGTGGCTTACACAAAACACCATCTATAACACCAAAGTTTTTTTTTGTTCGTCGTCCCGTTTAAAGGGTTGTGCCCTTTCTTCGGGTAAGTGCTGTAATGTAGATCAATTGTCTCTATGGAAATGTAGGTGGTCTAAGGGTTGCCAGGTTTATTATTTCTTTATTCATCACATTAATATTAAACATACATGGATTGAAATGATTCCAGGAGAGAAAAAAACATATATATAACACAAACATTAATAGGTTAATGGCAAGAAGACAATATTGGCATTTATTACATAAACACTAATTAAGAGGAAAATAAAGTTGAGGGCTGCAGTAATATAATGAACAACTGTAATGAATGGATGAAATGCAGTGCTTTGGACGTCACATCACAAGGTTATGTTAGTTCAGACGAATGAGGTTATCTTCTGTTCCTGGGGCGATTCAGGAACTGATGAAGACGAAGGAGGCCCTTGTTAATAGGTATTACTGTGCATATGATGGATAGATGTGAGATGAAAGTTCGTGCGGTCGGTAGATTGTATAGATTTCGGGGTCCAAGATGTCATCATCTAACTGTAAATGATATAATGTAATGAAGTGTTGGAGAGGGGTGTCAATGAAAGTTGGTGGTGCATCGTTGTCACGGTCGTAGCGGAGTATATCAAGTATCATAGGATGGGGCTGAGCCATACGTTTGCTGATGTAACGTATACGAAGTTGTTCAAGATGCGTTAATAATGGCGGAAAATCGATCATCTCATAAAGTAAACGTGTTGGATGCGGTAGGCTTATGCGGTATGCTAGGCGTATAGCATGGCGTTCTAGTATAGCAAGTTTTTGATAGAATTTTAATGGCGCAGATGCCCAGGCTGTATGTCCGTAGGTTAATGTACTCCGCATGAAGGTTTTATAGGTATTGAGAACGGTACGTGCCCTTAATCCCCAGGTTGTGCCCACTAATCTTTTGAGAAGATTAAGTCGATTTTGCGCTTGACCTATGAGTTTGGTGAGGTGTGGAGTCCAGGTAAGATGAGTGTCAAAAATGACACCGAGATACGTAATAGTACTTGAAACTGGAATAGGCGTAAGTTCAACCTGAAGGCGAAGTAGATTCGGGTTTCGATGCACTCGTGAACGGCATCGACGTGGTAAGAAAACTATGGTTTGTGTTTTGGAAGAGTTAATATTTAACCTCCAAACATGACACCATCGCACAAATGAAACAATGGCTACTTGCATGGTTTTATTTAGTGATTGTACGGTGCGGCCAGATGTGAAAAAAGCAGTGTCGTCAGCAAACTGAAATATTGTGGTGTTATTAGGAATAACAAGATCAGCGACGTACAGTAAGTATAATAAAGGAGACAATGATGAGCCTTGTGGTACACCAGATTGCAGCAAGATAGGATGAGATAGTATTCCATTGATTGAGATGTAAGCTAGTCGTCCTATTAAGGAGTGTATGAAGCGGATGTATGAAGTTGGCAGGAGATAGTTACGAAGTTTATATAGTAAGCCAGGGTGCCAAACTTTGTCAAAAGCCTTTTCCAAATCAAATGTTACAAGGCAAGAAGGAAAACCTGTATTGTATTGATTGTAAATAGCTGTGGTGAGACGGAATAATTGATCTTGAGTACTAAAATTTGGTCGAAATCCAGCTTGGTGTATTGGAAGAAGATTATGTGAGTGAAGATGGTCGTGCATG
Source organism: Thermobia domestica (assembly GCF_964235325.1). Classification (NCBI taxonomy): domain Eukaryota; kingdom Metazoa; phylum Arthropoda; class Insecta; order Zygentoma; family Lepismatidae; genus Thermobia; species Thermobia domestica. Next base: position 137,877,038 of record NC_137463.1, on the reverse strand, counting down.
CGACGGACAAGGATTCTTTCCAAGATTTTGCATAGACAACTAGTGAGGTGAATAGGACGATAGGATCTGACTTCTAATGGAGGTTTCTTTGGTTTAGGAAAGAGAAGCACTTTTGAGTATTTCCAGTCGAGTGGAATATATCCAGTGCGCAGAATAAATGTATAAATGGTGCTAAGAAAGAGTAGAAAAGAATGAGGCACTTGTCTGATGAGTACATATGTAACAGAGTCAAATCCTGGTGCAGTATTCCGTTTACCTTTAAGTGTATTACTAATAGTTTCGGGTTGAATCGGCCTGGTTAGAGGATTATTTGGTTCTAAATCATGATCAGCAGACGGACGAAAGAAAGGAGAAGTTGCATCGGTATGGCGGTTTATAGTTGATTGCAAGCGAACTGGTGTATGCCAACCGGGTAGAGGTGTAAAGATATCTTGAAAATAGGAAGCAAAAATATTAGCCTTTTCTGCATCCGTGAGGACTGCTTGATGATTATGAACAATGGGGTAAGGCGTACGAGAAACTCTACCTGTTAATTGATGGAATTTGCGCCAATATTTGGTAGGATGTGTTTCATTAGCTAGTGTGTTGCAAGTTTGAATCCAGTGGCGTCTCTTGAACGCAACGATATAATTATGCGTGATCCTTAGGTACTGGCGATGAAGCCGAAGCGCTTCAAGGTTACCCGTTGCGAGATATTCACGGAAAGCTCTCCGGGATGCTGAAATAAATGGTAAATATTGCGGAGGTAACTTAGGTTTGTGTAGCTGAACTTCGATTGTTGGAATGGAACGTTGTGCTGCGTCTTGAAGGGCTGTAGTAAGTCCAGTGATTGTTCGATCGAGTTCGTATTGCGTACTAGGCATTGTGAGCGTAGTTACGGCAGTGTCTAAATCGTTGCGATATTGTTCCCAATTTGCCTTTTGATAGCAGTAGACCTTCTGAGGAGGAGGCTTCGGCTGAGTGTTGGGAGAACAATGAAGTTCGACTTTGATGGGGACATGGTCGCTACCTATGGAGTCAAGTACAGATATGTGAATAGACTGAGATAGTGAAGATGAAGTTATGACTACGTCAGGAGTAGTGCGACTGATAGGACGTGTAGGTTTCGGTAAAGTATGAAATTCAGCTCGTGTTTCATTCCGAACAAACTCGAGAAAGTTGTCTTTGTCACGTTGGGAACGGCTATGAAAATTAAGGTCGGCCATGATAATGTAATGCCGAAAGTTGGTATCAATATAGCGGAAGAAATCATAGCTGATAACTCTGCCTGGACGATAGTAAATAGTAACAAAGGTAACTGTTATGCCTCTAAAATAAATTGTCGTGATGTTATGTTCAGGACTTTGCCGAATGCCAATAGCTGTGCCTCCGTAGAGACGTGGTCCAGTAGGAGCGTCGTGTCGAAGTAAATTATACTTCGGTATATAGCATGTTAAATATGGTGCAAGGTAAGTTTCATTAAGAGCGAATGCGGCAATTTGTTCCTCCTTGAGGAGCTGTGTAAAGAGCAGTTGGTGCGTCAACAGTGATCGTATGTTAAGGAAAAGTAAATTGTAACTCATAATGAAAGTGAATATAAGTCCGTAGGTAGAGTTGTCCATATCAAACATAAACTTCAAGTGGTTGGATTTGGAAATGCACTGTTGGTCCGGAATACGTTGCATGTAGTTGTAGATTAAATAACAGTTTGGCTGCGTGCATGATTTGAGTTAGAATATGGTTGCGAAGAAATGGGTGGATGTTCTGTAGTGAAATAGTGAGAAAACGGAGTAGATCTTCGACGGTAACTGGATGCCGCAAATGAATTTGCTGGTGGAGTTGGTGCATCGACCGAACGTATTGGAACAACTAGTTCAGGCTTTGCTGGATCAGGCTGAGGCTTAGCTTTACATTTATAGCTGTACGTTGGGTGACGTTCAGAACAGCGATCACAACGTGGTGGTTCTTGAAGGATTGGACAGCTTTTTGTAGGATGTTCGCGGGAACAATAGCCACATTTGGTGCTGTTTGTGCATTCAGCTGTTGGGTGTGAATTATATTGTTGACATTTCTCGCAGCGAACAGGTAGTGGTGCTGGCGTGCGAGATGGCTCAACCTTATATTTGCGTCTATAGATATATGCGCCCTTGGATAGAAGTTGATCAATCAGCTGTTGTTGATCAGTCAGCACTCGAACGAGATAAGTTGGTCCCTGGTTGTTCTTGATCCTAATACAACGCTTTATCGGTAGCCCTTCCTGATGGAGTTCAGCAAGAATTTCGTCATCAGTAAGATCAGGCTCTACACCACGAATAACTACAGACAGCATAGGAGGTCGCCGTGGTGGAGGAGGAGTTTTGCGTGTACTCGGCTGTAAAGTAGAAATCTTTGCTTTCGTCCCAAAAATTTCATAAGTTGCCTTGTTGCGAACATGCGTGGCGAAATTTGGGTTAGTGGATTTCAAAATGATGCCACGGCGTGTCTTAACAATTTCACGGATCTCAGGCCGAGGGACGTACTTGACTAACTGCTGGAAGACAGCACGAACAGTGTCATACTTCTGATCGTAGTCGGTTAGCAAGAAGTTGTACACGGGATCTGACTGGTATTGCTGATGATTATCGGCAGAAGTGGATGCCCAATCCATACAATGGCTGTCAGTTGTAGTTTGATGAACATTGGGAGTAATTCGTTGCTTCTTTGAATCTAGCGCTTGTTCGCCATCAGAGAAAGATCGAGAACGAATTCTATGTCCTTTAGTGATGCAGTCAGCGTAGGTAGTCGAAGGAATAGAGTTACGGTCTGAACGAGGTGTTCCCGTAACAATCCTTGGCTGCGTCTTTTGGCGACCGTTAGGCCCGATGTTAAGCGGTGGAGGTTGTAATCCTACATCTTGACCGAGAGTCGTAGATCCGTTAACTTTGCCAGTGTCCGTCATCGCGATAGAGGAGCCGAGGGCCAAAGCCCAGATGAAGATGAAAAAATGAAAAAGATGTTAGATGAGATTCAAAAAACAAGAAACCCTCCGAAAGTGAGAACTTTCGTCAGACCCCTAAGTGCTGTAATTGTGCTATGCTCGCAAGTACGTATGCTATACTTGGTCCTCGCTGGCACAGTAACTGACACAAGAGAGGCTAGGTTGCTTGGTAAGGTGAACACCAAAGACATCACCTTCAAAGTATACCACAAGTAACTAATAATTGTCAGTGAGAATTTTATTTTTGGAGTCTATTATTTGCAACGAGCAAAGCTTTAAGTGGTATCTTTGACATGTTTGCCAAGTAACAAATAACGCAACATATTCTGCTGTAATCGGTCACGAAAATAATTTTGTAAACCTATGAACTGTCTGACAGTAGTTACAACAGTACAGTGCTGTCACCTGTTGATCTTGTATCCTAGCTCAGCGGACGTTATGAAGTTTCTACAATCATTAAGCTCTCATTCGTCGAAAAGTTTCTATAACACCGCCTGGAGGAAAAACGACACCTACCAAAATTGGAGGTTACTTTATATTGTTGATGAGAATGAGAGTAAAAGAATGAAAGCAAAAGTATACACGTGCACGGTATTATGGACGTCTTATACACACGTGCAGTAGCCGTACAAATGCACATGTGCACACAACGGCTTAAGCACCGGTAATTTAAATGTGCTTCATCTTCGCAAATGCACATGTGCACATACACAGCTCAAGTATGGGTTATGTACATGCGCTGCATCCACGCAAATGCACATGTGTACATAACGGCTACAGCACGGGTTATATAAATATGTGCTTCATCCATGCAAATGCACATGTGCACATAACGGCTTAAGCACGGGTTATATAAATGTGTGCTGCTTCCATGCAAATGCACATTCGTACATAACGGCTTAAGCACGGGTTATATAACTGTGTGCTTCAACCATGCAAATGCACATGTGCACATAACGGCTTAAGCACGGGTTACGTACGTGCGCTGCATCCATGCAAATGCACATGCGTACATAACGGCTTAAGCACGGGTTATATAAATGTGTGCTAAATCCATGCAAATGCACATGTACACATAACGGCTTAAGCACGTGTTACGTACGTGCGCTGCATCAATGCAAATACACATGTGTACATAACGGCTTAAGCACGGGTTATATAAATGTGAGCTTCATCCATGCAAATCCACATGTGCACATAACGGTTTATGCACGAGTCCTGTACGTGTGCTTCATCCACGCAAATACACTTGTGCACGTAACGACTTAAGCACGGGTTATACAAATGTGTGCTTTATCCGTACAAATGCACATGTGCACATGCACGACTTAGTCACTGGTTATATACATATGTATAACCCACGCAAATGCACATGTGCACATACACGAGTTATGTATGTGTGCTTCATCGACACAAATTCACGTGTACGGCTTATGCACGGGTTATGTATGTGTTCATCATCCACACAAATGCACATGTGCACATGTACGGCTTATGCATGGATAGGGCACATGTGTCGTACACGTACGTGTTGTCTGGGGAGTTGGATTTGTGGGAATTGTGATGGATCTAGGTTCATTTCCTTGAACTTGGTCCCTAAAAGGGATTCTAGGTTTTTGTGAACAGAAGCGTACAATTCTTGGCAGTGTTTAATACATCATAAACCTCTTATTTGGTAATTAGGGCTAACAATGGTTCATTTTCAACTGTTGGTAGTTTACCAGCTATATTGGAAAATAAAGTTGACTATTCGTGATTAGCAACTGGATGTGATGTAAAAGGTTTGTCATAATGCTGTGTTAAATTATACGTAATATCTGATAGTGCAGTTAAAACCTGGACATATTCTAATACAAGGTGTTCCATAAAATTAGTTTGCCTAAAATTAGTCTGCCTGTATGATGTGGAAAATGTGACTCATTCATTAGACAACAAAAGTTTTGAATCCAAAGGTTTAGTGAGTAAATAGTGCTTTTCTAATCTAATCAATTTTCCCTTTTTTAATTAATATGTATACTTGTATTTGTGTTTGCTATTGCCACAACTCATATAAAACTTTATAGAAGTACTCAATGGAATTTTATGGATCTGGCGGTGTTGGAAGTACATCCATTAAGAAAAAGATTTAATTTATACTTAGCATATTTGACCTACTATAAATTAGGGATGGCCATATCCGGATAATTTTTTATTCGGATATCGGATAGAAACTTATCCGGATTTGCAATATCCGGATGACGGATAACAAAACGGATAACGGATAACGGATAATATCCGAATAACGGATAATATCCGGATAACGGATAATATCCGGATAACGGATCACGGATAGTATCCGGATAACGGATAATATCCGGATAACGGATGACGGATAATATCCGGATGACGGATAATATCCGAATAACGGATAATATCCGGATAACGGATGACGGATAATATCCGGATAACGGATATATCCGGATAATGGATAATATCCGGATGGCGGATAATATCCGGATAACGGATATATCCGGATGACGGATAATATCCGAATAACGGATATATCCGGATGACGGATAATATCCGGATATTGATATATCCGGATGATGGATAATATCCGGATATCGATATATCCGGATGGCGGATAATATCCGGATAATGGATTTATCCGGATGATGGATAAAATTCAAATAACGGATAATATCCGGGTAGTAGAACATTCGGATAGCGGATAATATACGGATGAAGGATAAAGGATAATATCCGGATAACGTATATGGTTTTAAAAAGATGATATGGGAGAGGGACATATCAGTCTATTCTGCTCATGGAGGTATTAAAACCTTCGGGCAGTAAGTTTTACCTTTGAAAGGCATTGCTTCTTAAAATGTTTCCTAGTAACTTCTAATTTTCATATGTTGTTGTTGTGTGGCACGGTGGGTCAGTGGTAGAGCGCTTCCTCTGGTGCGTGAGGTCCTCATTGTTTCGATCCCCGGCCAATTAAGTTTGTGGTGGACAAGATCGTGTCCGTGGGTTTTCTCAGGGTACTCCCGTTTTGTCCCACTTTTCATTCCACGAGTTCTTCTATTATCATTCACTTGCTCTAATCATCTCCCTTAGCCTAACGAGCATAATTGTGCGACGTTAAACTCAAAGATTTTATTTATTTTTTCTTATGTTGTTCTGAGATTTTGACAAAGAAGATGTGAAAGTATCCCGCATCTGGTATGTTCCGCACGAGTAGACTATATATAGTTTTATTTTAAGTAAACTTTTAAAACTTCCAACTCAATCAACATTTGTGTGTGGCCGTTTAACCCCGGAAACCTTATCCCAGTGTTACGAAATTTCGAATCTTTCTTCAACTTTCCGTAACAACCCCATTTTTGGGTCTACATTTCCCAGTCATAAGAATTTTAATATCAGTAAAGTCAATTCCACTCCAGAATAAAATATGTAAAAATTATTCGATTTTGATTTTTGATAAAACATTGTATCACGTATTTTAGGGCGTCAACATAATTCCCATCAGTTTATTGCAAAGACAAAAAAGGTCCAAAGTAGGTAATATCCCCTCAAATTTGGAAGGTTCCTCATTTAAATTATATGATAAAAATTTCTAATAATTCTCACCAAATTCTTCTAATTATGACAAATGATAAAGGATTCTGTTCTGATGCAGCATGCCGCATATTTTCTTTAATGCTTATCAGTCATCCCACTATTTGAGGTTAAAGTCTCTCAAAAATATAAGAGTAAACTCCCAAATTAAAATTAAAATATGTTTCACGATAATTTTCATTTAAAAAAGAATACAATTTCACTTTGAAGAAATATGGAACATATAGGCGCTACTATTTCTTTTAACCTCCTGAGACCTGACCATTTATTTGTCAAGAACTTTTGATGAAATTTTGTGTATTAGGTATCAAGAGACCCAATAGTACATCTTTAAAAACAATTTTATCATACTGCTTTCCTATTGATCGGTAATGGGTCGAATTGTATGCAGTACTTTGGATCTCAAATTGCTATGTATTGCTTACAATACACAAGGAAAATTTTATATTTCCCTTCGTAATATAAGCATAAAATATGTAAATCATTAAACTTGAAATATACTTCACCATGTTTTATTTTCTGAGAAATTATTCAATCAATGCATCTGGATCAGATGCGTCCATAATCCCAATTGTCTTCTTTTTGCCTTCAGCAGACAATAGAGCCACCTGTAGGTAAAAACAAAAACCAGCTACCTTTTCTGCAGTAATTTCGATACTTCCCGAATACAATAACCGAGATTCGGGCATATTCTTAAATATTCGTAGTCATGACAGGTGTTCGAAAAACGTATTGTATGCAATACGCAGGGTCTCAAAGGTTGTTTAATGATTTCCATTGCATGAAGATAAAGTTAATAACGAATAACAGGATATCTTATACTTAAACATGTTCCACGAGAACTTTCGTAAAATATTTGATTTTGATGGACTATGGATTATGTTTCTGGGGCTTTAAATTCATCCTGAATGAATGTTTTTGTAAAAATCAGTGAAGAATAATAGAGTACTTCTTCTTCCCGCGATCTATACCTATGTATTATTATATAAAATAGTAGAAGTTGGTAATTTCTCTATTCAGGGCTCGAAACTTCCCGAACAGCAGGCTAAGTAGAAATGCGAGTACAGTGGAAATCTTCTATTTAACATTTCTATTTCTAATTTTACCTGCCAGTGGTTTTTTTTTTTTATTCTTTACGGGGTAATAACAAAGAACAGTTTGAGGTCATAACTGGAAAGAGGCAGCTTAATGATTTAATGCTTATTAACACGAATGGCCCATTATAAAAGGATTTAGTCTAACCTCATCAAAATGCGGCTCTGAAGTTCACCCAACACCCAAGCCTCTTTAAATTCAGTAGCTATGGTCAAATGTTCCCACTTTGACTTAACTTCACTCATCCTTAAACTCATGCCATCAATCGGATTCACACTGATTCAACCTCACACTCACATCTTCCTTTCGGCATCACCCTCACTCAACCTCACGTTTACATGCCAATCTGTTCTAATGCTTACTGGACCTCACATTCACAGCATCACTTCGAAAATTCACATAATGCTCACTCGCCTTTAAGTCGACAATTGATATCTCAGTCCGACATCATACTTGCTCAACTTCACCTCATAAAAATCCGACATCACGCTGACTTCATTTCAAGGATACTTATACTTAACCTAGTACTCACATAATTATTGGGTTGCGATTGAAATAAGAGAAGGATTAACGAGTAGAGAGAGAGTTAATTTCCCCAATTTCGTTTTTCTTTATTTAAGTATTATAAAAAGAAAAAATGGAATGAAATATTTCAGTTTAGCGTTCCACAATTATGCCCTTTAGGCTTCGTTAACTTTTTTTTTTCTTTCTTGAACTGGACACTACGCATTACAGAACAAAGCTCTAATACTGAATCCCGCAGCCCAGAGAAGAGAATCAATTCATCCAGTTTTATGAAAGCATTTTAACGACAACGTTTCTTAAAAAATACCCGGTTTTCAGGAAATATCGCATATTATTTCCTTTACGCTTCTCAATGAGATTTACTGCTCATGGTTGATATCACTCAAGGGAAAGGGTACAAAGTCACTCCAACAATAAATTCATAGTAATTCACATCAATACTACTACAAATAATAATAATAATAATAATAATAATAATAATAATAATAATAATAATAATAATAATAATAATAATAATAAAATATTATTATTATTATTATTATTTGGAAGGTAAAGAATTACTGGTGTTTGTTGGATTCGCAGCTGGTAGATCTTGCATTTTCGTCTCATAGAGAATCGGTGCAAAAGTAGGATGGTAACCTCAATCAACAAACCAGCTAACATTTTAAAAAATCCTATCTGGTTCATCACTTTTTTTAATATACGTGATAAAGGTTAAATTTTCCATAAAATTAAAATAATCAAAGTAAAATATATTCACTAGGGAGGACAATGTGATACCAATATAAATAATATAAAAATTATATTTTCTTTATATACCAGGGATTTCTTTTTCTGTGCTTTCGCATTTCCGCGTGCATTTATTGTCCGCCGTTTTAAGTGTAAAAAGGATTAGGGAAAAGAGGGATCCCTATTTACCCTAAAATCTTATCATTTATATGTCATGACTGGACACTGGATGAGATATTGAAGCTAAATAATGCAATACGCAATTGATGAAAGGTAAGACAATGAAAATGTCAAAAATCCGCTCGCTTGTACAATGCGGAGCGTCAGTACCTTCTTTATTTTGTATTTACCAAACCTATATATTTTTTAAAAAAATTGAATTGATTTGAAGATGGAAACAAGAATATATTATAAACATTCAAATACGTAATACGATCAGTAAATGACAGTATCCATAATTCCTCCCACTTGTTTAAATTTTATCCTCGCAATCAATCAGAATGAGAACTACATTTTTATGATGATTACCGGCACCTTTCATTGCGTCAATAAAAGCACTCAGTGATATGAATTTCTATAGCGGAAAAATATATAAATAAACAAACAAATATTCAGCTTTGTATATAGACATAAGATATGAAGATGGCAGAATATAATAAGCCACTTTTTGTCCATTTTCTGCTTCTCGCTCCGGTGGTTGGTAATATGAAGGTCTATGTGGTGGAAAAAGTTTATAAAGTCTTACCGTTATTTTAAAAAAAATGCTTATTTAGCTGTGTAGATAGACTTATTTTTCGTTTTCACTGGTGTACTGAAAGTATTTTAAATTTAATGCATAAGGTTGAAATTCCCTTGAATGTTCAACTACACATCTTGTGTATGCCATCCTTTACAGAACTTATTTGTTTCACACTTTCATTCTCAATTTTAATTTCTAAATCTTAAAATTTCTACTTTTATACGCAGGAACGCCTACAGGGCTTTTTTCCAAAAGGTGGCAAAGGATCGATTCCAAGGGAAGGGGCAAAGACTGACCCCCAAGCACAGTCACGAATGCTCACACACACATCATATAACACACATAATACACACACATAACACATCATATATCACATAATACATCATATAACATAACATTTATTAAGCATTATCCTCATTAACTACAGTAAACAAACTATAATACAGTAGTATTAAATATAAAATATATTAAATATTATATAATATGCGAGAAAAGATTAGTATTATTTGACATGTATTTACAAGAACTAACACCCTTCGAAATTCCTGGGGGAGGGACTGTATCTTTGATCCTCTTTGCTGAGGGCGTACCTATGTGTCTATTATGGATCTGTAGAAATAACCAATTATCTCTATGACGATTTTTATAACTATAAGATTTTGTTCTCGCCACTTTAATCTGTTTTGCATACATTATGCTAATTTTCCTGCATACTACCGATTTTGGTTAGAAAACACCATTACATTTAATTTTTGAGAAGATCTCCTCATTAGGAATATAATATGCTGATAGGATGTTCACACCTGCTAGAAATCTTCGTGGTTTCACGGCATGTGAGTTTGACATAGCGCACTTTTGATACACGGAATCTGGGGTTCAATATCAGGTGGAAAGTGTTGAAATTGTAAGCATTATGACGGTTCGGATTCAACCTTAAAATATAAGTCCATGTCTCATATAGCTCAAGTCCGCGGTGGCTCAGTGGTATTCACCTTTGGTGCATAGAGTCCTTGGTTCGATTCCCGCTCGCGCCAAGTGATCTTTGTGGTGGACAAACACCGTATGCGTGGGTTTTCTCGGGGTTCTCCTGTTTCCTCCCACTTTCTTCATTCCAATATTTACTTCATTTTCATCATCGCCGTCTCGTTTAGCCTCACCGGCATAAGCGTGGGACGTAAAACAAAGATTTCATTTCATTTCATATAGCCTTGATGCTGAAACGAGCTTTAAACTCAAATCCAACCAACCAAATAAACAAACTTGTCTCAATTTTAGATTTGCAAGTCTTACTGTTGAAAGGGAAGTGAATAGGAAGAAGTCTTTTTTAAGATAGAAGGCTAAAAATTAGTAGAAAGAAAACAATTCTCGTTAAACGGAAAAGGAAATTTGGAAGTAAAGGTTACCAGAAGAACAATTTAATGAAGTTATTTTTTTTAAATTAGGTTCAACTGTTTCCAAGAATTTTGATTGAGACTTGGCAATAACGCACAGAATGCAAAGGGATGTCGAAATAGGAGGAAAGTATAAGTCGTTTCGTGTGACTGCAGAATCACATTAAGGAACAAAGTAATGGTTTATAAAACAGTGGTTATGTCAGCAATGATATACGGAGCAAAAACTTTATTAAGAAAGAAGCCACAGGAAAACAAATAGAATGTTACCGAGATAAAAATGTTGTGGTGAACATGTGATGGAATAAGAAGAGACAGACTGATGAATGATAGAGTAAGAGGAGCAACCAGATTCATATACATATCTAAGAAGATCCAGGAAAATAGATTGCATTAGAATGGATAACTAATGAAAAGGACAAACGACTATGTAGTTAGAGGAGCGATGGCAATGGAAGTGGATAGAAAGAGAGGTAAAGAGACACTAAGAATGAAATGAATGGACATGATTAAGAATTACTTCTGGTGGGAGGATTCCGGGACAGACTTTATAGAGAAAACTTAAGAGAAACGTCGAAAAGATTGAGAGAAAGAATACTAACTTAATTAAAACTTTATAACACAGGCTTCTCGCAAGTTTACGATTTCTATGGACTAATAGCTACAACATTTATTTTTGCAATATAGTCTGAGATTAGACTCACATTAGAACAAGATCCAAACTCCGATCTATCGAGTACTTTGAATCGGATCCCATAATAAAGATTTAGCTGGAATCAATGGCGCACGCAAGGAAGGTTCGAGGTTTAATTCCTCTTGAGTAAGATGTAATGCAGGAATTTACATTATTAGCGTTTAACGAAAAAAAAATGTCGAAAGATGAGAAGTCTACTAATCGACAGATCTCATTAAACGGAACAAAATGATATGGGTGAGTGTAAATCCTCATGCGTAGTTTCCGATAAAGCCGAGAAAACTAATTTGTTTCTAAACCTACAAATGCATGTTGTATAGAAACAGTAATCTATTAAGAAGTTCAGCTCTAGGTTACGATGTATTTGAAAGCGTATGTGTGAAAATATTAACTGTACCTATATCAACGGCTCGGCTACCACTGAGAGATCTTACAGCAGAACAACACCACTCAGAAAACGACTTGAAGTCTCATCATCGGACTACAATGCATGAGGATTTGTGTTGAAGGAGAAAATGATTGTAAGTAAAGGATTTTTAATTCAGTTTCTTGAACAATATGCACCTAAAAGGTAGAGACGGATCAGTAAGGTTTAAATAAGGAGAGCCTTTGCTACAACTATTGCATAATTTTTTAATAAGCAAAACGGTGCTACATTTAATAATCTGGTACAGACGTAAATCGTCTGGTATTAAATCTAATATGATCAGACATTTGCAATAAAATGTAGATAATCATATAACTTCTAGATATAATAAGTTGTAAATAGTTTCATGACTCATTACTCTAATTCGAAAAAAATGAAACGAAATCTTTGAGTTTTACGTCCCACAGTTATGCCGGTTAGGCACAAGGAGACGGTGATGATGAGTAATGAATGGAATGGTGGAATGAAGAAAGAGGGAGGAAACGGGAGGACCCCGAGAAAACCCACACACACGGTGTTTGTCCACCACGAAGTTCACTTGGCAGGGGCTGGGATAAAAACCCGGGACCCCTAGCACCAGAGGTGAGATAAATGAACAAAAATCTCGCTTGACCTGAAAGGAAATGAGTTTGAGTGCATTAACTCCTCTCCTTGATCAAACCCTGAGAACGTGACTCACTGGAATCATTATACAGCACATACCATTCATTCTCACTGAACTTTAACTGTATGAGTAAACCGAGAACAAAAGTCTAGATGGATTCTGGTGTCTGTAGCTTTAGATTCATACTAGCCTTTGGTTAGCTGGCGGCTCCATCCCCAGAGCCCAGACCAGCGTTTGCTCGGCCTACGGCCTCGAATTTCTTGTGTATCAGCCTTTGCATCAAGAGTGAATTTCGTATATTTGCTCTTTAATTACATTTCCTGAATTTGATCCACCTGAGGACTTCGCCCACTGACTCGGCCTACAGCCTCGCACCTGTTAAACCCACAATTCTATCAAATTCAAATTTATTTTCATATTTTAACTATCTAAAAGATAAGATTTTGTATCCGAAGAAAAGTCCATTTCAATAATATGGGGATTTCTTCGCCCCTATTTAGACCCCTTAAAAACTAAAAATATTTAATTTTGGCATTTTCCTGTGGGTTAGTCTTGGAAGGCTACAATCATGCCAAATTTCATCATTGTAATCCTGCTGGAAGTGTCTAAATATTTTGGGGTGTAGAAGATGTCCCATAGAAATAACATTGAGAATATTTTTTAGTTCCCCATAAAACAACTCTACAGTTGGAAATTTGTATTTTTGACGCTTTACTTAGTTAACGCTAAGGAAAATGTACAAGCACATCGATTTTCAAGTATCTATTCCAAGTATCTAAAACATGAGATTATAGATCCCAAAAAGGGCTCATTTACATAACATGGGGGATTTCTTCATTCCCTTTTAGAGCCCCTAAAATTTAAAAATATTCGTTTTTGGCAATTTTCCTGTGAGTTAGTCCCGAAAAGCTACAATCATGAAAAATTTCAACTTTCCACGTCAACTGGAAGTACCCCTCTATTTTATGTCAGTTCATGTAGTTTTGTTTATAGTTAGGATTAGGTTAGGATTTTTTGTTAAAGGCGGATACAAAACTAAATAACTTTGTTCCGACTTTAATTAGGTCATTTCTACCTCAAGAAACTGAAATAAATCTTTTCAGTTTTACGTCCCATTCATATACCGTGTATAATATATATGATGATGATGAGAATGAATACAATGGTGGAATGAAGAAAGTGGGAGGGAACTGGAGAACCCAGGGAACACTCAAGAACACGATGTTTGTCCACCATAAAGCCTATTTGGCGCGAGATGGGATCAAACCAGAGTCCTCATGCACCAAAGATTTTATTTTATTCTATCTATACATATTTCTGGGCATTACTGGTATCTATGGCTATAAACCCGTAACATATTAGAGATCACATCTTTCGGCGAGCATAGTATCAGGGAAAGGAGGGAAGCGACCTGGGACCTGTACGTTAGGTGTCATCCCGGCATTTGCCTGGTGTGAATGAGGAAAACCCCACTCAGGATGGCTGGCCGGGAAAAGTTGTTACGTCTTTTCGATCGAGTGTCCCCACTGGAATCGAACCTCGGACCACTGCACCAAAGATTAGGATTTTATCACTTTCTAAAAGTTAACTGATTAATCGAACATTCCTCAGTAACTTTATTTCTGTAATTACCTCTATTGTACCTAATTTCACGCGACAGGGACACGAATACACGAATGTCGAAGACAGTTAAAATTTTACATATGCTTTCCCATCTGGAATCGAACCCAAGACTATGTGAACCATCACGCACTAGACTAGCAACTCGGGGTCCCATTTTCTCCACAAAAGTGTTCCATAGTCATAAATATGCTCACTTATGAAAAAAAAGTTTACGAACGAAAGGAATTTACTCCAGATAAAATCTACTACTTCCATCCAACTCTCAGATGACATCAAAGTGTCCCAATTCAATACAAAAGCTGTGAACTAAGCACCACCCATAACATTTCTTTCATTTGCGAAGATTTTGTTTGGCGATAAGATGACACAAATCCACCACCCGCTGGAATTACTCACTCTCCCCTCGCTCTCCCTATAGTGGTTGAAGGAACCGGGCGGTATGATCAGTCACGTAAACTCTTGTTCTGCATTTGTAGTTTTACAACCCCTCATAGAGCTGGAAATGATTCATAAGGTCAAACAGGTTTCAAATGTTTTTTCGGATGTAGCAACAGCGGATGTATGGAGAACGAACAGGGTTCGTCGCAACAGAGCTCAGTTCAATTCCCGGTAGGCACTCATGTAATTCGGAATGCACGTAATAAACTAATAGGATCTAATACTACTACTACTATTACTACTACTACTACTACTACTACTACTACTACTACTACTAATAATAATAATAATAATAATAATAATAATAATAATAATAATTTGGTTTTACTATATACCTGTATTCCTAATTCTAATTTCCAATCTATCCAACACCTATTGGAGGCCGCGTTGGCTCAATGGTAGAGAGCTCACCTGTGTTGCGTGGGGTCTCTGACTCGATCCCAGATCTCATCAAGTGAGCTTTGTGTTCGACAGGCACTATGTGCGTGGACTGTCTATGAATTATGTTTGCTCCTACTTCCTGCATTCCAGTATTTCTTTTGTTATCATTCCCATCTGCCTTTTCTTTGCATAGGAGCATGAAGGTGGAACGTTAAACTCGAAGTGAATATTTGTTCTTCACGTGTTTTTTTGCTTTTAGTTTTAGTTTTTAGATACATGTGGGAAAAGAACTGACCACTATATCAACGCTCTGTGGCCCTTCCCTCTTTCCTAGTCGTTAGAAAGTGTGCCTCGTATGAAGAATAAAACTTCCTCTGAAAAAATAACTGGAACGCAAATTACGGTGGTTCATATCTTATCTGAAATTTTAGGTCCAAATGTAATACTGTATAATCTCTGTACACGGTACTGAAAAGACACGCTAAAGTTCAACTAGCAACAATCTCTCATCTACGGTGATAGTGACTCCACCAAACGACTTTAAGAGAGCCCACCTCAGAGCAACCTAGAGGCGGATCTAAAAGGCAAAAACTGGGGAGGGGAGGCAGCGAGAACCCAGCTTATGACATGTATATCATGAGCTTATTATAAACTTTCAAAAATATATAAACAATAAACAACAGCTTGATAATTTTTGCTTGATTATTTTTTCAAAAACTGGGGCTAGGCTCCCAGCCCCGGGATAGATCCGCCACTGGAGCAATATACTCAGACAGGAAATATCTATATTTACTTAAAAATGTGTTTAAAAATTTGCTCTGAATATCCAACCCAATAGGATAAAACACTCTCTATAGCCTAAATACAGACACATAAAAGTCAAACTCTACAGGCTGTTCTGTTCAGATGGATATTAAATATTTGCCATCACGTTCAATGCTAACATCACGCTCACAATTTACAACAAAGTGCGAGAAATGTTTTGTTTCGATTCTCGTCTCGAGAAGATTGATACCTATTTTTTAAGTTCGAGACGAGATGAGAAACATAATTAATCTCGAGGGAAACTCGAATTCACCCACGTCCTACATCTCAAACACTACTTTATTGTTACATGATTCATAGCATAAAACTAAAAATTGGTAAAATGATTGCACGAACACCATGAAGATCATTTATCAATGTTTAAAGATGCACAAGTCTTATATAACTAACTAACTATAAGAAAAGGATAGTATTGAGATTATTTCAGGTTGGATGAAGTGGGACACATGTCTGCAATCAGGGACAGCGCTCCACTGTTTCTCTGGGTGGGCCAGATGTAGGCCATAGAACAGTAGTGATAACCTAGCTTGTTTTGACATGGAACCCGGAGGTTCAAAACCGCATTCACAAAAGCTCTCCAAGGACTTTTATCCTTAGCCAATTGGATCCAATTTCTACTTTGTATTCCTGTCTCTGCGAAATCCATCTTAATATTGTCCTCCCATCTGCGCCTAGGTCTTCCTAATGGTCGTTTTCCGATTGGTCTTTGAGACAAGACTTTGAAAGCGTTTCTACTTTCTTCCATTCTAGCTACATAACCTGCCCACCTAAGCCTCCTAGACTTGATGACCCTAACAATGCTGGGTAAACCGTATAAATTATATAGTTCCTCGTTATGAAGTTTTCGCCATTCCCCATTCCCGTTCCTCTTGGGTCCGAATATTCGTCTCAGGATCTTGTTCTCAAATACTTTCAGTCTATGTTCTTCCCTCAGAGTAAGAGACCATGTTTCGCAACCATACAGAACAGCGGGCACGATTATCGTTTTATATATTTTAACCTTCAAATTCCTCGACAGAATTCGCGACGACAAGAGATTTTGAACTGAATAGTAACACGAATTCCCTGATGCTTTTAGTCGACATTTAATTTCTTCGTGAATATCATTTTTGTCTGTTAATATTGATCCTAGATATTTGAAAGTATCCACTTTAGCAAAAAGTATTATTTAATATTTTAACGTATTCATAATTTGCTGTACATAAACATTCATAAGTCTTATATAATATACTTTAATAATAAATATGGCTTAAATGTTGTTACGTACATACATGTACTCTTCCTGAACGTGAACCTCTCTGACACGGAAAGATTCTGATAACTTCTAGATGAAATTAAGAAACAAAATCAGGCCATAGAATTTAGTTGAGTTTGAGTTTAACGTCGCTTTCACCAGCGAGGGTATACGAGATGGAACCTACTTATTAACATGGAATCCGAACCACATGAACTCCCGACGGGAATCTAACCCTGATTTCCCACGCGAAAGGTGCGTACGCTAACCGTTAGTCACGAATGAGCTTGATAAAGTTTATGTATAAGTTTACGAGAACGAGAAAAGTTTTTCTAGCATCGAGAGTAGGTGAGAAAAAATGTTTCAGAGTCGAGACAATACGACACTTTCACCAGACAAGACGAGAAAATCGTGCCAATACTACTAATTTTATACTTACCTAATTAATCCGCCATTACACTTACTCGACCTCACACGCATTGTCATAATATCATTTCGACATTACGCTTACTTAGCGTCATGATTACAATATAACTAGAAAATCACACTCACAACACCCTTTCGAGCGACTTTACACTTACTCATCCTTACACTCACATCAATTCGACAATCGACATAACGCTTACAACACCTTTTCGACCACACGATCACTTAACTTCATACTCACAACATTAACATCTATCACATTCGACCTCACACTTAGAACATCCTTTCGACATTACTCACACGACTTTATACTTACATCATGATCTTGACATCACGCTCAATAAACTCACGATCAGGTCTAGGGATGGCCAAAATATCTGGATAACGGATATCCGGATAAGAAATTATCCGGTATCCGTTTTTGAGGAAACGGATAATCCGGATAACGGATAATATCCGGATGACGGATAACGGATAATATCCGGATAACGGATAATATCCGGATGACGGATAATATCCGGATGACGGATAACGGATAATATCCGGATAACGGATAATATCCGGATAACGGATAATATCCGAATGAAGGATAACGGATAATATCCGGATAACGGATAATATCCGAATTACGGATAATATTCGGATGACAAATAATATTCATATAATGGATAAAAATAATATCCGGATAAAGGATAATGTCCAGATGATATATAATATTCGGATAACGGATAATATTCGGATGTCAAATAACGAATTATGTCCCGATAATGAATTATATCTAACTTACGGATAACGGAGAATATTTGCGTGAAGAATATCAAGACAATTATAGCAGTTTTGTGTCTTACCGTGTGGCACGTCTTGCACCACACATCAAATAATGACCCAGAGACTGGAAAACCTGAAATAATCACATTTTATAACATGAGTAAAGGCGGAGTGGATACTCTAAACAAAAAATGTACAGATTACACATCAAGTCGTCGAACAAGACGATAGCCATTGACAATTTTCTTTATGCTGGTGGATGTTGCGTGTGGTGTCAATGCGTATGTCTTGCATCAAGTCTACGCTAAGTCCGCAGTGATGACAAGACGTGATTTCATATAAACGTTGGCAAAAGGACTTGTTAGGCCTTACATAGAACGTAGATTTTTCATCGGACATCTGCCACGAGAGCTGAGTTTTTCAATGAAGAGCTTGAAGTGTTACCTTCAAACAAAACTTCTTCATTTTCCCATTAACGTCTCATATAGTCTCGCTGCTGAACAGGACGTTAAACTCAAAGTTATCATTTTCCCATTTGCTGAGCTGACCTGATTTTGAGTTTAACATCCCTTCAGCAGCGAGGCTACATGAGACATGGACCTACTGGTTAACCTGAAATCCGAACCACATTAGCTCCCGTCAGGAATCGAACCCGGATCTCCTACACCAAAGGCGCTTACGCTAACCGCTTAACCACAAAGGAGCTCAATCATCTTCCTATTTATCTGCATTATTTGATTCACCCACAGATTTGTCATATATATTTGCACTTGTCATTGGTTTTAGCATTTTCGTGGAGGGTTCAAACTTGTCACAATCTGTAAGCTAAACATACTCAGAAACTAAAAGAATTACGTTCATTGTGTACGATAAAGAACTTCGTGCTTGAAACGATTGTTTCATTTTTCTCTGAACATCTTTCTTCAGCAAAAGAGTCGGTTCTTTGTATTGGAAAGAGGAAAGGGCGAATTTATATTTTATGAATGGATAACATTTTAAGAAGTATATACAAAACATGCCGCTTCCGACATAGCCCTGAAGCATTTCTTTAACTGGCTGTCCCCTGACGTTCATACCCCCTACCTTCTCAAGTTGTAAATTGAAAAGGGACAGAAACATTCCAGATAACCACATACTCAGATTTCAGTTGACAGTAATAAAACTATGGGTAGGTAGTAAACAGTCTTTTGTAGAATCACGTTTTGCTTATTTTTGAACATTTCTGTGAATTCGACAATACAACAGCGTAAATACTGACTGGTTTTATTACTCCTACTATCGATTCAACTAAAAAGGATAATTCCCGACGGTCGTTGAACTATTTAATTTTTTTTTCTGTTCTCCAGAAGTGAGAATCAAGATGCTAGATGCTAAATGCGTGTAAATTATGCAGAGTGGAAAAAATCATTTTGTTAATTTTTTTTTATTTAAATCGTTTTTTTCATTTAAACCAAATCTTTCTCCTCTTATACTACAAATCGCGAACTGAAGAAAAAAACATTAGGAATTAGTATTAAATATTAATTATACAATTTAAGTGAAAGTACCGGAGTTGAATTTTCAATTAATCCCCAATCGTTAACCTATTTCAATCCCAAACAAAGTTTCTTAAGCATTACGGAAAAAGTACAATAACGTTTATCAACATTGCATTTTTTCCCAAACGTTATTGATATTTGGTAGGGCATATTTTTAAAAATCAGAACTAGCTTGCGGCACGAAATACATATAAAATCTATAAATTTCGCCTAAAGTTATAAAATCTAAAAAAATAAATAAATAAATAAAATAAAATAAAATAAAATCTGGGAACAAACAGACATGCACATAAAAGAATTTTCTTCTTAAATTCGAATGGTGATTTCCTCGTTGGAATAGTTTATGATTTACAAACCCTATGTTACGAAGAGAAGAAAGCAGGATTGCCTTGTTGCCAGGTCAAAATGGGATTTTCCCTATTCATTCTCTGCATAACACTCATTTTCATACTGTGCTGTACATACATTTGAGTCTCATCGTATTATGATTATTATCCTCCATAATTGAAATAACAGAACAGAAAAGGGATTTTACTTATTTTCAATTCAAATTAATTTATTTCGGAATTTGATTTTAATAATCACTTGATTGTTTAAAAAATCAAATGATTTAAATCTTGATTTAAATCATAATGATTTATCAGAATTAATCCAATGCTCCAGATATAACATTTGACTAAATAACAGAACAGAAAAGGGATTTTACTTATTTTCAATTCAAATTAATTTATTTCGGAATTTGATTTTAATAATCACTTGATTGTTTAAAAAATCAAATGATTTAAATCATAATGATTTATCAGAATTAATCCAATGCTCCAGATATAGCATTTGACTAAATTTTTACTAAATCCAATAAATTATTATAGACTGCCAATTGCTCACTTAGACAATTTACGAAGTTCACTTCAGCGCAATAGTTTTATACACATTAGATATCTGGATAGTTACTTAAGTGTTGTTAGCATATTTAAAGTCTATCAGATATCATGACATATAATTATTAGTTTTAATTAACTGAAATGAGAAGAAAATTAAAGCCCGCTGGCGAAAGGTTAACTATTAACTTTAAAAATACCTGTACCTTTTCGAAGTAATAAATGCTGGTATGGTATTGGTTTCAAGGAAAATACCTGTTTCTGTGTGATTAGTTACTTCGAAATAATTTTAAAAATAAGCAAAGATTTTCGAGACATTCGAGTCGAATCAAGATTTTTACGAGTAGTCTCGACTCGACTCATGTCTCGACTGAGAAATTCGAGTCGAGAAAGAAGTTTGTCTCGACTGGAATTCGAGTCGAAATTCGAGACATGTCTCGACTCGTGCGCATCCCTACTTCTCGGTTCGGCTCCATAGCGAATGAGCTATGAGCCTAGCCGTTCGAGCCGTTGACAAACCCGGGCCGAGTAGTTTTGAACATGTTTGGCCGGCGCCCTATAACTTTTAACAAATTTTGGCTCGAGCCCGAATACTTGCTCCCCCGGGATTCAAATTCCAACCTCATGAACAACGTTCTTGCCTCCTAGACTTCACGACTACTTGAAATTACATACAGGATTTGGCTCGACTCGACTCGAAACTCGAGCAAAATTCGAGTCGAGTTGAAGGAAATTTTTCGAGCCGAGTTCTCGAGTCGAGGTAAAAGATGTCTGTTTCGAGTCGAGTCGAGTTTCAAAGAAAACTCGCTCGAACTCGCTCGTGCCCATCCCTAGCTTAAAAGTTGTAGGAAAAGAGGAAACAAAACATGTATTTAATCAATTGTAAGTGAAAAATGAAATATATCTGTTTACAACTCACTGTTATGCCGTGTAGCCTGTACAGTAAAACATTATTAATGAAAGTGAATGATTATGAAGTGACTTAGTGGAATAGATTTTCAAATTTGAGACGAGTCGTAAATTTTCTGTAGTTTCGTGGGCTATAATAGTTCGTCCAAGTTTTAGGTCTCAAACAATGTTCATTGTTACATGATTCGTAATATAGAAACTATAAGTTTATGAGGTGATTATACGAACAAAATGAAGAGCATTAATAAATGTTTGAAGATATGCAAGTCAGTATACAATATACTGTAATAATAAACATATTAAAACGTTGTTACATTTTACTCTTGAGGAGTTCTTGCGCAGCGAAAGGCTATTGATCAATTCTTTATTAAATTAAGATACCAGCAGAGCATACATTTTCTACATAAATTACAAAACGAGACAAGAAAAATCGAGACCAGACGAGAAAAAAAATCCGAAAATCGAGACTAGACAACAGTTCTATAATGGGTCTCGAGACGAGAAGAGAAGTCGAGAAAATATTTTCTGTCTCGTCTCATTTATGAGCAACATCAATTAACAAACATATTGTCTATTCGTAAATATGTCATCTAATAATACAAATAGCGTTGATACCAAGCGCACGTGACCTCAACTCACGAACTGATCGTGAGTTTATTGAGCGTGATGTCAAGATCATGATGTAAGTATAAAGTCGTGTGAGTAATGTCGAAAGAATGTTCTAAGTGTGAGGTCGAATGTGATAGATGTTAATGTTGTGAGTATGAAGTTAAGTGATCGTGTGGTCGAAAAGGTGTTGTAAGCGTTATGTCGATTGTCGAATTGATGTGAGTGTAAGGATGAGTAAGTGTAAAGTCGCTCGAAAGGGTGTTGTGAGTGTGATTTTCTAGTTATATTGTAATCATGACGCTAAGTAAGCGTAATGTCGAAATGATATTATGACAATGCGTGTGAGGTCGAGTAAGTGTAATGGCGGATTAATTAGGTAAGTATAAAATTAGTAGTATTGGCACGATTTTCTCGTCTTGTCTGGTGAAAGTGTCGTATTGTCTCGACTCTCAAACATTTTTTCTCACCTACTCTCGATGCTAGATAAACTTTTCTCGTTCTCGTAAACTTATACATAAACTTTATCAAGCTCATTCGTGACTAACGGTTAGCGTACGCACCTTTCGCGTGGGAAATCAGGGTTAGATTCCCGTCGGGAGTTCATGTGGTTCGGATTCCATGTTAATAAGTAGGTTCCATCTCGTATACCCTCGCTGGTGAAAGCGACGTTAAACTCAAACTCAACTAAATTCTATGGCCTGATTTTGTTTCTTAATTTCATCTAGAAGTTATCAGAATCTTTCCGTGTCAGAGAGGTTCACGTTCAGGAAGAGTACATGTATGTACGTAACAACATTTAAGCCATATTTATTATTAAAGTATATTATATAAGACTTATGAATGTTTATGTACAGCAAATTATGAATACGTTAAAATATTAAATAATACTTTTTGCTAAAGTGGATACTTTCAAATATCTAGGATCAATATTAACAGACAAAAATGATATTCACGAAGAAATTAAATGTCGACTAAAAGCATCAGGGAATTCGTGTTACTATTCAGTTCAAAATCTCTTGTCGTCGCGAATTCTGTCGAGGAATTTGAAGGTTAAAATATATAAAACGATAATCGTGCCCGCTGTTCTGTATGGATGCGAAACATGGTCGCTTACTCTGAGGGAAGAACATAGACTGAAAGTATTTGAGAACAAGATCCTGAGACGAATATTCGGACCCAAGAGGAACGGGAATGGGGAATGGCGAAAACTTCATAACGAGGAACTACATAATTTATACGGTTTACCCAGCATTGTTAGGGTCATCAAGTCTAGGAGGCTTAGGTGGGCAGGTTATGTAGCTAGAATGGAAGAAAGTAGAAACGCTTTCAAAGTCTTGTCTCAAAGACCAATCGGAAAGCGACCATTAGGAAGACCTAGGCGCAGATGGGAGGACAATATTAAGATGGATTTCGCAGAGACAGGAATACAAAGTAGAAATTGGATCCAATTGGCTAAGGATAAAAGTCCTTGGAGAGCTTTTGTGAATGCGGTTTTGAACCTCCGGGTTCCATGTCAAAACAAGCTAGGTTATCACTACTGTTCTATGGCCTACATCTGGCCCACCCAGAGAAACAGTGGAGCGCTGTCCCTGATTGCAGACATGTGTCCCACTTCATCCAACCTGAAATAATCTCAATACTATCCTTTTCTTATAGTTAGTTAGTTATATAAGACTTGTGCATCTTTAAACATTGATAAATGATCTTCATGGTGTTCGTGCAATCATTTTACCAATTTTTAGTTTTATGCTATGAATCATGTAACAATAAAGTAGTGTTTGAGATGTAGGACGTGGGTGAATTCGAGTTTCCCTCGAGATTAATTATGTTTCTCATCTCGTCTCGAACTTAAAAAATAGGTATCAATCTTCTCGAGACGAGAATCGAAACAAAACATTTCTCGCACTTTGTTGTAAATTGTGAGCGTGATGTTAGCATTGAACGTGATGGCAAATATTTAATATCCATCTGAACAGAACAGCCTGTAGAGTTTGACTTTTATGTGTCTGTATTTAGGCTATAGAGGGTGTTTTATCCTATTGGGTTGGATATTCAGAGCAAATTTTTAAACACATTTTTAAGTAAATATAGATATTTCCTGTCTGAGTATGTTGCTCCAGTGGCGGATCTATCCCGGGGCTGGGAGCCTAGCCCCAGTTTTTGAAAAAATAATCAAGCAAAAATTATCAAGCTGTTGTTTATTGTTTATATATTTTTGAAAGTTTATAATAAGCTCATGATATACATGTCATAAGCTGGGTTCTCGCTGCCTCCCCTCCCCAGTTTTTGCCTTTTAGATCCGCCTCTAGGTTGCTCTGAGGTGGGCTCTCTTAAAGTCGTTTGGTGGAGTCACTATCACCGTAGATGAGAGATTGTTGCTAGTTGAACTTTAGCGTGTCTTTTCAGTACCGTGTACAGAGATTATACAGTATTACATTTGGACCTAAAATTTCAGATAAGATATGAACCACCGTAATTTGCGTTCCAGTTATTTTTTCAGAGGAAGTTTTATTCTTCATACGAGGCACACTTTCTAACGACTAGGAAAGAGGGAAGGGCCACAGAGCGTTGATATAGTGGTCAGTTCTTTTCCCACATGTATCTAAAAACTAAAACTAAAAGCAAAAAAACACGTGAAGAACAAATATTCACTTCGAGTTTAACGTTCCACCTTCATGCTCCTATGCAAAGAAAAGGCAGATGGGAATGATAACAAAAGAAATACTGGAATGCAGGAAGTAGGAGCAAACATAATTCATAGACAGTCCACGCACATAGTGCCTGTCGAACACAAAGCTCACTTGATGAGATCTGGGATCGAGTCAGAGACCCCACGCAACACAGGTGAGCTCTCTACCATTGAGCCAACGCGGCCTCCAATAGGTGTTGGATAGATTGGAAATTAGAATTAGGAATAGAGGTATATAGTAAAACCAAATTATTATTATTATTATTATTAATATTATTATTATTATTATTATTATTAGTAGTAGTAGTAGTAGTATTAGTAATAGTAGTAGTAGTATTAGATCCTATTAGTTTATTACGTGCATTCCGAATTACATGAGTCCCTACCGGGAATTGAACTGAGCTCTGTTGCGACGAACCCTGTTCGTTCTCCATACATCCGCTGTTGCTACATCCGAAAAAACATTTGAAACCTGTTTGACCTTATGAATCATTTCCAGCTCTATGAGGGGTTGTAAAACTACAAATGCAGAACAAGAGTTTACGTGACTGATCATACCGCCCGGTTCCTTCAACCACTATAGGGAGAGCGAGGGGAGAGTGAGTAATTCCAGCGGGTGGTGGATTTGTGTCATCTTATCGCCAAACAAAATCTTCGCAAATGAAAGAAATGTTATGGGTGGTGCTTAGTTCACAGCTTTTGTATTGAATTGGGACACTTTGATGTCATCTGAGAGTTGGATGGAAGTAGTAGATTTTATCTGGAGTAAATTCCTTTCGTTCGTAAACTTTTTTTTCATAAGTGAGCATATTTATGACTATGGAACACTTTTGTGGAGAAAATGGGACCCCGAGTTGCTAGTCTAGTGCGTGATGGTTCACATAGTCTTGGGTTCGATTCCAGATGGGAAAGCATATGTAAAATTTTAACTGTCTTCGACATTCGTGTATTCGTGTCCCTGTCGCGTGAAATTAGGTACAATAGAGGTAATTACAGAAATAAAGTTACTGAGGAATGTTCGATTAATCAGTTAACTTTTAGAAAGTGATAAAATCCTAAACTTTGGTGCAGTGGTCCGAGGTTCGATTCCAGTGGGGACACTCGATCGAAAAGACGTAACAACTTTTCCCGGCCAGCCATCCTGAGTGGGGTTTTCCTCATTCACACCAGGCAAATGCCGGGATGACACCTAACGTACAGGTCCCAGGTCGCTTCCCTCCTTTCCCTGATACTATGCTCGCCGAAAGATGTGATCTCTAATATGTTACGGGTTTATAGCCATAGATACCAGTAATGCCCAGAAATATGTATAGATAGAATAAAATAAAATCTTTGGTGCATGAGGACTCTGGTTTGATCCCATCTCGCGCCAAATAGGCTTTATGGTGGACAAACATCGTGTTCTTGAGTGTTCCCTGGGTTCTCCAGTTCCCTCCCACTTTCTTCATTCCACCATTGTATTCATTCTCATCATCATCATATATATTATACACGGTATATGAATGGGACGTAAAACTGAAAAGATTTATTTCAGTTTCTTGAGGTAGAAATGACCTAATTAAAGTCGGAACAAAGTTATTTAGTTTTGTATCCGCCTTTAACAAAAAATCCTAACCTAATCCTAACTATAAACAAAACTACATGAACTGACATAAAATAGAGGGGTACTTCCAGTTGACGTGGAAAGTTGAAATTTTTCATGATTGTAGCTTTTCGGGACTAACTCACAGGAAAATTGCCAAAAACGAATATTTTTAAATTTTAGGGGCTCTAAAAGGGAATGAAGAAATCCCCCATGTTATGTAAATGAGCCCTTTTTGGGATCTATAATCTCATGTTTTAGATACTTGGAATAGATACTTGAAAATCGATGTGCTTGTACATTTTCCTTAGCGTTAACTAAGTAAAGCGTCAAAAATACAAATTTCCAACTGTAGAGTTGTTTTATGGGGAACTAAAAAATATTCTCAATGTTATTTCTATGGGACATCTTCTACACCCCAAAATATTTAGACACTTCCAGCAGGATTACAATGATGAAATTTGGCATGATTGTAGCCTTCCAAGACTAACCCACAGGAAAATGCCAAAATTAAATATTTTTAGTTTTTAAGGGGTCTAAATAGGGGCGAAGAAATCCCCATATTATTGAAATGGACTTTTCTTCGGATACAAAATCTTATCTTTTAGATAGTTAAAATATGAAAATAAATTTGAATTTGATAGAATTGTGGGTTTAACAGGTGCGAGGCTGTAGGCCGAGTCAGTGGGCGAAGTCCTCAGGTGGATCAAATTCAGGAAATGTAATTAAAGAGCAAATATACGAAATTCACTCTTGATGCAAAGGCTGATACACAAGAAATTCGAGGCCGTAGGCCGAGCAAACGCTGGTCTGGGCTCTGGGGACGGAGCCGCCAGCTAACCAAAGGCTAGTATGAATCTAAAGCTACAGACACCAGAATCCATCTAGACTTTTGTTCTCGGTTTACTCATACAGTTAAAGTTCAGTGAGAATGAATGGTATGTGCTGTATAATGATTCCAGTGAGTCACGTTCTCAGGGTTTGATCAAGGAGAGGAGTTAATGCACTCAAACTCATTTCCTTTCAGGTCAAGCGAGATTTTTGTTCATTTATCTCACCTCTGGTGCTAGGGGTCCCGGGTTCGATCCCAGTCCTTGCCAAGTGAACTTCGTGGTGGACAAACACCGTGTGTGTGGGTTTTCTCGGGGTCCTCCCGTTTCCTCCCTCTTTCTTCATTCCACCATTCCATTCATTACTCATCATCACCGTCTCCTTGTGCCTAACCGGCATAACTGTGGGACGTAAAACTCAAAGATTTCGTTTCATTTTTTTCGAATTAGAGTAATGAGTCATGAAACTATTTACAACTTATTATATCTAGAAGTTATATGATTATCTACATTTTATTGCAAATGTCTGATCATATTAGATTTAATACCAGACGATTTACGTCTGTACCAGATTATTAAATGTAGCACCGTTTTGCTTATTAAAAAATTATGCAATAGTTGTAGCAAAGGCTCTCCTTATTTAAACCTTACCGATCCGTCTCTACCTTTTAGGTGCATATTGTTCAAGAAACTGAATTAAAAATCCTTTACTTACAATCATTTTCTCCTTCAACACAAATCCTCATGCATTGTAGTCCGATGATGAGACTCCAAGTCGTTTTCTGAGTGGTGTTGTTCTGCTGTAAGATCTCTCAGTGGTAGCCGAGCCGTTGATATAGGTACAGTTAATATTTTCACACATACGCTTTCAAATACATCGTAACCTAGAGCTGAACTTCTTAATAGATTACTGTTTCTATACAACATGCATTTGTAGGTTTAGAAACAAATTAGTTTTCTCGGCTTTATCGGAAACTACGCATGAGGATTTACACTCACCCATATCATTTTGTTCCGTTTAATGAGATCTGTCGATTAGTAGACTTCTCATCTTTCGACATTTTTTTTTCGTTAAACGCTAATAATGTAAATTCCTGCATTACATCTTACTCAAGAGGAATTAAACCTCGAACCTTCCTTGCGTGCGCCATTGATTCCAGCTAAATCTTTATTATGGGATCCGATTCAAAGTACTCGATAGATCGGAGTTTGGATCTTGTTCTAATGTGAGTCTAATCTCAGACTATATTGCAAAAATAAATGTTGTAGCTATTAGTCCATAGAAATCGTAAACTTGCGAGAAGCCTGTGTTATAAAGTTTTAATTAAGTTAGTATTCTTTCTCTCAATCTTTTCGACGTTTCTCTTAAGTTTTCTCTATAAAGTCTGTCCCGGAATCCTCCCACCAGAAGTAATTCTTAATCATGTCCATTCATTTCATTCTTAGTGTCTCTTTACCTCTCTTTCTATCCACTTCCATTGCCATCGCTCCTCTAACTACATAGTCGTTTGTCCTTTTCATTAGTTATCCATTCTAATGCAATCTATTTTCCTGGATCTTCTTAGATATGTATATGAATCTGGTTGCTCCTCTTACTCTATCATTCATCAGTCTGTCTCTTCTTATTCCATCACATGTTCACCACAACATTTTTATCTCGGTAACATTCTATTTGTTTTCCTGTGGCTTCTTTCTTAATAAAGTTTTTGCTCCGTATATCATTGCTGACATAACCACTGTTTTATAAACCATTACTTTGTTCCTTAATGTGATTCTGCAGTCACACGAAACGACTTATACTTTCCTCCTATTTCGACATCCCTTTGCATTCTGTGCGTTATTGCCAAGTCTCAATCAAAATTCTTGGAAACAGTTGAACCTAATTTTAAAAAAATAACTTCATTAAATTGTTCTTCTGGTAACCTTTACTTCCAAATTTCCTTTTCCGTTTAACGAGAATTGTTTTCTTTCTACTAATTTTTAGCCTTCTATCTTAAAAAAGACTTCTTCCTATTCACTTCCCTTTCAACAGTAAGACTTGCAAATCTAAAATTGAGACAAGTTTGTTTATTTGGTTGGTTGGATTTGAGTTTAAAGCTCGTTTCAGCATCAAGGCTATATGAAATGAAATGAAATCTTTGTTTTACGTCCCACGCTTATGCCGGTGAGGCTAAACGAGACGGCGATGATGAAAATGAAGTAAATATTGGAATGAAGAAAGTGGGAGGAAACAGGAGAACCCCGAGAAAACCCACGCATACGGTGTTTGTCCACCACAAAGATCACTTGGCGCGAGCGGGAATCGAACCAAGGACTCTATGCACCAAAGGTGAATACCACTGAGCCACCGCGGACTTGAGCTATATGAGACATGGACTTATATTTTAAGGTTGAATCCGAACCGTCATAATGCTTACAATTTCAACACTTTCCACCTGATATTGAACCCCAGATTCCGTGTATCAAAAGTGCGCTATGTCAAACTCACATGCCGTGAAACCACGAAGATTTCTAGCAGGTGTGAACATCCTATCAGCATATTATATTCCTAATGAGGAGATCTTCTCAAAAATTAAATGTAATGGTGTTTTCTAACCAAAATCGGTAGTATGCAGGAAAATTAGCATAATGTATGCAAAACAGATTAAAGTGGCGAGAACAAAATCTTATAGTTATAAAAATCGTCATAAAGATAATTGGTTATTTCTACAGATCCATAATAGACACATAGGTATGCCCTCAGCAAAGAGGATCAAAGGTACAGTCCCTCCCCCAGGAATTTCGAAGGGTGTTAGTTCTTGTAAATACATGTCAAATAATACTAATCTTTTCTCGCATATTATATAATATTTAATATATTTTATATTTAATACTACTGTATTATAGTTTGTTTACTGTAGTTAATGAGGATAATGCTTAATAAATGTTATGTTATATGATGTATTATGTGATGTATGATGTGTTATGTGTGTGTATTATGTGTGTTATATGATGTGTGTGTGAGCATTCGTGACTGTGCTTGGGGGTCAGTCTTTGCCCCTTCCCTTGGAATCGATCCTTTGCCACCTTTTGGAAAAAAGCCCTGTAGGCGTTCCTGCGTATAAAAGTAGAAATTTTAAGATTTAGAAATTAAAATTGAGAATGAAAGTGTGAAACAAATAAGTTCTGTAAAGGATGGCATACACAAGATGTGTAGTTGAACATTCAAGGGAATTTCAACCTTATGCATTAAATTTAAAATACTTTCAGTACACCAGTGAAAACGAAAAATAAGTCTATCTACACAGCTAAATAAGCATTTTTTTTAAAATAACGGTAAGACTTTATAAACTTTTTCCACCACATAGACCTTCATATTACCAACCACCGGAGCGAGAAGCAGAAAATGGACAAAAAGTGGCTTATTATATTCTGCCATCTTCATATCTTATGTCTATATACAAAGCTGAATATTTGTTTGTTTATTTATATATTTTTCCGCTATAGAAATTCATATCACTGAGTGCTTTTATTGACGCAATGAAAGGTGCCGGTAATCATCATAAAAATGTAGTTCTCATTCTGATTGATTGCGAGGATAAAATTTAAACAAGTGGGAGGAATTATGGATACTGTCATTTACTGATCGTATTACGTATTTGAATGTTTATAATATATTCTTGTTTCCATCTTCAAATCAATTCAATTTTTTTAAAAAATATATAGGTTTGGTAAATACAAAATAAAGAAGGTACTGACGCTCCGCATTGTACAAGCGAGCGGATTTTTGACATTTTCATTGTCTTACCTTTCATCAATTGCGTATTGCATTATTTAGCTTCAATATCTCATCCAGTGTCCAGTCATGACATATAAATGATAAGATTTTAGGGTAAATAGGGATCCCTCTTTTCCCTAATCCTTTTTACACTTAAAACGGCGGACAATAAATGCACGCGGAAATGCGAAAGCACAGAAAAAGAAATCCCTGGTATATAAAGAAAATATAATTTTTATATTATTGATATTGGTATCACATTGTCCTCCCTAGTGAATATATTTTACTTTGATTATTTTAATTTTATGGAAAATTTAACCTTTATCACGTATATTAAAAAAAGTGATGAACCAGATAGGATTTTTTAAAATGTTAGCTGGTTTGTTGATTGAGGTTACCATCCTACTTTTGCACCGATTTTCTATGAGACGAAAATGCAAGATCTACCAGCTGCGAATCCAACAAACACCAGTAATTCTTTACCTTCCAAATAATAATAATAATAATAATATTTTATTATTATTATTATTATTATTATTATTATTATTATTATTATTATTATTTGTAGTAGTATTGATGTGAATTACTATGAATTTATTGTTGGAGTGACTTTGTACCCTTTCCCTTGAGTGATATCAACCATGAGCAGTAAATCTCATTGAGAAGCGTAAAGGAAATAATATGCGATATTTCCTGAAAACCGGGTATTTTTTAAGAAACGTTGTCGTTAAAATGCTTTCATAAAACTGGATGAATTGATTCTCTTCTCTGGGCTGCGGGATTCAGTATTAGAGCTTTGTTCTGTAATGCGTAGTGTCCAGTTCAAGAAAGAAAAAAAAAGTTAACGAAGCCTAAAGGGCATAATTGTGGAACGCTAAACTGAAATATTTCATTCCATTTTTTCTTTTTATAATACTTAAATAAAGAAAAACGAAATTGGGGAAATTAACTCTCTCTCTACTCGTTAATCCTTCTCTTATTTCAATCGCAACCCAATAATTATGTGAGTACTAGGTTAAGTATAAGTATCCTTGAAATGAAGTCAGCGTGATGTCGGATTTTTATGAGGTGAAGTTGAGCAAGTATGATGTCGGACTGAGATATCAATTGTCGACTTAAAGGCGAGTGAGCATTATGTGAATTTTCGAAGTGATGCTGTGAATGTGAGGTCCAGTAAGCATTAGAACAGATTGGCATGTAAACGTGAGGTTGAGTGAGGGTGATGCCGAAAGGAAGATGTGAGTGTGAGGTTAAATCAGTGTGAATCCGATTGATGGCATGAGTTTAAGGATGAGTGAAGTTAAGTCAAAGTGGGAACATTTGACCATAGCTACTGAATTTAAAGAGGCTTGGGTGTTGGATGAACTTCAGAGCCGCATTTTGATGAGGTTAGACTAAATCCTTTTATAATGGACCATTCGTGTTAATAAGCATTAAATCATTAAGCTGCCTCTTTCCAGTTATGACCTCAAACTGTTCTTTGTTATTACCCCGGAAAAAATAAAAAAAAACTACTGGCAGGTAAAATTAGAAATAGAAATGTTAAATAGAAGATTTCCACTGTACTCGCATTTCTACTTAGCCTGCTGTTCGGGAAGTTTCGAGCCCTGAATAGAGAAGTTACCAACTTCTACTATTTTATATAATAATACATAGGTATAGATCGCGGGAAGAAGAAGTACTCTATTATTCTTCACTGATTTTTACAAAAACATTCATTCAGGATGAATTTAAAGCCCCAGAAACATAATCCATAGTCCATCAAAATCAAATATTTTACGAAAGTTCTCGTGGAACATGTTTAAGTATAAGATATCCTGTTATTCGTTATTAACTTTATCTTCATGCAATGGAAATCATTAAACAACCTTTGAGACCCTGCGTATTGCATACAATACGTTTTTCGAACACCTGTCATGACTACGAATATTTAAGAATATGCCCGAATCTCGGTTATTGTATTCGGGAAGTATCGAAATTACTGCAGAAAAGGTAGCTGGTTTTTGTTTTTACCTACAGGTGGCTCTATTGTCTGCTGAAGGCAAAAAGAAGACAATTGGGATTATGGACGCATCTGATCCAGATGCATTGATTGAATAATTTCTCAGAAAATAAAACATGGTGAAGTATATTTCAAGTTTAATGATTTACATATTTTATGCTTATATTACGAAGGGAAATATAAAATTTTCCTTGTGTATTGTAAGCAATACATAGCAATTTGAGATCCAAAGTACTGCATACAATTCGACCCATTACCGATCAATAGGAAAGCAGTATGATAAAATTGTTTTTAAAGATGTACTATTGGGTCTCTTGATACCTAATACACAAAATTTCATCAAAAGTTCTTGACAAATAAATGGTCAGGTCTCAGGAGGTTAAAAGAAATAGTAGCGCCTATATGTTCCATATTTCTTCAAAGTGAAATTGTATTCTTTTTTAAATGAAAATTATCGTGAAACATATTTTAATTTTAATTTGGGAGTTTACTCTTATATTTTTGAGAGACTTTAACCTCAAATAGTGGGATGACTGATAAGCATTAAAGAAAATATGCGGCATGCTGCATCAGAACAGAATCCTTTATCATTTGTCATAATTAGAAGAATTTGGTGAGAATTATTAGAAATTTTTATCATATAATTTAAATGAGGAACCTTCCAAATTTGAGAGGATATTACCTACTTTGGACCTTTTTTGTCTTTGCAATAAACTGATGGGAATTATGTTGACGCCCTAAAATACGTGATACAATGTTTTATCAAAAATCAAAATCGAATAATTTTTACATATTTTATTCTGGAGTGGAATTGACTTTACTGATATTAAAATTCTTATGACTGGGAAATGTAGACCCAAAAATGGGGTTGTTACGGAAAGTTGAAGAAAGATTCGAAATTTCGTAACACTGGGATAAGGTTTCCGGGGTTAAACGGCCACACACAAATGTTGATTGAGTTGGAAGTTTTAAAAGTTTACTTAAAATAAAACTATATATAGTCTACTCGTGCGGAACATACCAGATGCGGGATACTTTCACATCTTCTTTGTCAAAATCTCAGAACAACATAAGAAAAAATAAATAAAATCTTTGAGTTTAACGTCGCACAATTATGCTCGTTAGGCTAAGGGAGATGATTAGAGCAAGTGAATGATAATAGAAGAACTCGTGGAATGAAAAGTGGGACAAAACGGGAGTACCCTGAGAAAACCCACGGACACGATCTTGTCCACCACAAACTTAATTGGCCGGGGATCGAAACAATGAGGACCTCACGCACCAGAGGAAGCGCTCTACCACTGACCCACCGTGCCACACAACAACAACATATGAAAATTAGAAGTTACTAGGAAACATTTTAAGAAGCAATGCCTTTCAAAGGTAAAACTTACTGCCCGAAGGTTTTAATACCTCCATGAGCAGAATAGACTGATATGTCCCTCTCCCATATCATCTTTTTAAAACCATATACGTTATCCGGATATTATCCTTTATCCTTCATCCGTATATTATCCGCTATCCGAATGTTCTACTACCCGGATATTATCCGTTATTTGAATTTTATCCATCATCCGGATAAATCCATTATCCGGATATTATCCGCCATCCGGATATATCGATATCCGGATATTATCCATCATCCGGATATATCAATATCCGGATATTATCCGTCATCCGGATATATCCGTTATTCGGATATTATCCGTCATCCGGATATATCCGTTATCCGGATATTATCCGCCATCCGGATATTATCCGTTATCCGGATATATCCGTTATCCAGATATTATCCGTCATCCGTTATCCGGATATTATCCGTTATCCGGATATTATCCGTCATCCGGATATTATCCGTCATCCGTTATCCGGATATTATCCGTTATCCGGATACTATCCGTGATCCGTTATCCGGATATTATCCGTTATCCGGATATTATCCGTTATTCGGATATTATCCGTTATCCGTTATCCGTTTTGTTATCCGTCATCTGGATATTGCAAATCCGGATAAGTTTCTATCCGATATCCGAATAAAAAATTATCCGGATATGGCCATCCCTAATCAGTTCGTGAGGTTGAGGTCACGTGCGCTAGGTATCAACGCTATTTGTATTATTAGATGACATATTTACGAATAGACAATATGTTTGTTAATTGATGGTGCTCATAAATGAGACGAGACAGAAAATATTTTCTCGACTTCTCTTCTCGTCTCGAGACCCATTATAGAACTGTTGTCTAGTCTCGATTTTCGGATTTTTTTTCTCGTCTTGTCTCGATTTTTCTTGTCTCGTTTTGTAATTTATGTAGAAAATGTATGCTCTGCTGGTTTCTTAATTTAATAAAGAATTGATCAATAGCCTTTCGCTGCGCAAGAACTCCTCAAGAGTAAAATGTAACAACGTTTTAATATGTTTATTATTACAGTATATTGTATACTGACTTGCATATCTTCAAACATTTATTAATGCTCTTCATTTTGTTCGTATAATCACCTCATAAACTTATAGTTTCTATATTACGAATCATGTAACAATGAACATTGTTTGAGACCTAAAACTTGGACGAACTATTATAGCCCACGAAACTACAGAAAATTTACGACTCGTCTCAAATTTGAAAATCTATTCCACTAAGTCACTTCATAATCATTCACTTTCATTAATAATGTTTTACTGTACAGGCTACACGGCATAACAGTGAGTTGTAAACAGATATATTTCATTTTTCACTTACAATTGATTAAATACATGTTTTGTTTCCTCTTTTCCTACAACTTTTAAGCTAGGGATGGGCACGAGCGAGTTCGAGCGAGTTTTCTTTGAAACTCGACTCGACTCGAAACAGACATCTTTTACCTCGACTCGAGAACTCAGCTCGAAAAATTTCCTTCAACTCGACTCGAATTTTGCTCGAGTTTCGAGTCGAGTCGAGCCAAATCCTGTATGTAATCTCAAGTACTCTCTTGAATTATTCCATATAGACAATATAATTATTATCAATGTTACTACTTCTACTACAATTATTATTATTATTATTATTATTATTATTATTATTATTATTATTATTATTATTATTATTAGAACACCGTGTATAAACATGAAAGATAGGCAGTTTGTATCTGAATACGAAGAACTAGTTGACTGCAACTTAGGTAGTCGTGAAGTCTAGGAGGCAAGAACGTTGTTCATGAGGTTGGAATTTGAATCCCGGGGAAGCAAGTATTCGGGCTCGAGCCAAAATTTGTTAAAAGTTATAGGGCGCCGGCCAAACATGTTTAAAACTACTCGGCCCGGGTTTGTCAACGGCTCGAACGGCTAGGTTCATAGCTCATTCGCTATGGAGCCGAACCGAGAAGTAGGGATGCGCACGAGTCGAGACATGTCTCGAATTTCGACTCGAATTCCAGTCGAGACAAACTTCTTTCTCGACTCGAATTTCTCAGTCGAGACACGAGTCGAGTCGAGACTACTCGTAAAAATCTTGATTCGACTCGAATGTCTCGAAAATCTTTGCTTATTTTTAAAATTATTTCGAAGTAACTAATCACACAGAAACAGGTATTTTCCTTGAAACCAATACCATACCAGCATTTATTACTTCGAAAAGGTACAGGTATTTTTAAAGTTAATAGTTAACCTTTCGCCAGCGGGCTTTAATTTTCTTCTCATTTCAGTTAATTAAAACTAATAATTATATGTCATGATATCTGATAGACTTTAAATATGCTAACAACACTTAAGTAACT
The DNA here is from genome assembly GCF_964235325.1 of Thermobia domestica. NCBI lineage: Eukaryota > Metazoa > Arthropoda > Insecta > Zygentoma > Lepismatidae > Thermobia > Thermobia domestica. Next base: position 137,840,038 of record NC_137463.1, on the reverse strand, counting down.
ATCCAGATATCTAATGTGTATAAAACTATTGCGCTGAAGTGAACTTCGTAAATTGTCTAAGTGAGCAATTGGCAGTCTATAATAATTTATTGGATTTAGTAAAAATTTAGTCAAATGCTATATCTGGAGCATTGGATTAATTCTGATAAATCATTATGATTTAAATCAAGATTTAAATCATTTGATTTTTTAAACAATCAAGTGATTATTAAAATCAAATTCCGAAATAAATTAATTTGAATTGAAAATAAGTAAAATCCCTTTTCTGTTCTGTTATTTCAATTATGGAGGATAATAATCATAATACGATGAGACTCAAATGTATGTACAGCACAGTATGAAAATGAGTGTTATGCAGAGAATGAATAGGGAAAATCCCATTTTGAACGGGTAACAAGGCAATCCTGCTTTCTTCTCTTCGTAACATAGGGTTTGTAAATCATAAACTATTCCAACGAGGAAATCACCATTCGAATTTAAGAAGAAAATTCTTTTATGTGCATGTCTGTTTGTTCCCAGATTTTATTTTATTTTATTTATTTATTTATTTATTTATTTTTTTAGATTTTATAACTTTAGGCGAAATTTATAGATTTTATATGTATTTCGTGCCGCAAGCTAGTTCTGATTTTTAAAAATATGCCCTACCAAATATCAATAACGTTTGGGAAAAAATGCAATGTTGATAAACGTTGTTGTACTTTTTCCGTAATGCTTAAGAAACTTTGTTTGAGATTGAAATAGGTTAACGATTGAGGATTAATTGAAAATTCAACTCCGGTACTTTCACTTAAATTGTATAATTAATATTTAATACTAATTCCTAATGTTTTTTTTCTTCAGTTCGCGATTTGTAGTATAAGAGGAGAAAGATTTGGTTTAAATGAAAAAAACGATTTAAATAAAAAAAAAAATTAACAAAATGATTTTTTCCACTCTGCATAATTTACACGCATTTAGCATCTAGCATCTTGATTCTCACTTCTGGAGAACAGAAAAAAAAAATTAAATAGTTCAACGACCGTCGGGAATTATCCTTTTTAGTTGAATCGATAGTAGGAGTAATAAAACCAGTCAGTATTTACGCTGTTGTATTGTCGAATTCACAGAAATGTTCAAAAATAAGCAAAACGTGATTCTACAAAAGACTGTTTACTACCTACCCATAGTTTTATTACTGTCAACTGAAATCTGAGTATGTGGTTATCTGGAATGTTTCTGTCCCTTTTCAATTTACAACTTGAGAAGGTAGGGGGTATGAACGTCAGGGGACAGCCAGTTAAAGAAATGCTTCAGGGCTATGTCGGAAGCGGCATGTTTTGTATATGCTTCTTAAAATGTTATCCATTCATAAAATATAAATTCGCCCTTTCCTCTTTCCAATACAAAGAACCGACTCTTTTGCTGAAGAAAGATGTTCAGAGAAAAATGAAACAATCGTTTCAAGCACGAAGTTCTTTATCGTACACAATGAACGTAATTCTTTTAGTTTCTGAGTATGTTTAGCTTACAGATTGTGACAAGTTTGAACCCTCCACGAAAATGCTAAAACCAATGACAAGTGCAAATATATATGACAAATCTGTGGGTGAATCAAATAATGCAGATAAATGGGAAGATGATTGAGCTCCTTTGTGGTTAAGCGGTTAGCGTAAGCGCCTTTGGTGTAGGAGATCCGGGTTCGATTCCTGACGGGAGCTAATGTGGTTCGGATTTCAGGTTAACCAGTAGGTCCATGTCTCATGTAGCCTCGCTGCTGAAGGGATGTTAAACTCAAAATCAGGTCAGCTCAGCAAATGGGAAAATGATAACTTTGAGTTTAACGCCCTGTTCAGCAGCGAGACTATATGAGACGTTAATGGGAAAATGAAGAAGTTTTGTTTGAAGGTAACACTTCAAGCTCTTCATTGAAAAACTCAGCTCTCGTGGCAGATGTCCGATGAAAAATCTACGTTCTATGTAAGGCCTAACAAGTCCTTTTGCCAACGTTTATATGAAATCACGTCTTGTCATCACTGCGGACTTAGCGTAGACTTGATGCAAGACATACGCATTGACACCACACGCAACATCCACCAGCATAAAGAAAATTGTCAATGGCTATCGTCTTGTTCGACGACTTGATGTGTAATCTGTACATTTTTTGTTTAGAGTATCCACTCCGCCTTTACTCATGTTATAAAATGTGATTATTTCAGGTTTTCCAGTCTCTGGGTCATTATTTGATGTGTGGTGCAAGACGTGCCACACGGTAAGACACAAAACTGCTATAATTGTCTTGATATTCTTCACGCAAATATTCTCCGTTATCCGTAAGTTAGATATAATTCATTATCGGGACATAATTCGTTATTTGACATCCGAATATTATCCGTTATCCGAATATTATATATCATCTGGACATTATCCTTTATCCGGATATTATTTTTATCCATTATCCGAATATTATTTGTCATCCGAATATTATCCGTAATTCGGATATTATCCGTTATCCGGATATTATCCGTTATCCTTCATTCGGATATTATCCGTTATCCGAATATTATCCGTCATCCGGATATTATCCGTTATCCGGATATTATCCGTCATCCGGATATTATCCGTCATCCGGATATTACCCGTTATCCGGATATCCGTTATCCGGATATTATCCGTTATCCGTCATCCGGATATTATCCGTTATCCGGATATTATCCGTTATCCGTCATCCGGATATTATCCGTTATCCGGATTATCCGTTTCCTCAAAAACGGATACCGGATAATTTCTTATCCGGATATTTTGGCCATCCCTACTATAAATTTAAACTACGGAAATGAGTCTACTCCTCCCTTAATATCCTCACCTTGCTGCGATGAAGAGGGGGGCTTGCGTGCCCTTAATCATCCTAAGAGCTATGCCGGAGATAGCTTTGCTAACAGAGGGCTTCTCATGTCGGACAGGTCGTAAGGCGCAGGAGCCAGACGAAGAGAGATATTATGGTAGTGGGCAGCAGCTCTTCCATTACTACACTGAAACTGAAGATAATTGACTTCGGCTAGGCTGAAATGTGGACAAAAACAGGCAGGGACAGGAAGTCTGCGAGCTGGAAGGATTTACCACCACCTTTCTCAGTTAAAAGAAAACAACACGGAAAGTAAAACAAGAAAATGTAATATTAGGGAATACGACACTACTGTTTCACAGAGGGTCATCCCCGGCAGTGGAGGGAAACAAAGGGGGTCGTCATCAAACGAAATCCCTGCAGGACAGGAGCCTGAAATGTGCGATCGCTGTTACAGTGCGGAAAACTGGAAAACCTGAAGGAAGAAATGGAACGCATGAAGATAGATATCTTGGGAATCAGCGAAGTTAGGTGGCCGGATGGAGGAGATGTGGAGCGGGGACTTCAGAATGATTTACTCAGGAGCTATAAACAGTATAGTGGTAGTCGGTTTCATCTTGAATAACAGGATAGGACAGAAAGTTATAGGCAGATGGAGATACAATGAAAGGATAGTAATGTTGAAAATAGCAACCGAACCGAGGAATATGACAATAATCAAGTATATATGCCTACATCAAGGTACAGTCCGCAGCAAAAAACCTGCAACATGAGCATGTAAGTTTATTGTGAAACTACGCCTAACTGCGCAGGGAATCAACATAATATCTAAGTGGCAGGAATCACTTTAGAGAAACCTCGGCGTCCTCCCCTGCACACTTATTTTGGAGGAAAAGACTTCGTCGTTTCACAATAAACTGACATTCTCATGTTGCAGGTTTTTTGCTGCTGACTGTACATAGATGACGAAGTAGAAGAAACCTATGAGCAAATAGAAGAAGTATTAGTGAAAGTTCAAGACCAGGAAAATTTAATCATCATGGGTGACTGGAACGCAGTAATAGGCGAAAGGAAAAAAGACAATGTAACTTAAAGTTTCGGCCTACGACAAAGGAATGTGAGAAGCGCACAACTAGTTGAGTTCTGCAAAAGCCATAATCTGACTGTAACAAATACTCTCTTCGAACAACCACTAAGAAGAAGATACAAGACCAGTAAACAAAGAGAAATACGAAATAGACTATATACTAGTCGGACAAGGATTTATAAATCAAGTAAAGAACAGTAAGAGTTATTCAGGTGCAGACGTTGACTCAGACCATAATTTAGCTTTGATGAAGAGTAAACTCTGACTTAAGAAGAAAAGAGTGAAAGCACCAAATAAAAGATGGAAGACAATGAAGCTAAGAAGAGGTGAATACACGAAAAGGAAATTTGCAACTGCAACAGATAAAGAGATGTCTAAGGTAGCTTTCCTGTTCTACGTCTATATAGAACAGGCTATGTCAGAATTCCTTGATAAAAACGAGAAAGGCGTAAAAGTAAATGGCCAGGCTTTCAGCACAATAAAGTGCTGATCACATAGCACTGATAGCAGAGAACGAAAAGGATTTGCACGAAGCACTTCCAAACTTGAACGACCAACTGGCAAAAAACATGGAAAATAAAGATAGATAAGAAGAAAACCAAAGTGATAAATTGCACAAGAACAAGACAGGAAGTGACAAACACATGGTTAGATGGAGAGAAAATCGAAGACGTTAAAACGTCCCCCTCCTTAAGAAGTCTAATATCTTCAGACGATAAGAGTGAAAAAGACGTAAGTTCCAGAATAGCACAGGCTAAATAAGCCTTCAATAGTAAAAGAGGAAAAGAGGACTGCAAACATCAAGAAATGTGTCGTTGGATGTTTGCAAAGGATTTATTAACACCCTAGTATGGAGTGTGGTGCTTTACGGATCAGAGACGTGGACATTGAGAAAAGCTGGAAGCATTTGAAATGTAATGTTGGCGCAGAATGCTGCGCATACCGTGGGCAGAAAAGAAAGGAATGAAAAGGTAGAAAAGAAAAGGAATCTAATGAAGGACGACAGATCATGAAGATAATAGGAAAATGAAGAAACAGCATGCTTGGCCATCTTATTTCGCACCGATTGAATCGCCGTCTGATAAAGGGAAAGGTAGAAGGAAAGTCGGGAAGAGGAAGACGAAAGATACAGTATCTACATGCAGTTCGAAGAAGAGACCTTATCAAAGATAAAACAGCTCTCCCAAGGGAGAGAAAAGTTTTAAAATGTCCATATTGCTCACCAACCTATGGTTGAGGTGAACAAGAAGAATTCATGATTACCATATTGGACCAACTGTAAATTTAAACTACGGAAATGACTCTGTTGTCAATATCACTATTTCAATTTCTCTCGAAACAATTCTTTAATATTATTAAGTTCCAAAAGCTGGAGACTAAGTTTAAAGTTAGATACTGTAAATACTGATTTTTTTCAGGGAAGGGTGTTACTGTTATTTTTGTGATACGAACTGAGAATATTTTTTTTTTTTCGAGAGACAGACAGACAGGCAAAATCATTCATTTAAAATGCAAATTAAAAGTACAAACCGTGACTATAGGACTGGTCTAGTAACCCCTCGAGGTCTCTCTTCAAGCCTCTGATTACCTTTATAATCAATTTGTAATGATTGAATCATGACAATTATTGCCATATTTATTTCATAAACTCTTTGAATGTAGTCTAAAGGTGCTTTACACATTATGTAAATTAGGTTAAGGGTATAATTCAAATGATTCAATAAAATATTCAGATATTCAAATGTAAATTGTAAGTATTAATTCGAACACTGGTCTGTTTATCATGAGCGGTCGCATTTTATGGTCTAGACAGTGATATTTTATATCGAGTGTGCGAACTAAAGGACATTCTACAGGGGAGAATGAAGTATACATCCGACAAAATTAACACGGAGAAATTCAAAACTTATGGGCGACGTCCAGTTCTAACGAGGGGGATTTCCCCCTCATCCCCTGGTAATTCGCTCATTGCTTACATCCATTCTTGCTCATTCCAATCTAGCCTTTAAGCATGTAGAAATGTTGATTGTAGTCAAATATAATATCTAGGTAATTTTTTCCTTGTGCAATAAAAGGTAATGACAAATATTCTCCTTTTTTTAAAAAAAAGTACATTGTAGATCTATATTCTCAGTTCGTTTTTAAAAATAATTTCCAGTTTTTCCTTTCTAGATTAAAACTTTTCCCATTAAAATCCGGTCTCTTTTAATCACATATTACTGGATTTTTATATTCGACTGACTAAAAATATTTCACTACATTTATTATAAATGTATCTTCCAATTTATCGCGGGGCGAGTGGTTCATCGGTGCGGGGGAGTATTTAATACCATACCAAAGGTAAGTAAATGATTTCTATTGTGAGATGTGGGCTAGTAGCTTTTTTCTTGGGCGAGTAAAATTTTGTTGCTTATTTGCATCCCTGCTCTAAAGGCTTTGAACTTCCTAAAAAACAAAATAAAAAGAAACAAAGAAAGAAAGAAAGAAAGAAAAAACGCGCTAGGTATTGAGACGTTTTCCCCGTTAAGTTGAAATCGTCTTACTCTCTCTGCCACATTCTTTATATATCGAGTGATTTAAAATGCGTTTCCGATGGTATCTTAGTTTCAATCACACGCAGTAAAATATGAAAGCTGTTTCGAATACGAAAAACATTTATTGACAAGTAAGTAATGAAGCTGAGCAGTTTTGGATTTGGAGTTAAAGGACTTTTACTTCTTGATATGGGTAGTCTTAATGAAGGTTTTAAAGAAGCGTGGTATGAAAAATCTAAGATTGGATACAAGAACCTACCGTTGAAAGTTAAAATTGTACAGGATAGTGCGTTGGAAGAATATTAAAGAAAAGCCTTCCCTTCTTATCCAGTTCATCATCTACTACCTAGAATACTAATAAAGAAAAGTTCGACTCGGAAATAGTTTATTGGTAGGAGGCATATTTGCTTTTCAGATGGCATGGTTGCTGTTGTGGCATCTGAATTTGAAAATTAACATGATGACAAAACATATAAGGAACGGCTCTGAAAATATCATAAGATGAAAATGAAAAATATGAAAATATGATGGCTGGGATGATTTTGGCTGTGACAATTATAATCGTTGTTGTTTCGTGATGTTTACAGTTTAAAATGGAACCTGAACCACTTTAATGTGTCCACATTTCAATGCTCTCCTACTGAGAATCGAACCCGTGACAACGTTTACCAAAGGCGTACGCGCTAGTCACTAGACCAGTGGGGAAGGTTGTAAAATTGCAGAAGCCGGAGCAAGAAACTATAATAATGATATGATTTTCAATACCTTGGTACGTTTACTAGCGAAGAAATGTAATGTGAATAATGAATAGAAAGTGATAAGAAATTGAAGACTTGGGGGCAAAAACCCGTCAAATCCAAAAAGTGAAAGTGTAAAGGAGATAGCTTCACAAGGCTTTCTCCTCATTCGATTTTCTTCAAATTTGGCAGCTATATAATAGACCGAAAATAAATTGACATGTATTTTTCTTTGTTTCTTTCGAAAAATAGGTTGAGGGCGGCAAAGGACTCCTTTTCATAAAAGGGTCTCCTTGATTGAAAGAGCCACATTAAAGAAACGAAACTCTGCCGATGCAAAGATGACTTCAAAGTAGGAAATACGGGTTTTGTCGTTTCTGCGAGAAAAGGATTACAGGGGGCAATTCCCCCTTTGATATAGTGTTTCTGAGAAAAAGTCTCAATTGGCACAACCACAAATCACTGGCCGTTTGGCCACTACAGGGCCCCTTTTTTTAAAGACAGCCTAACTGCCAGAATGTAAGATGAAGACATTCTGGATTTCGGTTAAAATGACTGAAACCGTGATATGTTGTAGATATTGTGATCTTGAGAAGTCTTAATGGACATAACAACCAATCACTGATGATTAGGCCACTATGAGGCCACTTTTTTGAAAGCAGCCGAAGATAGTGATATTCTGGATTCCGATGAAAATACTGAAACTGTGATATGTTGTAGATGTTGAGATCCTGAGATAAAGTCTCAATAAGCAAAACTGCCAATCAGTGACTGGCCACTACAGAGCCACATTTTTGAAAACAGCAGAAGGTAACGTTATTCTGGATTTCGGTAGAATTGCTTTAAACTGTGATATGTTGTAGATATTATGTTCCTGAGAAAAAGTCGCAATTTGCAAAACCATCCATCACTGACCGTTTGGCCACTGCAGGATCACTTAAAAAAAGAAGCTGAAGGTAACGGTATTCTGTATTTCGATGGAATTGCTTGAAACCGTGATATGTGGTAGATATTGTGATCCTGAGAAAAAGTCTCGAGAGGCACAACCACCCATCACTGACTCTTTGGCCACTATAGGGCCACTTTTTTTAAACGAGCAGGAGGTAACAGTATTCTGGATTTTGGTGTAAATGCTTGAAACTGTGATATGTTGTACAGCGTGGACCAAAAGTGAGCGTAACCCTAATTAGTGTTTTCTGACGGTTTTAGGTATTACTCACATTTGTTTGGTAACATTGCTTGGCATTGTCTGGTAACATTGCTTGGCATGGAGTACCAGGATGGAGCACCAGCGCACTTCGCGATTCACGAGCGCAATTCAATGAATCAGACGTTTCCTGGCCGCTGGATTGGAAGAGGTTGTGTATCTTCCACAAGCTCCCTTTGCCTGCCTCCAAGAAGTCCCGATCTGGCGACACCAGACAATGCTCTCTGGGGTTTCATAAAGCAACAAGTAGGAAACACTCGATATCCCACAACGTAGGAATTACGAGCAGCTGTGGAACACGTCTTCACCCTCGTGACTCCGGAGTATCTCCGCAAAACATCTGCGAGAATTTGGCCCAGAATTCAGCTGTGTTATGACATGGATGATGATCATACTGATGTTTATGACTGTTAATACCCTTAAGACTTCAAGGTAACTGTGCACAGACATTTTACCACAACTAACACTATAATGTTGAAACTAAAGGCGGGGTACGCCGACTTCAGGATGCGGGCTCAATTTTTTTAAAAACAGCAGAAGGTAAGGATACTCTGCAATTTTGGTAGAATTATATGAAACCCTGAAAAGTCCTATCCCACAACCCGTAAAAGGGGTGGGGTGAGTAGCGGCCAACATCATTTAAGCATAGGCAACATTCAGATGTTCATCTTGCGGGACAAAGGAAAACCCTGGAAAGCCCGAGACAATTTTTCTCATGATCATGACATCTACAATATATCACAGTTTCATTCATTTACAACGAAATAAAAAAAATCGTTATGCCTGCCTGTTTTAAAAAGCTGGACCTGTAGTGGCCAAACCGTCATAATTCGATGATTGGGTCCATTAAGAATTTTTCTCGTGATGAGATCTTCGACATATGTTACTCAGTGTTCGAAGTGGGAAAAAAGTAGACGTGGTATGTTTTATTTCGATTTTGACTCGACGTACCGGCTATCGATATGTTAAAATACAGTGAGGGTATGTTTCCTAAAAGATTGCATTTCTATTTACATAATGACTAAAACCACTGGAGAGTTTCTGTATAGTTACAAGGGAGGGACATGAAAATACTTTGATCCCCCGCCAACAACTCTTTAAAAAATGTCAAAAATCCCCTTGTCTTGTATTGGGGAGAATTAAACACGAAAGTGCTCAAAAACCGAATTCTTACATTAAAAATTCCTGCAGGGAAACTGTCGGATCCCCTACTCGACTGAGGAGTATTCCAAACCCTCGGAAAACCAGCCCCTACAGCAGACAACCCCTAACTCCACCCATGTCCAAAACACAACATTTATGTGCATTAAGGGAAGAAGACACACACGTACATAAGAGACAGTTCAATATGACACATCAAAATATAAACTGGATGAACCTTTTTGAAGACGCTTCATTTTAAACACAAACGGTTGTCAACTTACAAATTATTTCTACATAAAAATACTATCGTCTTGCGTGCAAAGCTATTCGTCGATTATTGTGTATAAAAATGGATTTATTAAAGATATTTAGCATGTATTCTTCAGTGAGGGTATGTCTTGGTCATTGAAAAACCAGAGGCAGTATGTCATACCACCACATACCGTCACACTTCGACCACTGCTATTAATTTTACAAAGGGAAAAGAAAGACAGCTTACCAATCAGTTACTTGCATATACGTATTAATACAATCCTTCCTTCGAGAAAATCACTTTTCACACTGACCGAATAATGTAACTAAAATAAATTCGATAGACAAGATTTTTTTCTAATTTGGGTTTATTTTAAGTAGGTGTGGGATGGGGATTCTGCGCCACCTCATCATTTCCAATAACAATCTAGCACACCATCAATAATAATAGCGCACTCCTAATAACAATAGCGCATCCCCCTACTTCCAAATAACTTCTAAACTACCCCTAATAATTTCTACCTCACTCCCTATTTCCCAAATAACTTCTATCACCATATCAAATAACTTCTATCTTACTCATAATAACTTCTAACATATTCTATCATTAAATTTAGTTACAAAAAATCACTAAATCTGGTTACAAAAAGTCACTAAATCTAGTTACAAAATCACTAAATTTAGTTACAAAATCATTAAATCTAGTTACAAAATCTAGTTATAACCGGTTTTGACTTCAAAAATCACTAAATTTAGTTACAAAATCTGGTTATAGCCGGTTTTGATTTTAAAAATTACTAAATTTGGTTATAAAAAATCACTAAATCTAGTTACAAAAACAAAAAAAATCACTAAATCTAACAACATTTAACAAGAATGAACAATTGCATTTTAAACTCTGATACATACTCTTTTAAATGCCGTTTGAATTCTCAAAATCGGATAAAAAATAACGAATTTAGCATTTTGCCGCCTGTATTTATACAACCCAACACAGCACAGAAGGTTTGTCCCCACACACATTTACAATTGAGTTTGCTTGAGAGAAGGAATAGCATATATGTACATGAGATTTACGATAATTCTCCTTCTTTCTTTCTTAGCATGGGAACGTGACTTGCTTACATCATCATACACTCATCCACACTCACATTCTCTTCAGTCAACCGGAGCAGCAACATTTTTTTTTTTAGTAGTCAAGCAGTATATGGAAAGTGTAATAATAACAACACCAAAACTGTCACGTCACGTTAGTTAGTCACGTTATGCAGTTACAATTTTCTCTCTCTCTTCACAGTCGAAAAATTTTTTAAACTTTTTAAAACTTCTTAGTTGTAACGTGATGATTTTTACTTTCACGTGACAAACAGGGTTGGAAACTAATTCTTTTTAACATATTTTTCCAGAATTGTTAAAATTATGAATTAAGCTCTGAAACTATTACAAATGAACTAGTACCAAATAAGGTAAATATGATAATTTTTTGGAAACGATAACCAACCCTGTTTTAATGGCGTACTCGAGGGATGTTATTTTTTAAAGTCGTTATAACTTTGTTGTTTATTAACCGATTTTCAAAATTCAAACGACAAATGAATACTAATAACATAACCAATTTTCTAAAATGCATAAATGGTTGCATAACCCAAATGATACTTTTCCCTTTTTCAATATCTCCACAAAATTTCAACAAATCGAAAAAATAAAAATACTATCATAATTAGAATAAAATTTAAAGGCTTTTTTAAAGAATAACATTTTCCCGAAAACTCAAAAATAAACCCGTAAAAAATTCCCGAAATTTTGAACTTGCTATAACATCGTCAAATATTAACCGATTTTCAAAATTCAAACGGTAAATGGTTTCTATTTTTTATACTTTTTTTTCTAACGCGTTACTGGTTGCCTATGTCTAAGGATAAAATTACAAAAACAACTTTTATGACTTAAAAATATAAATTTTATCTAAAACTAAACTATACATAAAAGTTAATTAAATTTACCTAAAACTAAACTATACATAAAAGTTAATTAAATATGACCTAAAACTAAACTACACCACACATAAAAGTTAATTAAATTTACCTAAAACTAAACTATACATAAAAGTTAATTAAATATGACCTAAAATTAAACTAAACTATACATAAAAGTTAATTAAATTTTATCTAAAACTAAACTATACATAAAAGTTAATTAAATTTACCTAAAACTAAACTATACATAAAAGTTAATTAAATATGACCTAAAACTAAACTACACCACACATAAAAGTTAATTAAATTTACCTAAAACTAAACTATACATAAAAGTTAATTAAATTTACCTAAAACTAAACTATACATAAAAGTTAATTAAATTTTATCTAAAACTAAACTATACATAAAAGTTAATTAAATATGACCTAAAACTAAACTACACATAAATACATTTTAACTATATCTTATAATGCCCCCAAGCTAATGTACTTATACCACCCTCTAGTATATATCTTTTATCATCATTCGAATCTAAAGCTAATTTATTTACAGCTATGGTATACACATCATGCTTACAACTTCGAATTAGATTTATATTTTTGTATGTTTTCACATCATTGAATAGGGTTTGCTTATAATCATCAAATTGTAACTCTTTTGATACTACACATTTTGTTATTCCTTTTGCTTTTTTCTTCTCTTTATTTTCAACTTTAAAGGCATACATCTTTGATCTTAACCCAATAAATTCTGTCATTATTTTACCATTGTTTTCATCCTTCATCTTTCCTAATACTTTTTTGTTTACTAATGGTATTCCATATTGATTATCCTTTCCATATTCACTTGTATCAAATAAATCAACCATTTCTTTTAAGTCTTTGTAGAAATCATCTGTATTAATTTCATATATAAAACTATCAGTATCCATATAACATAACCCTATATCAATATCATATTTAGGTTTCATAATGTTGTAATGGAAGTCATACATTAATAGTTTTGACAAATCTAGCACACTCATACCAACATATATAGGTTTGTTGAAGGTCAATTTTTCTTTTTTCATATGTATCGCACACAAATCTTCAGTAAATATTGTTCTATAATCAAAGTTCGGTTTCGCTATTAACTTTTCCACCCTCATTGGATCACATTCTAAAGTAATTGATGGCCTCTTTCTAATGTTTTCCATTGTTTTACCAAATACAATATTATTCATTAACTTGTAAAAATCTTTCTCGAAATTATTCTTAGCTTGTGTTCTCATATTTGTATTTAGATCAATATATTCCTTTAACCAGTTTGATTGCTTGAACTCTAATACTCGGTGAATTTTCTTTAATATCATTCCAAGTGACATATATAATTTTAAATTTCTATAGTGAATAACATATCTTTCTTTATTGTAAAGCGTTGTTAATAATTTTGATTGTTTCGATCCTGGCGGGCACATATTTTCTGGAGCTAATGGTAGATCTGTATGTTTATCATGTAAGTATTCTGGATATTCTAAATCAACTTCTAATATGTAACCAGTTTCTGAATTATCTGGAATATTCATTATGTTTATGTAAGGTTGAACCCATTTAAAGTCTTTGTAAGGCATGTATTGACTCATTGCCCATCCATATAAATTATTTGCATCTAGATAAGCTAAATACTTTGAAGGTTCGTCTTTGTTATAACTTTTCATATACTTATTATTTGCTTTTACATACCTTTTACTACATTGTGAAATTCCACCTCTTATACCTTTTTCAATCATTAATATTTTGTCATAGTCAGTTAACATTTCTAGTTCGATTTTAGTCACCTTTAACATTGAATCCCATGATAAACCAGGAGCAGTGAAATACCAAGCAGGATCGAAACCATATGCCTTTAAACATACATCTCTAAAATTTTCAAATACATCGGCTAATATTAATACATCTGTCCTGTTATAAAGTTCTGTATATTCACCTAGATTTTTAATATTGAATGACTTCCAAACATTTTTCGCATGCTCATAATCTTCATCACTGATGTGGGTGTTAGTAAGTTTATTAAAGAACATTTCTTTTGAAGGTAGTTTTGTTTCTTCTAATCTTTCAATTGAGTCAATATAATCATATGGGTACACATCTTTTTTAATTACTAAATCTAATAAATCATAAGTGAAATACTTTGACGTTTCTCTATATTGTTCTTTTGTAAGGTTATTTGCTAGTTCTGCTAAACCCCTTGACATAAACCTAAATGAATCTAGAAATCGTAAATTAATTCCATTCTTTTTATCAACCTTCACATATTTCGAGTATGTTATATATTTTTCTTCATTGTTTGCAATTAGTTTTATTTCATTCTTATCATAAGCAAGTTCTTTAACAAATAGGTGAGTATCATAACCATTTAAATTGTGAATAAATACTGGAATGAAATTAGCATTTCGATAGCTTAAGTTACAATAACTGTGAGCTGCACCTCCAAACTTTCCAGTTAAATGATCATGATCTCTTACTTTTGCTTTATTTATATTTATATTTTCCAAACATTTACCTAATTCATGTTTCCATTCTTCTAATTTTTCAACCATGCTATCATTATTTTTAGCGAATTTTATTTTCTTATTTAACACATTTATTTGTTTTTCAATTGCGGGTGGTAAATCATTCAAGTTTTTCTCACATATATGACAACTATTGGAATTATTATATAACTCTTCCTCATCTTTAGTTAGGTTATTCATTTCAACTCTTTTGTTATATATTTTCTTTATTTCTATTGCTTCTTGTTTTAACTTCTCCACAAACACCTTTGCAGCATCTAAACCAATATAACTAACAGGCCTTTTATACACACCATTTGAGTATTTGATGTAATAACAGAAACTCATTGGTAAATGCTTTTGATACTTCACAGTTTTAGAACAATTATGATCTACTTCCATTTTACATAACAAGCATTCAAAATCGGCATATATCGCAAATGGTACCCTTAATGATCTATTATAATTTTGGAACTGTATTTGATTGTCATATGGTTTTGGAAGTTCTATTCTAACAGATTCATGCTCCTTACAATATAGTTCATGTTCTTGTAATTGTATCTCATTTCTAAAATGTCTTGTTAAACACCTATCACAAAAGTATAATTTTTCCTTATGCTTTGTTACTTGACTTCTTATTAATCTTGATAAATCCTTTATCCAACAAAAGTGATCATTATTTTCATCTTTTACATATAATAAATTGATGTGTTTATCCTGCTTATTTTTTGTGATTTGAAGTGGGTATATATTATATTCATCATCATAGGTATACACGTTAATGGATATGTTACTTCTTTTTTCAAACTTTACTATATCTTTTAATTGTACAGGAAATTCAATACCCTTACAATATTTCTCTTGTAATTCATCCACAATTTCTGTATAGTTTGAAGGCCGTTGAGGACGTGATTGGTGATCTATAGGTTTTAAATAACATGCAATAGAATATAAGAAACATTTATTATCTTTATTTTGAACATTAATCACTGCTTTTTTATCTTTAATTGGTTTAGGAAGGTCAATATAGGAAGAAGCTCGTAATGGTACATATTTATTTAATCTGATTTCTAAATATTTAATTTGATGTAATGACCATCCTGAACCTCTTCCTTGAAATTCCTTCATCCCTCTACATAGTTTTTGTTTAGCATTGGTTATATATTCATCTAAGTCAGTTGATTGTAATATTCTTTCATTCATAGTTTTAAAATTGCGTTCTTGTACTTCTTTATCTTTAATATAATCACAAATGAATACAAGGTTGACTTTTAATGGATGGTGCTTTAATTCTTCCTTGATTTTGTTAATAACTACTTTCCCACTTATATTTAAAAACTTCACTGGATCTTTATATCCTCCTATGTTTTCAATTGTGATAGTTTGTAATCGTTTCTGTATTGCTGTTTCCTTTGTTTCTACTTTAATTAGTATTCGTTGTGGTTTGGATTCTTCAAATACTTCTTCTTTAAATGGAAATAAGTTTCTAATTTGTGATCTGTTTTGTTCATCTTCATATTTTATAATACGGTCAATAAGTTCAGCCTTTCTTAATTTAGAATAACCTTTTATCCCCTTCCTTTTACAATGGTTTTTTAGTTCATCAACTTTCATTGTGTATATAACTTTCAATTCATCTGGTTCATTTTGGTATTGTTCGATTTTTTTTATTAATTCACTCTTATTTAAATAACTATAGCCGCGGATTTTCTTGACTTTACATATTTGTTTTAGTTTTGTAATTGACATCTCCTTCATCTCCTCACCAGTAAAATTAACATTATTCACACTCATTTTATATGGAAAAACACTGTATCATAATTTTATATTCACTAAATTTTTTAATTCATTTTCATAATATTTTTATACCAACATTAGCAACTTATTTTTCTAATACAGCTGTTAATGTCGACATAAAAAAAATGATACAGTGTTTTTCCATATAATAACACACCTTATATGAAAAAACACTGTATCGTTTTTTATATTCACCAGATTTTTTAATTCATTTTCATAATATTTTTCATGTTTAAACAAATTAAATTACATTACAACATTTATAATATTATATTATTTTTATTTATTTAATTATTATGCAAATTATTAAACCCTAACCATTTAATAAACTCTAATTATTTAATTATTATGCAAATTATTTATTTAATTATTATGCAAATTATTTATTTAATTATTAATGCAAATTATTTATTTAATTATTATGCAAATTATTAAACCCTAACCATTTAATAAACACTTTATTACCTTTTATGAAAATATTTATAAAAGTTAAACACATTAAATTACACTGCAACATTTATAATATTATATTATGTAAATTATTAAACCCTAACCATTTAATAAACCCTAATTATTTAATTATTATGTAAATTATTAAACCCTAACCATTTAATAAACCCTAATTATTTAATTATTATGTAAATTATTAAACCCTAACCATTTAATAAACCCTAATTATTTAATAAACACTTTATTACCTTTTATGAAATAATATTTATAATATTATATTACTTTTATTTATTTAATTATTATACAAATTATTAAATCCTAACCATTTAATAAACACTTTATTACCTTTTATGAAATAGCCATAAAAGATAAAATTTATAATATTATATTACTTTTATTTAATTAACTATTATGCAAATTATTAAACCCTAACCATTTAATAAACACTAACCATTTAATAAACAATTTATACCTTTTATGAAATAATCATAAAAGATAACATTTATAATATATTACTTTTATTTATTTAATTATTATGCAAATTATTAAACCCTAACCATTTAATAAACTATTTATACCTTTTATGAAATAATCATAAAATATAACATTTATAATATTACATTACTTTTATCTATCCAACTATTATGTGAATCATCAAACCCTAACCATTTAACAAACACTTTATTACCTTTCTTTCTCAATATTTTTTCAACCAAATACTCATCCTTATATTTAGTTTTCAATAATTCTGGTTCATAAAATCTTCCTTTAACTTCTTCATTGTTTAAATCTTTAATTTTATATGTTGGTGGATTAGATGGTATAACCTCGTTAATAACAAACACTTCTGCTGACCAATTTGGTGTATAACCTTTGTCAAACAATCCTTTAATTTTACTTATACGAACATGATCACCTAATTTGTATTTAGGTTTAACACGTTTATATTCTTTCTTATACACTTTATTCAATATCACATGCTCATTTTTCTTATTCACTTCTACAGGTTTCACACCAATTGTTCTATGTACTTTGTTATTATATTCATCAACTAAACCTTGCAATATTTTTAACCACTTATAATTACCTTGAACAGTAAATTTTTTCCACATATTTTGTTTAAGTGTTTTGTTAAACCTTTCAACAACAGAAGCTTTTTTACCACTATATGTTGAGTAATGATTGATATTGTTTTTTCCCATCAAATCTTCAAATTCTTTATTATAAAACTCTTTACCTTGATCAGTTTGTAAGTTATTAGGTTTTCTTACTTTTAACACTGATTCAAATGCTTCTGTAACATTTTTACCACTCTTATCTTTAACAGGAACAGCAAATGCATATTTTGAAAACACATCTATAATCGTTAGCAAATACTTATACCCTTTATTTAATTTTGAAACACCTTTTAACACACCACTATCCATTTCCACAAGATCTGCTTGCCATAAATCATCTATACCTTTAACAATAACACTTAACCTAGGATAATTTTTTCTAGATGGTTTATGAATTTCTTCTATAATGTCTTCTCTAATACCTTCACCTTCATATAGTCAATCGGGGTTTTTAATGAATTGGGATTTATTAGTACCACATACAACACATATACCTTTCTTAACATATCTTCCATTCTTTGTTTGTTCTATTCTAATGTTATCTATTTTTGTATCTGTTGATTTCTTACACTTAACACAATACATCATACTATTTATTATATGGAAAATTATTAACCTCAATCTATAATTGAAACACTATATCAACTAACATCATTCTAAAAATCAACCTAATTCAAACTATAATTCAACTAACAATATAATTCTAAAGATTAGCCTAATTCAAACTATAATTTAAGCATATGTTTGTTTGATGCTGTTGTCGATATTTGATGATTAATACTATAATTAACAGGTGTCGGTATTTGATGATTAATACTATAATTAATGCTGTTGTTGATTAATACTATAATTGATCATGAACTTCAATCTATAATTCAATCTATAATCAATCTATATAATAACTTCTACAATTCAAACACTGTTCATCTATATAATTTAATCAATATAACATTCTATAACTTAATCTATAATTCGAACAATAATTCAATCTATATAACAATTTATAATTCATCTGTATAATTCAATTTAGAATGTTGTTATATAGATTGAATTAGAATGTTATTATATAGATTGAATATAGCAAATGGTTTTATGAAAGTTCTCTTTCTATATACATAATAACTTGCAATGGTTGCCCTTCTTCCATAGCTGAATTCTTATTTGCTTGAAACATAATTATATCACCCTTTTTAATGTTTACAGGTAAATTTTCAATCAAAGTATCACCTAAATATATCTCTAGAAAGTATTTATCCAAACTTAATTCCATGTGCATTATTTTCCCATTATATAGAAATTTGTAACCATTAGAGAGATTAAATATTCTAAAGATTGGTTCCTTAACATTTTTAACTCTCAATCGACATATTAGGGGTATAGTTTCTTTCTGCATAATCAATTTAGTAGTATCCATCCTAATCTTTTGAAAATCATCTTTCTTTATATATGTGTCTTGTAATGTTTTTAATACATCTTCAAATTCGTTTCTATCACCTTCCAATTGACTATTAACATTACTATTTATTGAATCTAGCTGTTGTAAAGTTACTACATCATGTTGGTCAATTGCATCACTTACATTAACAAGTCTTTTGTTTTTGAAATCAACCCATGTTATATTTGATGTAAAAACTTCACTTACATGATTGAGGTTTGTAGTCCTCCTTTTAGTATTACCAAAGATGTCCATATTTATTATATAACAATTCAAATTATTTAATAGCAAGTAAAACAGTTATACGAGCTCCACCAAAATCAATCAAATCACCATTTTCATCTTTAATTGTAACTTTAAAATTATTAAATTTATTGTGATCTATTGGGAAAAATATCTTTTCATTAGGTTCATATATAATTGGTTCTCTAAACTCTGCATTTGTTCTAAATGTTGCAATTAAGTCTGTTTCGTTGTGTGTTGTATCATTGTGTTTTAAAATCATACCTTCTGCTAAATCACAGTGAATATTTATAGTATCAAACGGATGAAACCTTGGTGGTTTATCTCCAATATGTTCTATGTTATTAGCCAAGTTTTTATCACTAAAACCTAATACAGTATTAATGGTATCTAAGGTTATATCACAAACCTCACTAAATATTTTAACTCTATTTCTTTTCCTGTCTTCTGTAATTTCAAAAGTATCTTTGAATTCATCAGTGTAGAATGGAAGGTTTGATTTAATATATTCTTCTAATTCTTTTAAACTATATTGACCAGGTTGAACTATGGCTTGTCTTGTAACTTCAGGTTCTTCAGTGCAAAACGTTAATTTATTATTTTTTTCTGTAATGTTTGGAGTTAAGTATGTTGTGTAAAATCCTGCAACAGCTACTTCTAAATCGTTTTAAAATGGGTAATGCAATGACATGTTTAATACAGATGAATAACCATTTAAATTAAATACCTTCATTTATTATATAATAAATAATTAAAATGGATAATTGGGATATTAAAGTAAGGTTAACAGAAGAAACAGCGAAGAGTAAGAGGAATGGAGAGTTGTTACCTGATGATATAAGATGTTTAATAGTTGGGCCTAGTGGTTGTGGTAAAACGACGTTAATGATTGATAATTTTTTGTTAGCACCTAAATGGTTAAAATATGCAAATGTTTATATATATTCTAAAAGTTTAAATCAACCTAAATACCAACACTTAATACAACTTTTTCGAGATATAGAACGTAATATTAAAGATACAGTAGCAATAATAAAAGGAAACAATGAAGAGATTATTCCATTAGATGAATGTGAGGACTATTCTGTGGTAGTATTTGATGATTTCATTTTAGAAGAACAAAATCACGTTAGAGAATATTTTACTCGAGGGCGTCATAAGGGTTTGAACTGTTTCTATCTTGGACAAACATATTCTAAAGTGCCAAAACAATTAATTAGGGACAACTTAAACTTTATTTGTATATTTAGACAGGACAATGTAAATTTAAAACATATATATGATGAATTTGTTGCATCTGATATGTCGTTTGAAAAATTACAATTATTATGTAGCAAGTGTTGGAGTGAAGAACATGGTTTCTTAACAATAGATATGACTAGGAAGGTGAATAATGGTAAATATAGAAATAAAATTAAAGAATTTCTAAAAGTGTGAACTAAACGTATATGAATGCAGGTGAACGTATATGTTATGTTATGTTATGTTATGTTATGTTATGTTTTTATTTTTTTCTTTATATAATAAATGGATGTTAATAAAGCTAAGAAGTATATTAAGTTAAAAGAAGAACTTATTAAAAGATTTAAGGAAATTAAACAAAGTAATCGAAGTAAGTATGAAAAATTTAAAGAACAAGATCAGCCTGTTATTGATGCAATTAAAGATTTAGGGCAAGATATATCAAAAGTAGCAGAAGAAAATAAAAATCTAATTCAAGAGTTAGTTCCAGTTGCGTATAAAAGTGCTAGAGTGGATTCAAGCTTATTAGAAACACCGCCTATGTATGATAGTTCTATAAATGAAAGTGATACGCCTATAACAGAAGAAATAAAACACATGAAAAAACAAATTAAATATAAAGTAGAAGGAATAGAATCTTTAGCAACAACTCATTTGGGTAAAATTGCCTCAAGATATTATGCAACTAGAGATGATAAAAGTTTTGGAATACAGCCATATGATGAAGATGGGAAAATTATACATATGATAGGAAATGCGGAAGTTAAAATTCATGGTGATGATTTAGTTATTAATAATCGACATTATACAGGAACAGAAGGTTTATGGAAATTATTGACAAAACATAATCCAACAAATTATAATGATGATGATCTAGAAAAATATAAACAAATAGTAATTGATTCGAGTGTTGCATTTCATAATAATGATCCAAGTACTAGAAAACAAAAATCTAGTAAAGGTAAAAAATATAAAGAAATTATCAAACCTATTTGGGATGAATATATAAAACCAACAACACCTTCAAAAAAGACACCAAAATCTGGAGAAGGAATAAAGGTATATAACGAATTATCAAAAGAATACATATGGATGGATGATGTGAGAAAACTGATTGATCGTTTGATTGTTATTGATGGGGAAGAAAAATCTGGAAATGATAACTTTTATAATGAAAAAGTAGGTATTATGGATATGACTAATTCTAAACTTGCACAATTTATACCTAATGATCCAAAAGGTATAGGTTATTTGATAAAGATATTGAATACGCTGCCACCAAAATTTTGGAATAGTGAAAAGTATGGAAAAGGATTAGTAAATGATTTGATTAATAAACTTCCATTTGAGTTGCATATTCCAGGATTTAGATTTTGCGGGCCTGGGACTAAGTTAGAAGAAAGATTAGAAAGAGGTGATGAAGGTATTAACAAATTAGATGAGGCTTGTAAAGAACATGATATATACTATAGGGATAATAAAGATACAGAATCAAGGCATATTGCAGATAAGGAATTAGAAAATAAAGCTTGGGAAAGAGTTTTTGCTAAAGATGCTAATTTAATAACTGAAAAACTACCTGCTCTTGGAACTGCTTTAATGATGAATACAAAAGTAAGATTTGGTTTAGGTTTATAAGTAATGAAAGTAAGATTAGGTTTATAAGTATTTTTAGATTTAGGTTTATAAGTAATTTTTAGATTTAGGTTTATAAGTATTTTTTAGATTTAGGTTTATATATGTACTTTTTATGGAAATTTTCATAAAAAGCTTTTAATTTATATAATAAATATGCAGTTAAAAGGTTTTACATTTACGATTCCTAATCAGGAACTTAAACAATTAAATATAGATCACATTTTAACTAACAAACAACTCAAACAAAAGGAAGCAAAATTAAGTAAAGGACAATGTATGTCTCTATCTCTTTCTATACCACAACTTAAGAAAATAAACAAAGAAATGAAGGCAAATGATAATAAAGTACATTATGGTGGTTTTATATTTACTATTCCAACGATTTTAGCTTTAATAGGTGCTCTAGGTTCTGTTGCTGGAGGTGCGGCTGCTATTGCTAAGACTGTAGATGATGCAAAAAAGAATAAAATGGAATTAGAAGAACAAAAACGACATAACTTAGCAATGGAAGAAAAACAAGGTGGTAAGCTTTCAAAAAACGTAAACTCCAAAACAGTAAAGAAAAAGAAGAAATTAAACCTTTAAGTAATTTAGATCTAATACAACTTGTTAAAAAACTTAAGATAAGAAACTTTAGAGGTGTATTTATGAGTGATGAATTGTCTAAACAACCGATCAAGAATGAGTGTGGTATTGTTAATTTTGATACGTCTAAAAATATAGGAACGCATTGGATTTGTTATTGGAAAAAAGGAAATAAAAAGTATGTGTTTGATTCATTTGGAGGTAATCCACCAAAAACACTCGTAAAATATCTTGGTCATAATATAGAGTACAATAGCAGCCGTATACAACATTTTAACGAGGTAATTTGTGGACATTTATGCATTACAGTGTTAAAAATGTTTACAGATGGGTATAGTTTTTCAGAAATTATTAGTCAGGTAAGTAGGAATAAGGATATTTGGAGAAGTTATATTTAAGTTTTTATGGGTTTATTTTATGGGCTTAATTCATAAAACGATTATAAATATTGTTTATAATAAATATGGATAAGATAGAATCATATGAATTACAATCCTTTAAACCTAATCAAAAACAATCGAGAATTTAAATAAGCCAAACAGGTCTATTGAATTTGATATTGACGTGGGTGATGGCTTCATACATCCTTATTATGCTGATATTTATGTAACTTTTGAAATTAGAGGTAGAGATGGTGATGGAGAATATACTACTGGTCAAAATATTAGACTTATTAATAATTTCTTCCCACATTTGTTTTCTCAAATTCAAGTTAGTAAGCATGGTCAGATATTGGATATTATAGATTATCCTGGTTTAACTTCAACATCTGTAAACACATGTACGATTTCAAAACCAGAGGCAAATCACTATGATGAATGTGGATGGGAAGGAATTACATGGGCAAGAACAGATGAAGAAATAGTGTTTTTGCTCAGACTTTTACCAGGATTTTGTTCAGATTTTAAAGATATTATGTGGAAAGGAGGATTGAAATATACATTTAAAAGAAGTGGTTCTGATGATAATGCATTTGCTATTTGGAAAACAAAAAAGCAGGATGGAACATTTGAGAATGATCAACCACATCCAGGTAAAATTAAGATTACAAATATGGAGTTAAGAATGCCTATTGTTAATTATGAACCTAACTATGCCACCTTGTTAAGATCTAATATGTTAAAAGAAGGTAAGATTCCAATTTCATTCAACACGTATCAATGTTTGCAGAAATCAGTTAGTGGAAAGTATTTAGAATTCGATTTAACCACACAATTTAACTCAAGTGAATTTGATATGCCTAATTTTGTAATTGCCTTTTTCCAAACTGATAGAAATGATAATCAAGAAAGAGATTCAAGCTATTTTGATCATTGTAAAGTTCAGAATATCCATTTTCGTAATTCTAGAAATGAATCTTTCCCATTAGAATCTTTAAACTTAGATTTTGCAAAACATAAGTATTTGAAAGTTTATGAAATGTATACGGTATATAAGCGAGCTAGAATTGGAAATACTGAGATGTTTTATTATCCTAAGGAATTTTTAGAAAATAGGCCGATGTTTGTAATTAACACAAGCAAGCATAAATCAGTAACTGTAAGTGATAGAACTAATTTGAAACTGACTGTTAATTTTGAAAGTGATGTACCAGATAAAACAATTTGCTATGTTGTTATGATTGGTAAGAAAAATTTAGAGTATGATGTTGAGAAAGAAAAAATAATTGA
This sequence comes from Thermobia domestica, assembly GCF_964235325.1. Classification (NCBI taxonomy): domain Eukaryota; kingdom Metazoa; phylum Arthropoda; class Insecta; order Zygentoma; family Lepismatidae; genus Thermobia; species Thermobia domestica. Next base: position 137,815,567 of record NC_137463.1, on the reverse strand, counting down.
GAAGATATAAATCAATTATATGTTTATTAGATTTGTTTAGTTTGTAAGTGTTTTTATGATATTATCATAAAAACTTATTTAATAAAATGACTATTCCAGATAACATTCCACGTGAGAATTTAATTGTGTTAATTGAAGATACTATATTAAATCTTGAGAAGTTATTAATGAAAAATAAAAGGAAGTTTAAGAGAATAAAATGTGTTTATATTACTCTTATTACGTTATCAATTCTATTATCAGCTTCTACAGGGTTCATCAATGTATTTATTCCTGTTACAGTGTATTCAATTATTACAACTGCATTTGCTTCGACTTCTGCTGTTATCACTGGTCTATCAACACGGTTTAATATAGCTTCAAAGAAAGAATATTATAAAAATATGGTGAATCGAATTGGGATGTTTAAAGATGAGCTTAATGTAATTAAGCTCATGAATGGCGAATTAACAGATGAAAATGTAAGAGATATTGTTAACAGAATCAATGACATACTTAACGAAATTCGAGGCTATTAGAAACTGATTTTTAAAAAGTTTTAATATAATAAATACGATGGCGAGTCATATTGAACTTTTAAATAAACTTGGAAGTCTTGAACAAAAACAGGTTATTGGATTAAGAGAATTAGAATTAAATACAGAATATAAGATTGTGAAAATGGAAAAGATTAAAACTAAGTTTGGAAAGAGCATTTTAGTTGAATGTGAAGAGTTTAAGGTATTTCTTCCACCTAGATTTACAAAACACTTAACAGATAAAATGATTGATGAGATCGTTAAAGATGGAATAAAAATTAAATACACTGGTTTAAAAGATAATTATCCAACTGTCGAGTTCTGTATGTGAATCCAAAAAATAATAAAAATGATCAAAAATATGTTGTCAGAAGTAAAAAATGGAGTGAATAGAATGGATCCTCAAAAGAAATTTATACTTACTAATAATTTCAATGTAATTGTTAAAAATGTGCAGACTGAAGTTCAAGTAGTTTTTGATATTAACGGCTGTCTATTCAGTTTGAATTATGATCAGTGGACAGAGTTCAAGAAGTCATTGTTTCCTATTGAGAATGAAGTTAGCAGAAGATTCCATTATCAGTATCCGAACTTGTAACTATCAATATACTAATTTGTAAGTATTATGTAATTATGTAGAATTTAGTTAACTTTTATGGTAAAATCATAAAAGTGTTTTGTAATTTTATTTTACTAAATTTAGTGATTTTTATAACTAGATTTAGTGATTTTTTTTGTTTTTGTAACTAGATTTAGTGATAGAATGCATTAGAAGTTATTATGAGTAAGATCGAAGTTATTTGAGATGTGATAGAAGTTATTTGGGAAGTAGGGAGTGCGGTAGAAATTATTAGGGGTAGTTTAGAAGTTATTTGGAGGTAGGGGGATGCGCTATTGTTATTAGGAGTGCGCTATTATTATTGATGGTGTGCTAGATTGTTATTGGAAATGATGAGGTGGCGCAGAATCCCCATCCCACACCTACTATTTTACGATTATTATATGTCCATTCATTTTGAAACTGGTAATTTTTATGGTCCTAGTAAGCATTTCTGGTTGTCATCATTATTGTGTAGTATAGCCCTCGTATACTTACAAGTTTTCGTTCAAGTAAATTTTTACGGCAAGATTTCGTCCTGAGGTTTTGGATATTATGAGATATTTCGTCCCGCGAGGTTTTGGCCACGCGAGATTATGGTTAGATGAGGATTTGGTCACGCGAGGGTTTGGTCACCGTAGTTTTGGCCCACGGGATTTTGGACTGCGAAGTTTCGCCCGAAAGATTTGAGCGTATACCCTCTTCTCTAATCCTAGATCACGATGAATTTTATAAATTTTCTTTCCACATATTCAAGCACGGTTTGCAATAATTTTGTGTATTTCTGTTCGTTGATGTAACAAGAGACTTACACAGCTCGTGCACAGCTTACAGGATGCGAGGTGGCTTGTTTCTGCCTTACAGTAATCGCACACTCCACCTTTTCTGACCAGTGTAACACGTGTTATCCTTTCTTCCGCGTCTTGGTAATAGTAACAGTAAGTGTATTCAGAAGCGAAAAGCTGTAACGCAACCTTCCCTGTCACGGACAAATTGAGCAGGTGCAACGGGTTGAACGTATCTTTAAGACCAGTAGTGTCGCTCACTTCGCGCTTGGTGGCCCTACTATCGCTCGTATAAGTCATCACTTATAGATCGGAAACATCTGCGTATAACTGGCAATACATATTTGTTAAGAAAAAAAAAACGTAATTTTTGCGAAGTATGCGTGAAAATTATATTTGCATTCTTTTCATAGAATACTTCTGCACATTCAGATGCTACAAACATCAGATGTTTAAAAAAGTCACATGTTATACCTGTAAAATAAATTATCAACACAATGTAGTACTCGCTACACAGCAAAATTCTGTTTTATTTCAATTATAATAATATAATAATTCGATTGACATTTGTTCAAATATATGGATAGAATAATATGTGTGTTTTCTTATGCGATCTGCGTAAGCGAAATGGTAACTTCAAACATCCTCACCGTTTTAAACCAAGGTGTTTTCATGGAAATTGTAAACCACGTATCTGATAGTTGTAAATTAATTTAGTTAGAGATACATGTTTGTACATTTTTTTAGAACGAATCAGGCGTTCAAATGATACCATTTGCATATATTATGATTCATAAGTTCGGGAAATCCTTTCAAATGTCCCTAAGAAAGATATTCTTTTCATTTGTGCACCCACAAAGGGGTAACAGGTTTAGGTATCTACACAGAAGGAACCTTGAACAATATAACATGTCCTAGTATATAAATTTACCAAGTTTAATTGAAGTACGTTAGTAGGTGAAAAGGCAAATATTATATTTCAAGCTTAATCAATTTAAAACACAATGGGTCTACTTTTTATTTCTATCGTTATTCAATCATCGTTCCTAGGGGTTGGTGGGCAATGCATTTTAATGTACACCCTAACGACGTTCAGATATGTTTTAGTGTACTATATTTCGTCAACATTAAATATATAAAATATTCATTATTGGATCAAAAGATCCAATATATTTCAAATTTGCTCTAGGTCTTATATCTGGAGAACTATATATAGTGTAGCAAAACCCAAACTATAATTTAACTCAGTATGATGTGCTTATTCCGTAGAAAATACGAAAACTCGATTTTCAAAAATTTTGTGGCCCCTGATCCAAAAACTAATTATCGACCAAGATCGCAATCTTTTGATCCATTTTTTAACATTCCTAAAATTCTTGTTTTGAACTTACATTAGTTACAAAAGAAAAAAGTTTAATTTTTATTTTGTGGAAATCAAATTCAATACTATATGCCAGAAAAAACATATTTTCACTTGTAATTTATTCTTAGAATATAAATAGTATAAAGAAGCGGACTACCAAGTGATGGAATTTCATACACATGGCTCTCCATTACAGCGCCGAGTGTATAATTTTCCATACACAAACAATATGTGTCACTTCTGTCGCGTTTGCTTTATAGATGTGTATGCAATTACACACACACACACACACACATGGCGTAAAAGTCATAACTTAATATCCACGCAGTGTGAATGTAAAACAGAGGAAACTATACATTTATGCGCCTAAACCAAAGGCAAAAACTAAATATTATTGGCGAACTTTGCCAATGGCGCACAGGTGATAAGGATCAACAAATGTGGTGGCGGTCAAGGTGTTAAAATGTTCAGCAAGTTATTATTAAAAATTGTGTACGCGCAGATTCTAAGTACAGCCTTCTGACTCACTAAAAAGATTCAGTTGAAAGGTCACATAAACAGTGTTTCACCTAACGGAATCTTCTTGTTCTAAAATCTCATTCTTTCTGTGCTTGCTGGACCTCTTGGAATATCATCACCTGTCTTTTCTAAGATTAATCAAGGAAAAGATGCGAGATTGCTTAGACGGTCTCTTAAATACGTGTCAGAAATCCATTTACAATGGTCAGAGTCAATTTGTTTTGTCTCTTTGGTACTTTAATAAATAATCATATCACAGCTAATTGGGCTATTTCCGATATTGACAGTATATAATCTTCAAATTATTCAGTAATCACGGTTTGGGATTTTAGGTTATTATGAATGAAAAATGTCATATCAATAAATAAAGTAAATTGTTTGTTGTAGGAAAAATACTTATTATTAGATTGTTACAAAAATTAGAAACGTTACCAAGAAGGTACAGCCACATAAGTACTTCGAATACATGAATTCAATTGGTGATCTTACTATTAGTAAACCCTAAACTCTTCTGATCTGTAATTAAATCTAGCTCGAAATCTCCCGGCATACCAGCAACAATTTATGACGAGAATACTGAAGCTAGTGATCTTCCGACCTCTTTAATAACTTCTTCTTCGGAACATTTACTTCCCTCCCCCTACAACCCATCTTCCCCCTCTCCGCCCCTTCTGTATCAATATCTTATCCAACCTCTCTACCATCCCGGATGCAGTTCTGCTAGTCTTGCAGTCGCTTTCTCTACATAGATCCCTTGGATCCGACAACATTGGCTCTCTCTTTCTTAACAAAATTGCTTCAGCTATCTTCGCTCCTCTATCCGTTTTATTCAATAGATGCTTCATAGAAAAGTATTATCCTACCAGCCGGAAAGTAGCTCACGTGACCCCAATATAAAAATCAGGCTCTAAACATTACGTATTCTCTTATAGACCAATGTCTCTTTCTGTAATTTCTATTATCTGCGAAAATCTAATCAAAGATATGCTACTTAAATTCACGTCACCTTACATTCACACTTCCCAGCAAGGCTTTCTACCGAAAACTCAAGTTTCACAAACTTAAGTACTCCTCTTTTCTGTGTAGCATGTAAATGATGAATAGCAATACTGAATTAAATGTTATCTATTTTGATCTCTCCAAGACCTTTGATTCTGTCAGTCACATTCATCTTCTCCACAAGCTTTCCAATAGGTTTAATGTACATGGCAAATTTTCCTCTTTAATCACCAGCTACTTAAAGGACCGTAAACAGAAAGTTGCTCTTTCAGGAACGATTATTAACCCTCAACCTGTGACTTCGGGTGTGCCATAGGGGAGTGTACTTGAGCCCCTGTTATTTGTCCTGTATATGGATGAGATCTACTCACACTTACTAGCAAATCCTAATGGCCTTTTACTTTTTGCTGATGACTGTAAGTTATACAGAGAAATATCGTGTTCCCATATGCGATGGCCTACAGGAAGACATAAATTACCTTATATACTGGTGTGAAATGTGGCCATTTAAAATTAACAGCACGAAATGTGAAAGTATTACCATTACTCTGATAAAGTTTCCTGCTCCCTACGAATACCATAGTAACAGTTCCTGTATAACCCATTCAGCGAGTCACAACGATTTTAGTGTAATCTTTGACTCGAAACTCACATTCTCTGACCAATAGTTAAGAAATCAATGCGTACGTTGCGGCTTCTTTACCGATTTAGTGAACTGCGCATTGTGGTATCACTAGCAACATTCTATGAAACACTAATCGCGCCTAAAATCGAATACTGCTCTCCCAACTAGGCCATAACATTTCTCTAGACTTGATTCTGTTCTCAATTTCTTTATTGTTATAGTAATACTTTCGTATTCCCGTACTTCGTATATTACCTAAGGAGGAACTCTTGATTTATGTTCCTTATATATCCAGGCCCCGGGAGTGCGCAGAAATAACTCTGACCTGAAATTTCTTTGTAAGATAGTTAATGGGTACTTAAGATGGGAAACCACAATTCAAGAACTATCCATATGTGACCCTTCCTGCAAAACCTGGAATGCCCCTCCTATTCCATTTTGCCGCCCCAGATTGGCAACTATACAGATGTATCTTTTTCCAGAGAATACCGAACTATTATAATCATCTACCAACTAGGGATGTGGACATTTTTGTCGAGCTACTCGCGTTTGACAGAGTAATTAAACGCGTATTTTCCAAATAATATTACTTTTGCAGTCTTTGTTGACGTTGGGGGCGCGGTGGCTCAGTGGTAGAGCGTTCACCTCCCGTGCTTGGGGTCCCTGGTTCGGTCCCAGCTCGCGCCGTCTGGACTTTGTGGTGGACAAACACCGTGCTCGTGGGTTTTCTCGGGGTTCTCCCGTTTCCTTTCACTTTCTTCATTCCACCATTTCACTCATTATCACCGTCTCCTTTAGCCTAACCGGCATAATCGTGTGACGTTAAACTTAAAGATTTCATTTCATTTTTCATTTTCTTTGTTCACACTGTTGCTATTGTTGATACTTTATTTCTATATTTTTCTTCTGTTAATACTTCCCTGTGTAAAATGGCAAAATCATACTGTGTCTGGGAATTTGTTCAATAAATAAATAAAATAAAATATTTTTCATAATCAATACATTCACTAATCTATTTCTCAATGTCAATAATTCAGTCATTTACAACCCTTTCACTTACATGTATATCAAATCATGTTTGTCAATTTCTTTCAATTATTTCAAGACGATTACTGTTCAATTATTATGCGTCACTGTAGTTGTTGATTTTCTGTTTTCAACATATGTATTTGATTAGTACCTTTAAGGATTGATAATTTAAAAAATCACAAAATTAACATATTTAAATAAACATATTGTTTTAAACAGGCTTTTAAATTACGAATAACATAATCTAACCTCCTTACCTATTTAAATAGACGAATTGTTTCAAACAGATTTTTAAATGACGAATCACTGAATCTAACCCACTTTTTCTTTTATTTTTTTTATTTTTTTAAACATATTTAACACTAGTAGCGTTCCACTTTTCCACAATTAAAACAATGCCCGTACTGAAATCCAGAGCAAAAATGACGAAACATAGCAAGTAAATACTAGCAAAAAACTGAAGAAAAAGTTGCTAATATTAACATTTATGAGCTCAGAAGAACAATACAAAATAATATGAATAAACTCACATGATATGAATAACTCACATGAATAATATGAATAACTTTAATGTTATTGCATGTATAGAGAATTCTCGGAACATATTCAATTAATACAACATACGAAGAACCACAAACACAAAGATTTTTCCATAAACAAAACATGACATTCAGTGAGCAATATATGTTAGTACTGTCTAAATTAGTAGTGATGCTTCTACCAAATTACTAATGTGCATTTATTTCGTTAAATGAGGAAAATTTACTAATATTGTTTTGCTTAAATGCACATTTAAACACATTATGTCAGTAGCATTGGTTTTTCGAAGAAGATTAATCCTTCGTTAAATCTGGGTAAGAACGTAAAATCGGGGTTATCCTCCACTTATGTTTACATTCTGATTAATATTCATGAAAATAAAAAAAAATGCAATAAATTTTAATACAATAATTACTTGTTGAAATGTGAACCCAATAGAAATTCCACTTTATTTGTGGATACATCTCAAAATACCTTCCTGTTCTGGAAACATGGATAACACAAAATACTCACCAACACAATCCTCTCCTTCCGTACGATAGCCATCTTCGCATTGGCAGTAATAGGATCCCATAGTATTAACACATCGACCGTTGCAAACTCCGGTTTCACATTCATTAATGTCTGACATGCAAAGCAAATTAAAAAAGATTAAGTCTATAGAACAATGCATTTAGTTTCTTACTAATCAATCTAGGAGAAACAAGTTTGGAATATATAGTTAAAGACCCTTTCACTGATCTAGTCCTATTGTTCCTACCCAAATAGAATACACTTCTCTTCATAAACACAAAATATTATTAATATATCTAGGTAGTAAATATTTGAAAACTACTTATTTTTTTATGTATTTTTAGTTATTTTTCGGAAGCCGATTATTAAGAGCGCATTTTAAAGTAAAGCTTATTTCGCTGATTGTGAAATCCTGACCTGTGACCTGTGACTTATCATCAAGTAATACAAGTACCGTAACTAGCATGATTTGTATAGAAATTTCTTACTTCAATTTAAGTAATCAGCGTACACTCTGATAATTTATCTGGTTTATATCTAGACTCTTGTATGATATCACGTAGCATATTAAAAATCCACTATATCTTTGAGCCCTACATTTCATTTGCCGCAATAGAACAGACAAAATTAACTAATATAGGTTAATTTTGAACTGTTATATAGACTCAACGAAAGATATATATAACCGATAAAGGATATGTTGTACAGCAATTTTCTAATCTAACATACGTACAGATGGTTATCAAAATAATAAAGACAGCTGTAGTTGGAAGCAGCTCTGATATTTAGTTTAGCAAGAGTCAGATGGCGACTGCCGCAGTAAGCTGTTGGAGATACAAAATGTTTTTAGTTTAACGTCCCACGCCCTGTTAAGCTAAGGGAGATAGATGATTAAGGCATATGAATTATAATGGAAGAATCAGTGGAATGAGAACGCGGGAGGAAACGGGGCTACTCTGGGAAAACTCACGGCCACGATGTTGTCCACCACAAATTTACTTGGCCGATATTAGAACCAGGGACCACACGTACCAGAGGTAGAAGCCTTACCACGGAGCCACCATACCCACCTGTTGGAGTTAGTATTAGGGTAAACATAGTATATTACGTGAGGATCAGTAGAACTAGAGTATGCAGTGAACTAAGGCTACGGTAATTGTATAAAATGCGTCACTGCACTAATTTCGAGATATGGTATATTGTTGGCGCTTGATTAGGTGGTGCATGACGAACGTGACAAGTAAGTTAGGCGTGTCGCTTGGCACAGTGTTCAAGGTGCTGACGGCTTACAAAACTCTAGGCAAAAACTCATCGGCAAAGAGAAATAGTGATCAGTAAAAACCCTCAGTAAGAGGTCTTGCGGACCATCAAAATGGATTGTCACTCAGAACCGTCGTATGATTGCGGTGCAACTGACGGAGAAACTGAAGTAACACCCTACAGATTGTTACATGACACGTACATGCGGGGTCGAGTTTCACGGGGCAAATCCTTGACAAAAGGCCATAACCGTTTTTACATAACCGCACAAACATGCAATATGGAGTTCTGATGACTGGAAATGTGTGATATGGTCGAATTAAATATCACACAACATTATTCAACTTATTTCAGACCATACTGATCTTTTAAGTATCCAGTCGACATTTAACTTCATACTTATCGCTTCCGAAGAAAATACAGTACATTGTTGGAAGCTTTAAGCGCTACGATGTAAGAGAGTTAATTCATTGCTTTTACAAATCTGTAGTAATTATACATCTCTATGTAAAACACAGATTATACAATACAATAGTTACTACACAATACTTAGTATACAATAAAAAGCACAGTTTTCTTTCGTTTTACTTTTCTTTTCTTTTTCTTTCTTTCTTTTTTCTTTTTTTTTTTAAATATAACGTTGAGTATAACATTCATCTTTGGCTACGGCCGCAGGTTACTTTCACTCTGCAGATTCGAAATTTGTTACTAAATGAAAATATTTTCTAATTAAACATTGTATGTTTTATACTGCAATTTTACGATTTTTCGTTTCTGCTTTCTTTTTCTATTTTTCGTCTTTTCTTCTGTTATTGTCTATATCGAATATTACTATAATTATCAAGGATCTTAAAATAGAGGATCTGCCCTTACAACAAAATCTTGAAGCCATACGTCACAGTTTCACCACCCCTACTCTGCCCACTCCGCCCAATAATATCGCAATGTTTTGAGCCAACAATCATGGCGGAAACGAAAGTAGCCAATCAGACGATGGCAGATACGAGAGTAGCCAATCAGATGTGCCGATGCTCGGTTGGTTTTTGGCTTCATCAATTTAATAGGATGAAGATACATATGGGTAGATCCTTTATTTATAACATCCTTGATAATTATTGTACGTTGATTCTAAATTTCATGGTTAAAAAGATACATTTTTCACGTATTTGTGTGTTTTGGTATGATTAATTTATTAATTCTATCTTGGACAAACATGTTTATTTCTTCTATCTTTATGTGCTCGCAACAATGTGGCTATTATTACTTAATTGCAAAATTAGGAATTTAAAGGTCATTTATTGTTAATTCTGCTATTGCAGTTTTGAAAAATATATCTCTTAGTATGTTAATTCCAAATCAAATTACAAAAATGTTTTTTCGACTTCTGTTTTTCTCGACTTCTGTTAACAGTCTTACTTCTGTTAATAAAAACAGTCATTTAGTGTCAAAAGTATAATACCAACCTCTCAAGAAGTTCTAAGTATAATTTACTGCATATAAGAAAAAACAAAAACCTATTTTCAATGAATTTACTTGTTCCCTAGTAAGTCATTATTAACAATGATTTCGCGTGCACTTCCAACATTTTCACGTATTATTGTTGCGTATTAATCTACCAAGTAAATAAATAAACAAACAAACAAATAAATAAAGAACAGAAATACAATTTTAAAAAAATTGAAGAGATTAGCTTATTACATTAAGTTTCTTCACTTGTAAACTCAACATATTCGCCAAGAGTTCGTAAGCCTTTAGGCAATGTGTGTCAGAAAACGTAAAACAATTACATTCAATTATGGTGTAAATACATTTCATGTAAAATTTTTACCTGCGTGCAGTGTTTTAACCTCACACACAATTTAAAATTATTTTCGTGTCAATCACTTGATCATCGTTTGATCAGGTATGATCAACAATTTTTAACGTTTGATCAGCTTTACAAACTTAAATATAAGCTATACTTACTATGCGAGCTAACCACACGCTAGCCCGTCCTTCACTTTTTAAATGCTAATAGTTTGATCTTCGTTTGATCAGGTTTGATCAACTTCCTGCGTTTGTTAACTTTACTAACAGAGCTGTAAAGGCTAGCCCCCTACACCTACAGTTCGACTCATTATTAAGTCAGTCGTTTGATCATTGTTTGATCAGGTATGATCAATAATTTCTAACGGTAATCAGCTTTACTACCATTAATACAAGTTATATTTAGTAGAAACCTAACTACATACTAGGCCCCCATTACGCGAGATTCGAAATTTGTTGATTCTAATATTTTGATCTTCGTTTGATCAGGTTTGATCAACAATTTTCAACATTTGATCAACTTTATTAACAAAACTACAAAGGCGTGGAAACGGGGAGCTAGCCGCTCTATACCTCCGAATTGATTCTTTATTATGTCACTTGTTTGTTCATTGTTTGATCAGGTATGATCAACAATTTTTAGCTTTTGATCACCTTTACTCACATAAATATAAGATAAAGGTATATTTAGTAAGGGGCTCAATTATGCTGGAAATACGTTTCATGTGAAATTTTAACCTGCGTGCAGTTAATCCTCCTCACACTAAATTTAAAATAATTTTCTTGTTAATCGTTTGATCATCGTTTGATCAGGTATGATCAACGACTTTTCAAGTTTGATTAACTTTACAAACATAAATATGTTTGTAAGATGTATTTACTAGGAGGCCTAACTACAAGCTATCCCTCCTCCCTTTTACGCCAGATTCGAGATTTCTCGATGCTAATCGTCTGATCAAGTTTGATCAATAATTTCCAATGCTTGATTAAATTTATAACAAAGATTGGATCTATATATGACAGAAAAGAGGGTTGTAGAGTCCCTTACCCTTCCGCTCCGAGTCATTATTACATTAATCGTTGGATAAGATATAATCAACAATTTTCAACGTTTGACCTGTTTTAGTGACATAAATGTGAAATACTTTTAGTATGAGAGCTAACTACATGCTAGTCCCCTTTTCGCCAGATTCGAAATTGCTTCATGCTAATCGTTTGATCTTGTTTGATCAGGCTTAACCAACAATTTCCAACGTTTGATCGACATTATTAATAGAGATATAAAGGGTAGAAAAGGGCGATATATCCATCAAATCAGACGATGAATCGCTGCAAACCATTGACCAGCCTCATCGCACAAAGATGAAACGATTGATATTGATTTAGCGTAACGCGTGGGACAGTGTCGTATTTAGGGGGTATCGGGCTCAACCCTTTCCCCGTCGGAAATAAAGTTTTAGTCTTTCGCATTCTACCTACAATCCTTCTTAACATTTCTAAGAATTTCATTGACTTCCCATTTTCTTATGCTCCTTGTTCAGATATAATGCTGTATTTGTCTAATTTCATTCCATGTAAGAACTGCGTTCTCTTTCCTATTTCTCGTCCATTCTACTCTTGATTTTTTCTTAGTTGTTACTTTATTTCGTTTCTTCTATCAAACTTTCTACCATTGTTAGTGATGATTCAATTTGGCCATTGTCAGTAACACCAAAACTACGAGGAGCTGATAAGCGAATCTGGTGTTCCATACCAACTTGCACGGATATCAACATAACACGATTTTAGTTATTATAGCAAAGGAATATTTACACCGTTTAGTTTATAAAGAAAAGTAAATGTTTGAATTAAAGAAAACCAAGAGGGAGGAATTAGGTAGGCTAAGAAGATACTTCCATTTCCTTCTATAAATAGAATAAAAGGTTAGATTAACTGCTAAATTTTTGTGTAGTCTGCAATTTTTGCCATTAAAACTGTAATCAACCTCTCAAGGAGTTCTATTAAGTGTAATTCACTGCAAATAGGAAAAACAAAATCCTCTTTCAAATAAATTTACTTGTTACCTACTAAGTCATGATTAACACTTCAGCTTATCACAACACTTTCTTTCAGGTAAAAACGTACACGGATAAAACTGAATATTTCAATTTCTTTTCTAAACTGACATCACTTAAGTTGAAATGAGATTACAAATATTCAACGTTTGTTTGCAAGAGCGTCATTTCAGATTTGCTTGAAAGGGAGGTAGTAAGATCCTCTATCGACATACGAGTTTCACGTTTTTTCCTAGACAATCGATTAAAATATATTTAAGTAATTCTCAAATTCAGGTGGGTAATTGCTCCCTACTTCTCCGTGTTGTGCATAACCTTCCCGAAACAGTGTCCTAAATACGCCACTGGAGTGGGGAAATGTCTACCGTGTACTTAGCTCTTTTCCGAAGATAGCTTAAATTTATACCGGTATCTATTAAATCGATCAAATACTGGAAATCATTGATTAAATCTAAATAAATAATGAACATACATATACCAATACTCTTTCGATGTCGACCGAATCAGTCTGATCAAACTATTAGTAGAGCTAATACGTTCTTAATCCCTTTTACTAAAACCAGCATATATTTCTTTCAGCAGAGTCGATCGAATGCTCCAGATTGTTGAATAAATCTCGGCAAACGATTATCAAACGTACAATTTAATGAGATGTTGAATCTAGTGTTGCCGACGAGATGAGATTGGGAGCATCTGATCTCTAAAATGTGAGAGAGTTGTCTCGATTAGAAAAGTATATTTTTCTATTGGAAGTGACTTGTCTTGTCTTTTCTTTCGTCAAGAAAATTCTGTCTCAACTCATCTAACTGGTTTATTCCAGCCATCACGCCACCTTCTCTATTTAATGTCAACTTTTCCTTTGCTACTCGATGCATCAATATTTGATCAGATTTGATGAATATTTACAACGTTTGATTGGCTCCCTTTGCATAGATATGAGCCGGCGAAGGCCAGCGGCAGTCCATCAAATAAAGTGGATTAATATTTCACAACGACAGTCGTTATGTCTTTATTTAATCAGATTTGATCAGCTATTTCCGACGTTTGATCAGTGCCCCAAAACCTTATATAATCCTTTCTTTCTTGGAAGATAAATTCATGCTAGAACCCTAAATTTGATGTGTATTTATTCTTCCAATTCGATACAATATCATTTCATCAGCCCTCTTGCCGAGATGTAAGACGATGAAGTAGGAGAGCTCAACTCCCTACATCCATCGGATGAGCATTTGACCATGACCATCGTTAGGTCTTTTTTCTTAATAAGATTAGATCTGTCATTTCCGACGTTTCCTCAATGCCCCCAAATTAAACTCATCTATTTTTAGACTTCCAATCTATGCTATGCGCAAGTGTCGGAAGTCTTATAGAATAGCTTTGTACGTTCTTCGTTCGTCCTTCCGTCTGTCGACAAATATCAGAGCTAAAACGGTAAGGAATATAAAGAAAAGGGCTTTTACAATCGACTAAGTGTCACAAGGATAAGTTTTATCTCCTCCGTTAACATTCTATTCAAACTAGAGGTAATTGAAATTAGTCGTTTCCGGTTTTGATGTTTGTCGCCGTAAAAAAAAAAAAAAAAACGGTAACATAGCGAGAAGCGGGTTTTTGAAAACGATTTAGCGTCCCTAGGAAATATACCAAGACAATCCGCAACACTCAACTGAATCTACAAGTGGTTCAAATTTATTATTACTTCCTGTTTCACTACTGATTTCTCAAGAGCAAAAGGAATAAGAGATATCGAGCGATTCACTGTCCAAAGAATAGGTTTCATCTTCAACGTGAGCTATCTACTCAGACAGGAAGTGATTCACACTAGTCATTAAAAGTTTAATTACTTATCGCCTTAGAATAAAAATAGTAATAGGTTGGTACAGTTCGCGGCTTTGAAAATGTTACAAAAAGTTTAAGTCTAAACTACTAACAAACTCTCGCGCCATGCACTTATGCATTCAGAAACTCACGTCGCGATCGACTACTAGCTCATGGTATCAAACCAACTCATCCTCCTCCTTGTTACCTCTCCTTGTCTGAAGCAGTCTGTGTGACGTAATATACTCTTAGAATTAAGACAAAGAAAAACAAGAACTATGTCTTGTGAAAGAGACGGATGTTTTGTGAAATGAGTGAAAGAGACGGTTATATAGCTATAAAGCTATAAAACCGTCTCTCTCACTCATTTGTTTTGGAATACGTGTTTAGAGCCTGAATTGTAAGATTGTCACAAAAAGTTCCCATAGCTTCAGAAACTCCTTTATTTGTATTCTTTCTCTTCCTCAAATATAGTATATCACAACAAGCGAGAAAGATGCTGCTTGTGAAATCAATCACGGCAGTAGGTTTTGTGCTTTTCAAAGCGGTAATGCGGACTCAGAGCTGTAAAAACTACCGACAGAAATGAATGTTATTCAATGATTAATTTCATTTGTTCCTAGTGATTGCATGTGTTCCAGGGGTTTCAGTTTTGTGGGACAGAAGGGTGTAATTCTCCCTTCCTTGAATTTGATAAATACATATTGTTTGATCAAATGTATAGTAATACATTCACGACAAAGTGAAAATCTTATTCAACGAGGAATCTCATTCCCCGTCACGGAGAATCTTAGCAATTTCTTAAATTTGTGATTTTATGAAACAGAAGAATGAAAGTTTCCGAACAGCGAGGATCACATCAGGCAGTTGTCGAATTAAGGTGGAGAATTCTTTTTGGAGCATCAGATGAAAGAGAAGGGAAAGAAAGATCTTACGATCTAAGGAATTAAGAAGTCTTCACATTCCGGGATTGGTTTCCAACCAAGATCCTCCTAGCTATCAAACCACGACTTCCCGTACATTCAGTCACGGAGAACTCAAAGCAGTCATTCATATAGCTTAGGTACAGAGTGCATAATGAACTTCCCCATGTTCAGGAACACCTTTTAAGGCAGTAAAAGTTTATTACCAATGTGTTAATGGAGTTATATTTGACAGAATCGTGTGATAAAGTAGTGTCAAATACACAGACATAAATCACCTTTTGCGAAATTCTAGTGGAAAATGAAACAAATCATCGTAAACATGTTAGACTTTTGAAAAGTAAAAGTTAAAAAAAAAACAATGAAAATGTGCATAAGAGCGATCCTATAACTTTAAAAACGAATGTGTTTACTTCATTGTCTGTAGATGAATGATTAGTGTAAGGGACTCCCGCGTTCGAATTCCGAAAGTTCTTATTGATTTTTTTATTTTAGTTACGCTCATACTGCATTCCAGAAATTCAAATTTAACTTAAATATAGTCACAGCTATCGAGATATCTAGACGCGGTATCTTACAATCGATTCACTGTCCAAAGAATAGTTTCCATCTACTTTTTTAGTTTAGTTTAAGCTCAAAGTATTTTCAAATATGAGATTTGTTATAACATGCTTTTCTTTAACTTGAGGTGTTTTAACTTCGATATTAAATCTTATAATCTGAATTTGACTCATTTCCCTACGTCATATCCTGACCTTATCTGCACCACTGTGCTATGAATAAAGGTTTTAATGGGTTTAATTCACTGAATGCTCGCTTGAGTGTTGCTCTTGGCACAGGAAAAGTGGGATACAGTTACAAAAGAGTAGAGATTCAAACAAATTTGGAAACCTACTAGCAATAACAGTTATCTAAGTATAGAATTTTAGCTAATTCATTCAGAGTTGAAATTCCACTCTGTCGTTTCCTCATTACTGTTCTGAAACTGAAAGTTGTTGCAGTAAAGGGATGATAAATCTTTTGAATAGACTTCACAGTCTATAGCACCTTCCAGAACTTCTTTTTCATCGAAGGCTAAAGTAGTCTGCATTTTTAAAGTTTGTGTGCTAAAGTTTCCAGCACATATTCGGTTTCATGATTGAAAATAGAAATTCCTATAATTCGGTAGTATATATAAAAGACCAAAATGTGAAACAATTCCTGGTTCCTCGGGGGAAATTTCCGTGTAACCTTGATGATAATACTCCAACCGGAGTTACCGTCTGTGTCCACATCGTGAAATAAGAAGAAACTGGACTTTTACTTCCAAAAATTTTTAATGAGCGATATGGGCGTATCTAAAATATTCTATTCCATACTCTACAGTATGTGAACATCATAAAAGAATATTTAAACACGATAGAAGTTAATTTAAAGGATCAACACGGGAAAATATTTATCATTCCAATTTGAAACTTTCAACTTGACACTTAATTTTAAATAAATATGATTTATGAAAGCATTAGTGACAATTTCTACATTACGCTAGTTTCAAATGCAAGTACAGATGTGTACCCTAAAAAATCCAACTCATTTTATTAATAATTTACAAAATACTGTACATTTAATAGATACGGATTAGTGTGTTGGATTAAGTGAAATAGTACCCCTTTCACGTAACAAAATGTGATGGAAGATGCAAATATCGCTTGATACAAATTAGATCATGAAATCTTCCAAAGTAAAATTACTCCTGGATATTTCGGAAACATTGAATAATTATTCGAAGAATTGAATAAAGTTTCAAAATTTATACAATATAATGCCTCCAATATTTTTTGTTACTTCCGATTTAAACGTGGAATTCATTACACTTTCTCATACTTTAGCAATACAATTAGGATGTCATAAAAAATGGTCTTGTCATTCAAAAACAAGGATTTAAATAACCGTACCTAGGTATTGGTCACCTTTTCAGATTTTTGTACAGTCCGTAGCAAAAAACCTGCAACATAAGCATGTAAGTTTATTGTAAAATTATGCATAACAGTCCAGAGAATCGACATAACGTCTAAGTGGCACGGATCACGCAGGAGAAACCTCGGCGTCCTCACCTGCACACTTATTTTGGAGCAAAAGACTTCGTCGTTTCACAATAAACTGACATGCTCATGTTGCGGGTTTTTTGCTCCGGACTGTACATACTGATCTTATTAAATATTATATTGTGGTGATAGGCGGGATTCCTTACTGCGTATTGCAGCTGTTGACAATACGTATGATGGAAAAATTCAAACTTCTGATATGAAGATATTCTTATATGACACTTTCCAAATTTTGTTTTAACAATGTTGAGATACTACTAAAGGACCATCCACGACGAAATTTACCCTTTCGTTCCAGAATATTAACAATGACACTTCATTTTATACTTCTCCTGGTCAAAAGAAGAAATGTAAAAACAACATACGTATTATTAGCTGGCACGCGAGCTTCCGTACTTTTAGGGTCATGTTTATCAATGGGATTGGTAGTTTCTTTAAGGTTTATTTGGTTTCGCGTTACCTTTGTTAAAAGAAGGTACCAAAGATATAATCCATGATATGCAACTATTCCTCAATGTTGTACAAGTGAATTCGACGTATTTAGTATTCCAATGACTCAAACCGCTATTGAGTCATCTTCCATTGTTAAAAATCGACCAGTTTCTATTTTGTTATCTGAAGGACCTATTGAATTTGTCGTTCCTGGTGAAACTGGTGATTTTATCCACACTGCATATTTATATCTCTATGTGATTGTAAAATTACAAAATCCGATAATACAAATTTAGTTGAGGCGGATATTGTTGTTGCATCTGTAAATAATTTTCTCCACTCACATTTTAGTCAAGTTGATGTTTTATTAAACGATAAATATAATTAGTTTATTATTTGGTTCATATCTCTACCGTGCTTATATTTAAACATTATTTAATTATGGTAGTGATGCTAGTCTACACATTTAACTGCAGCACTATAGTATAAAAATACTGGAAACCTATTTAGTATAGGCAATGTAAATAGCGGATTTACAAACCGTGCTCAATATGTTAGAAATAATGCGTCGTTCGATATGTAGGAACGTGTATATGCTCATATTGCCGGTGTATGATGCATGTTACCTAACAAAAAGCTTACGTATAAAATTACATCGTACAAAAGATACATTTCGTTTAATGTCGGCTAAAAGTACAGCATATATAGACGTAAAGCCAGACTTGAAATCAACACTTCACGTGCGACGTCTAGATATTGCTGTGGATAGGGTTAACAGCCGTCCCGGCTGTCAATGAAAGAATTATCTGTCCCGAAAAAGGCTTTCAGGACGCCTGTTTGTCCCGGTTTCCGTTCTTCAGATTGAAAAAAAAAAAACCTGCAAGAAATAGTATGTCTCACCTAAAAACGGGAGGTTTTCGGAAGATTTGTGTATCCAATTATTAAAACAAACAACAAGCAGTTTGAAAATCACATCCATTCTTCGTCCTATATGTTGTTTAGCTTCCAGAGGGGAAAAAAGGATTTAACAATATTCAAGCGGGGACAAAGGTCTATGACAAAAATTTCTTGATTATTATTTTCAATAGAAAAGTATTATTTTTCCTTGTGACGGGATTTAACTACCAGTTATCTTATATTTCAATTGGCAGCGCAGAACTGTTTCATTGTTAGAACTTTAGTCAACAATTGCTCTCAGTCGCTATCTGTTGACCGGATTTAAACCGTCTATATCGTCTTGCAGAGTTGCCAACAAGTTGATATAAACAGTAGCTAAATGGGAGATGAAATGACTCCAATTTTGGGTGAAAAGTCACTAAAAAATATTCCTGAAATTCCGTCTTTCTTTCTCTAGTTTTCTCTCATCAAGTGTGTGATCATATATATAAGATATGTGATGAATTCAAGGCATAATATATCTACGCTAGAAAAGTGTATACGTGAAAACGTAAATCAATAATATATAACAAATAATAATTTCACTTTTAGTACAATATATTTTATTTTACTTTATAGTCAATTTCACTTCAACGAAATCAAAAATGAGTTTAGAAAAATGAACAAAAGTAAAAGTCTACTAAAAAAAAAAACTTATTTCCTATCCCCTTTTACTGAAGTTTCTACAGATAATCAGCTTGCTATCGGTAATGCATTATTTGTGCCTCTAAACGGAAGCTCTGCAAACTGAAAGACATTAAAGTTTGGAGTTGGTTCCCGTTAGAGGGCAAGAGATAACAGCAATCAAAGCGGGAATAAGGAGATAAATGCTACGTAATTTGTCAGCTCCTCAACACTTGCGCTGATTCAAATGGGCAAAAGGGAAATAAACATACGTATATCTGAACTATTCGAGCTAATAGTACTTGTCTACAGGACTAGTTGTTTCGCAGCACAAAAGTCGCTAGATTTGTAACTAAGTCGCCAAATTGTCATTCAAAAATCACCAAAAAAGTCCCTAATCGGAAAAATTTATTTTTTGTCGCTATCCTGGAAGTCGAATCCCCTATATCTAGCGACTTTTTTCCCAAATTGACAACACTGTCGTCCTGTCTGAGGCACAATTTGATAATCAAACAATTTATGCAGTGAGTATAGCCTTTGCAAATGAGGTGAAGTGAAATGAATTTCTTTGTTGGTGTAAAATGATGTCAACGTTCTTGTTTCTCATTGTTGGTGTCTGGTGTATAAAGTATTTCCAACATGTCGAAGCGCAAGTATTCTTTTTAGGAGAAATATTCAGTGGAATGGTAATTTATAAAACGAAGAAGAAATGACCATGAAGTGGAGTGTAAAACGTATAAGTGTTACATTAATATAGTATTTTTTCTTGCTAAATGCTAAATTTCTATTTCTTTTAGAGATACAAAGAAAAAAGTATCTTTCAATCATAAATTGGAGTGTGTGTCGTAATTATGCAATATTTAGGACCTGTTAAACACAAGAAATGGAAATTCGGAATAAGGATGCAACCAAATAAGTAGAAAGACTTTAATTTTACATATAGCCTGAGATTGGTGTCCCGGTTTTTCGTTTACGAAATCTGGCAACCCTAACAGTGGAGATCAATGTGATCAATGCTGGCATGGAACAAAATCCAGCCAACATATCTCTTACTCGTATTGAAATTTGTACATATATTTGGTCTAGGAATTAATTCGTGCGGTTGGTACGCACACATTGAAGCTGTAGTACAAACACAAAATATATAAATACCTTAAGAAAAATATTGTCCATCGCTAGCCACCACTTTCGCCCATCTGTCAGGCAATGTACGGATTCCGTGGCGAAAGAAGTCCTCATCCTTGGAAGCGATCCAGTCAGAGACCCATGTTTCGATATCTTCTGAAGAAGTAAACCGCTGTCCAATCAAATCCTTGTTCATGCAATCGAACAAGTAGTAGTCCGAAGGAGCAACGTCTGGTGAATACGGCGGGTGGGGTAAAACTTCCCATCCGACATTTTCTAAATAGGTTTTGACCGGTTTTGCGACATGTGGGCGAGCGTTATCATGTTGAACAATAAGTTTATCATGTCTGTTCTCCCATTCTGGTCGTGTTCTGGCCAGAGCTTGCTTCAAACGCATTAATTGTCGTCGATAACGTTCTCCATTCATAGTTTCACCCGGTTGCAGCAGCTCATAGTACACCACACCTTTCATATCCCACCATATGCACAGCATAACCTTTGCACAGCGAATATCTCGTTTTGGTTGTGATGGACCTGGTTCACCTGGTTTCACCCAGGCCTTTTTTCGTTTAGGGTTCTCGTAATGGATCCACTTCTCATCACCCGTAATAATTCGATGCAGAAACCCCTTTCTGCTCTGTCGTTGAAGCAGCAATTCGCAAATGGTTTTTCGTCTTTCAACGTCTCTGTCTTTCAATTCATGTGGAACCCAATGTGACATCTTTTGAATCATTCCCATGGCTTTCAAGCGTTTGGAGACTGTTGTTTGATCAACGCCTAATGCTGCTGCAAGTCGTTCCTGCGTTTGACACGAATCCTGCTCGAGCAATGCTGTCAATTCTTCGTCTTGAAATTTTTTTGGCTGTCCAGCTCGCTCTTGGTCTGCCAAGCCGAAATCACCACTTCTAAACCGTGCAAATCACTTCTGACACGTTCGCTCAGCTAGAGCATGGTCACCATACACTTCCACCAAAATACGATGACTTTCAGTCGCACTTTTCTGCATGTTAAAGTAATGCAGCAGGACACCCCGCAAAAACACTTTATCAGGCACAAATTGCGCCATGTTCACTTAACTACAAACTGGTGTTGTTGACGCTTTAATCCACTGCCCTATACTACGAACGATACGCGATGACAGGGGTTTGCAACACATGTGTGGATACACGGAACTGTGGGACGCTCCGTTCGTTGCGCCATCTCTTGTCCACCCGCACGAATTAATTCCTAGACCAAATACAAGTCAAGCAGAAGTAAGTTCATATAATCTCGATAATTTATTTCTTATTACAGTGCCAAAAGTTGTCATGTTAGGTTTTGTATCAGACGGCGCATTTAATGGGCAACCGTTTGTGAATCCTTTTGAATTCAACATTTTGAGGTTAACAAGCTTTAGTTACAAGTTGGGTGAAACTCATTTTCACCCATAACCCTCACTCCTGATTTTGTAAATGAATTATATGGTCAAACATATTGAACTCTGTTTCTGGTACCAGTATATATTATCATGATCTCTCGCATACTATTGCCTTTGTACAATACGCTTTGTACTCGTTCATTCTATCTCCCAGAGGTAGCTCAGATAATTCTACGTGGAATGTCATACATGATTCCTAATCAAATTAAAACTATCATTTTCTCAACTTCTACAAACTACCATTACGTGTATCGTGTATGCCAAAATTGATACTCTCAATCAAATCGATGGAAATAGAAATGTATATACTGATCATAGAATATAAAAGTTTGGTCATTTGAGTTCCATGAGGGTATTGTTCACTTCTTCACATTCAACGATGAAAATAATCATATTTTTAATAACAATCTTGAAATTGTAAATTCCCGATATTCCCGTTGTACAAACTTGGATTTTTAATGCGCCGTATCCATTATATGATTTATGTGTGCCGATAATACTCTCGAATAGACATCTAATTCAACATGATTATGGTATTGAATGGTACGATGGCAATGTAGATTACTCATTGTTACCTACTATATTGAAACAATATTGTGCTAATACATGCACAATACTTATGGTAAGATACGTCAAGAGTATCTCCAACAACTATTAGAACGGAATGTCGTGAATTTAGAAGATTTGCAGAGCCAAAATCTTCTTCTTGGGATTTCATGTATACTCTTGTGCTTATTTAAAACACAGATTTGAACAGTTTAATTGTTGTGCACGTGAAGACTTATTATATGGCCAGTACGTAAAGGTCTATGGATATATATTTTGTTGATAAATCCAAATAGCGTAGCGTAGGTTCCATCAAAAATAAATAAAGCGAAGAAAGTAAGGACGAAACAGACTTAAAAAGATACATAGTAAACAATTATTACAAGTGTTACTGAAGTACTGCATTAGTGGCGCAAATGTGTGTTTGATTTATCCTATTGATCATTTACATATGCTTGTAGAACACCCAGTGGGATTGATTATTAATTTAAACAAGTGTCATTCATCGGGTACCCATTGGGTTGCGATCTATATCAATGGAAATAAACATGGATACTATTTTGATTCTTTGGCAAAAAGACTGCCTAAACTAATTTTACAGTTTCTACTAAGAAATTCTAGACTCCATTTTGTAATTATAGTACAAGTCCAAGATATTAATTCTATAATGTGTTATATTTTCTGTATTCTATGATACGTGATTGTTACATTATACCTAAGTATAATGTATCATGGTCCGTGATTTTTCCAATCACCTGTATATTTATGTTCATGTTTAGAGTCAAAAGACAATCGAAAATTATCGTAAATCATTATTATATTTTAGAGTTTAGTTTTAAAAGTGTTATATTTCGTGAAAAATAGAATATAGAAGTAGTTTCCATAAAAATTACATATTATATTTTATTATTATAGCATATTTTGTCATTATTAAGTTATGTGGGTTCAAAGATGTATATTTTGTAGTTTCTTATAGGTTTTGTACTATTTTCAAGGGAATTTAGATGTAGAGAATCTTCGGAAGGAAATTCTTAAAATTTAATTCTGTAATTTCTTCAAAATTTCATTCTGAAATTCGGCCATGATGTCTTTTTGCCACATCTCTTTGTTTAGGTAGAAATTATTTCTCATTGGAGCTTAAAGAAATCTCAGTTTAGTTTGAGGCTCATTCCAGATTTTATCATTGGTTCGACTTCTTTTGATGTGTCGAGATCTAGGTGCTATCCTTTTGTTGCGTCACCAAAGAACCAATTAACTATCTTTTCCTTGGTATTCTTGGTCTTTACAAAAAAAAAAAAAAAAAGTTTCAGATCGGACATACTACGAGGGTTGGCTAATAAGTTCTCGGCACGATCCTCTTTCGAATGTATTACCCTGATCTAATTGATGTCATGTGAAATAGTGATCTTTTATATGGTTAAGTACCAAATTTCACGATTCTACCATGAACGGTTTTTAATTTACAGGTAATTGAATGAACTATGGCGGAACCAGATGTCAAATTCACCAAAGAGGAGTTGCGAGGTGTAATGAAGTTCTTCTTCCTGCAACAGAAGTCGCCCAAGGAAATCCATGGTTGCATGCTAGACACATTGGGTGGACAGTGCACTTCATACTCCACTGTGAAGAAATGGTGTGCGAACTTCAAGCGTGGTGAATTTTCAACAGAAGATGGTGACAGGTGTGGCAGGTCAGTATCAGTGTCAACTCCGGAAAAAGTGGACCAGATTCAAGACCTGATTTTGAGCAACAGACGGATTTCGATTCAGGAGATAGCTGACAAAGTGCACATATCCAAAGGACGTGTTGGGTCAATAATCCATAATCAGTTGGACATGCGCAAGCTTTCTCCGAAATAGATTCCGAAATGTTTGAACGCGGATCAGAAACGCGAACGTGTGAGATCATCGCAGGTGATTTTACGGCATTTTGCGAACTCCAAAGACGATTGTTTGAATCGGCTTGTTACCTAGAATGAAACATGGTTGCATTACTTTGATTCGGAAACCAAACAGCAGTCATGCGAGTGGCGCCACTCAGAATCTCCAAGGGCCAAAAAATTCAAAGCAAAAAAGTCCACAGGGAAGGTGCTTGCCTCAATATTCTGGGATAAGGATGGTGTTTTGCTCTCAGACTACCTTCCAAAGGGCCAAACTATAACTGCAGAGTATTACTGCAGTCTGCTGGCTAAGCTAAAGGACGCTATTAAAGAAAAGCGCCGGGGAAAGTTGAAACGAGGTGTCTTGTTCTTGCAGAACAATTGTCCCGTCCACAATGCTGGCAGAACAATGGATTTTCTGAGGGACCTAGGGTTTCAGTGCATTGACTACCCACCTTACTCGCCAGATCTTACCCCTTCTGATTATTGTCTCTTTGCACAACTCAAAACAGCACTGAAAGGATAGAAATTTCACAGTGATGAAGAGGTGATAACAGCTGCGGAACAGTTTTTTTTGCAGACCTTGAGATTTTTTTTGGGGAGGGGTTGGAGAAGTTGCAGCATCGAAGTGCCAAGTGTGTTGACCTTCGAGGGGACTATGTTGAATAGCCTCACACCTTCATGCCTGCAGCTCAAGTCCTTCTGGGTAGGGCCGAGAACTTATCAGCCCACCCTCGTATCTAGTTCCTCGTTCATAAATTGTGCAGAAAGTGAGAAAATTACCTCAGAGTTTACTGCATTTAATGTGAACTGTGTTTTAGTGGTCGTCTAAATCGGACTAAGTGGTTGGATTTGTGATGAAACACTCAATGGACGGTGGAGCAGAGTACCAAAGCAAATTTTCTTGGGGAAGCCGATTGGCAGTGGATAGCCATGATGGTCTGATCTACAAGTAATTATAGTTTGGAGTTCTGTAATTATTTTGAGAGTACCACTGAAGATTTCCGCTAGGAAAATCGGTGCAAATTGCAAAGCAAATAAGTAATCATAATTATTATATTTCAGTGAGACTGAGAAATGAAACAAAAATCTGTGGTTTAGTGTGCTTTTAACCTCAAAATTTTGTTTGGACTAAAGTGATGGCTTGTATGTGCATAGTGATCGTGTATGATATTAATATGCAGTTCTAAAACGAAAATTCTGTTTCCCTAGACTGCGATCACATCCATCTATCATGTGAACACGGGTTCTATGCGGAGGAGCCGGGGGAAGGTGTTTTAAACAGTTTGATTTGGTTGTTGTAATAGACAGGCTTGTGCTCCTTGTGAGTGCTAGTCTCCTCCCAGTATTATTTAGTAACATGCCGATAATGTAATTCAATAGGAAAAGCATTTAACTAGAAACTACAGTTTGTTCTGATGTAACAAAGATACTGCTCCTAACGTACATAAAGATTTAAAAAAACCTGGTGCAAGTACGATTCCACGTCAGAAGGGCCAGGACAAAAGGGCGAGGACAGAAAGGCCCGAGTCAAAACGGCCCCGCGTCAAAAGGGCCCCGGTCAAAAGGGCCCCGGTCAAAAGGGCCCGGGTCAAAAGGGCCCTGCGTCAAAAGGACCCCGGTCAAAAGGGCCCGGGTCAAAATGGCCCCGCGTCAAAAGGGCCCCGCGTCAAAAGGGCCCGGGTCAAAAGGGCACCGCAACAAAAGGGCCTGAGTCTAAAGGGCCTCTCCCTCAAAACGGCCCCGCGAGAAAAGGGCCCGAGTCAAAAGAGCCTCATGTCAAAAGGGCTTGAGTGGAAAGAGCCCGGGTAGAAATAGTCCCACGGCCAGAAAGCCTGAAATCAAAACAGAAGTGGAAATCAAAGATGGACGAGTAGATAGTGCCACCTTAGTAAGTAGAAGTGATTGTCTAATAGAAGGAAGAATATCAGTGGTTATTAGAGACAAAAAGGAAACTTGAATGGTGATCTTAATTTTGTTTGGTTGCTGTTTGTTCTGCAACAATCCCTATCGCTCAAGTCGTTTCTCGATGAAAGTTTGCTTTCAACCGCGTCTCTCTGAGTTTGTAGACGTGGAAGACCCGGGTTCGATTCCCGGCGGGATCTCATGTGGTTCGAATTCCACGTTAATCAGTAGGTCCACATCTCATACAGCCTCGCTGCTGAAAGGGATGCTAAAGTGAAAATCATATCATATCATATCTCTAAGTTTGTATTCTCGAGACCTAGCCCAATCAGACTATCTATTAATGACTGTTCCCTTAGTTCTAAAATTCAATTTGTGCCCCTGAATCAAAATAGAAAAATACGTATTATATGAATAATATTATCTTGAAAACGTTTCTTTAATTTTGGTATAAGAACATACATGTGGATCTCCATACAGGGTTAGTCAAAAGTATTGGGACAGAACAATAATAACGACACGCGTGGACGGGGAAAAATCAAATGTTGCAATTGGTGTTATTGCAAAAACTGCATTGGATTGGAGTGTGGTCACCGTGGAAGCCATTTTGAATTACACTATATTGCGGATCGTACATTTTTTAATGGAAAAGGTTATGATCTTACACTTCAGTTTAGGCTTTATATTTCCACAAATGTGAAGGTGAACTCATTTTTGACACATTACCATTTGTTTATGCGACAGGGTGTTTGACATATGTATCTAATAGAAAAAAAGTATCTTGACAGGGCAGTAACAGAGACAAATGGACAAAAATTCTGTCCCGACTCGTCTCGTGCGCATCCCTTACTGAGTCGACTTTTGACCGATCTCTATTCATTTACGCGATAGTGCGTGCTAAGTTTGACATTTGTTTCTAGTAGAAGAAAGTATTTAGACAGGTAACTAATAAATAGTACTTCATTGTGTTCTTAACGTTTCTGTTCGTTTGCTTACGTTTGTAAAATATTGAGAAGTTACCACGAATGTATAACATATTTTAATAGTAAGTATATTTGCGATTAATTGTTACTTTACGTCTATAAAGCAATAGAATGCTTTTAATGTGCAGTTTCGAATATTTGGTAGAGCTCAACAACGTCGTTCAAATAGTAGTGGGTGATAACGATGATTCTTCTGGTCAGTGTATTGTACCATGTAGAGTTAATACGGGAAGGATATAATGGTAGAATTGCTAGAAAGAAACCATGTATTACCTAAATTAAGAAATATAAGATACTTAAATTTTCTAGAGCTTTTGAAAATAAACCCAAAAACTGGTGGGAATGTTTTTATCGACGAATTTAAGTTAAACCTGCATGAATATGATGGTAGAATAATAGTGTTTCGAGAAGTAAATACAGAAATAAATGTCAAGAACTTCCAGGCTGCTTTAAAATACAGAAGAAATATATCTTAGCGTTCTTAGAAAGACTTCTAATTTTATCAAGATATTGATCCCAAACAAAGTATATGTTGTAAAGAAAAGATTGCTTTAAAACTGCCCAAAAGTTCGCTAAACCCCACCACACAGTACCGGCTTTAATCCCATTGAGAATCTTTGGAGCGAATTGCAACGTAAGGTCAATATATACGAGTTACGGTGAAAGAAGGTTTGAGAAAAGCATTACATACAGATTGGAACAATATTTGCCCACACTACACCAGGAAAATTGTAACAACGATGCCGAAATGCTTAAAGAAAGTTATAAATCATTGTGTGTTTGCTATTAAATACTAACTGTATTAACTTGGAGGAATAAAATAATTTTAGAGGACATTTTATAGTAGTTTTTTAATAATATCTCAATATTTATGTGATCAACAGTGTCCACATCCCCATTCAATGTAGTTTTTGCAACAACACACACTTGCAACATTTGCTTTTCCTCCGCCACATTATTATTTTATTGTCCTGATACTTTTGTCTACTACACACTAATGACAAACATAGCACACTTTCCTCGTAAAAGAATGAGGATTGGTAAAGAATGAATCATATTCTCGTTTGTAGAAAAATTCAATCCTAAATTGATGTGCTAAACATACTCTCTTCCATTTAAAAATATTATGTGATATCCAATATGGCGAATCTAGGATGGCTGTCATTATGTCCACGCCCTCACTCAGTGTAGTTTTCGCATCAACCTGCAACCTTTTACTTTTCTACGTCTACGTGTCTCTGCCTGTCCAGATACTTTGGTCTACTAGATACAAATATCAAACGTAGCACCCTATCTCGCAAACGAATGAAGATAGATTTTAAAAAATGAGTTCTTCTTCTCATCTGTGGGAACATTCTAGCTTAATTGATGTGTCAAACCCACCTCTTTCCATTCAAAAGATATTGTGTGATATCAAATATCGCAGAATCCACCATCTGCAATATTTACTTTACCTCCGTCCACGCGTATCGTTATTACTGGTCTGTCGTAACATTTTTACTAACCCTATATTTTTTCCACATGTATGTTCTTTCAACACAAATAAACAGGTATGTCCACGTAATATTTTTCATCTAATAAGTATTTTTAAACTTCTGAAGTTTTGCAGGCTATATCTCAGATTTCCTGACATGGGGCCTTTTTGTTAGGGGGCCCTTCTGACCAGGGTCCTTTTGACTCAGGCCCTTATGACTGGAGCCCTTTTGACTAAGGCCTTTCTGTCCTCGCCCTTTTGTTCGGGCCCTTCTGACGTGACACCGGTTATAGGATAGGAAGAGATCTTATACAGAGGTACAACAGTTATTTAATGCTACATTTTCCGACCATAACCCAATTTCGAAGTCAACTGCCTAAGAGACCATTGAATGTTTTGCAGAAAGGTACCGCATGCGATCAGGAAGGCCGAAACAATGTAGCAATTTGGCAGTTTCTTTTAATTTACAATCTTTTGTGGAAATTCCGCATTCATTGATAACCAGAGTTGCTAACAAGCTAGGTGTTTCCCAGAGTTCAGCGCAATGAATTTTTGTACACTATGCTCTTTATGTAAAGTCATTCTGAATTATGATTAGTACCATACTAAGGAGTTCGATTAACATATGTTAATTGCAGTAGTCAAACCTTTAGTATGACGCTAATCATACGTCAAAACGACTCTGCATAAGGCGGTATAAGTTGAAACCCTAGGAGAATGCGTTTAGTGCATGAAATAACGGAAGATGACTTTGATCACCCCATTGAGTTTTGCTAAGTAATGATATGAAATATCGATGACAGCAATATTGTCGTAAATGACATGGTATTCTCTGGTAACTTTCAGACTGTCAGTTTAACGTCCCACATTATGCCCTTTAGGATGTCGATGATTAAAGCAAGTGAATGATGATGAAAGAACGGGTGAAATCAAAAGGAAACGAGGGTACCCCGGGAAAACTCACCTATACAATATTGTCCACCACAACCTTACTTGGCCGGGAATCGAATCAGTAGTCCTACACACCAGAACTAAGCGTTCTACCACTGAACCACCGTGCCCCTCCCTCCGGTATTCTTTGATGAAGTGATATTTACCTTATATGGTCTGGTGAACCGAAAAAATTATCACCATTGGAGCGATGAAAACCCACATTGATGAGATGTTATTTCGAAGAACAGAAGTGCAGAAGCTACTGACAGAAATAAACTACATTCTTAATTAGAAATATTACGAATGATATAAGAGGTATGTCAAATTAAAAGTAGGAATGCAAAATATTTTTTGAATACGAACTGTGGTTTAATTAGGAATACAGCTGGTAAATAATACTATTGGACTACAAAGGTATTCAGAAGTCTTGCTAGAGGAAATATAAATATATTGAGATTATTATTATTATTATTATTATTATTATCGAATTGAAAATTCAATGGTGTATCTAAAATCAGGTAAAAGATCAGAAAAAGTACGTGTAGCCAACAAGCGGTAAGAAATGTGTGAAGTATTAAGGGCTTGCATTGAGGGTGCCAGGTAAACATGATTGGGAGCCACTGATATACGATATTGCATTGAGGACGACCCCTTCTGTACACGTCGTTCTTTGTCTAGGCCTTACTGACATGGAATCAAATAAAAAATAATGAAACAAGAAGTATATTATAAACAAAAAATCCTTACTGAAAACTATTATATATATTTTCTCCACTAAATCTCATCAAATTATATATATAGATATATATATAATATTAACAACTTGACTTCGGTGAACATTACATTATTCTTATTATATCTTAACGGTGCTAACCTAACACGAAGCCTTACAATAAGGATTTAAAAACAGCTGAAAGACAAATGACAAACATTACAAACAAATAGCATTTGTTTGTATTTTCTGTTGCATCTGATCAGATTTTATACGTATATAATTATTTTACATTACAGTATATTTTTTGAACAACTTGACTTTGATTAACATTACACTATGATCATTATATTTTAGAAGTACCAATCTTGCATAAAGCCTTACAGTAAGATAAAAAGAGTGAAAAAAGACATTACTAACAAAAAGTATTTTTGAGATAAACATATTACATTTATTATATTTGAAAAGTACTTACTTAACATGAATCCTTAGAAAGTAAAATCTTCATATCTTGTCGATTAAATTGGGTCTAAAAGGGCCAGTGTCACTTTTTGACAAAAAATGAGATGTTCGTCAAATTTTAACGCCTATAAATGGATATTTTCTTTTGCAAGAAAAGAAAATGTTAATGTGAATAGTATATATACTCCAAACTACTTCGTGTTGACATTAGCCCTTTTAATCCCAAGTCGCAGATATATAAAGTAGGTAAACTTACATTGAAAAATTCTGGCTACTTTAATCTGTTTTGAAATTCTTCCAACTTATATTGGACGTAAGTTTATTATCACTTTTTCTTAACTTTCCAAATGCCAAATACAATTGACATTTGTCTCAAACTGCTTGCGTGGATTGCAAATTAAAATTGTGAACCAAGCCACGAAGATAGTTCTCTAAAGGTCTTTGAGTATACTCCTGTACAATAGTACGTACTCGACTTGCAGTTACTCTGTATTTTTTTCTGCCGGTGGTCAATACTTGTCTAGCAACTTCTATTAATTTGATCAACAGAGTGCTCCTTTAACCGTGTATATTCGACGATAACCGTTTACGATAAGATAAAATTCGTTGCGCCATATAATTTTATGATAAAATTACGCGCATCTCTTTACTTTATTTCATAGTTCTACCATATTTACTTTTTAATATTCGGCGACAGTTGCCATCGAAATTCATACAGTTATACGCAAAATAATAATAATAATAATAATAATAATAATAAATACTAATAATAATAACAATAATAATAACATAATTACAATATCAATTACATAAACAATACCTTCGAATAAAGAAAAATAACTGCCACGCTGGGATTGGAACCCGAGTCACTGAAATGGCAGTTCTCTGCTTTCATACTTGATACAAAGATAAGAAAATTAACTAGTAGCTATGTTACATAAACATAGCACACACTATTTCTACACGTGTTGATTCAATTCAAAGAATGCGAAAATAATGTCTGCCGGCTTTTCTTCTTTAGAAATTAGAAGTCATGGTGAGGAAGAATTGCAGTAATATAAATCGGGACCAGTTAAAAACAATGAGGTAGCCTCATATTGAAGAACGCTTCGCGATATTTTCCTCATTGACGAAGGTCTATATCACTTGTTTTTGAGTTAAAAAAAGGAAACCTCGAGTAAGTCATTGTGACACTCATAAGGAACATCTTCTTATACGAGTATTAGTACGGGTATTTTGTGTATAGTCTTACATGCAATGCTTTTAACTAGCTAATAGTTTAGGCGGAAGATGAAGTGACGAGGTGGGTAAGTTTTTAGCGCATTGAACTTATATTCGGCGGACCCGCGTTCAAATCCCGGTCATTTTCTAACTTTTTCAAATGTTTCAATTTCAATTTCAATACATACTCAGTGTGACAACCAAGATTTTCTCTCCTCCAAAAAGAAAAAAATATTGGAATGAGGAGAATTGGAGAAGGTCTCTCAATGAATGCAATCATTTACTAACTTATTTCCAGCAGTTGTTCTAGATTTGATATTTTCGTCTACTCTCAAGCATTTTCTGATTTATGTGTGATCAGTGTTTTTATTTCTTTGAATATACAGTATATAGTGAAATAATACATTACATACACAACAATATTGAGATTAACATATGATGTTCATTGGACAACACGCTCTAAACCAGAGAGGTTTATCTCAGAATGGAGAAATGTTTCGTGCGTCATCTACTCACAATTTTACTTGCATAAAGACTGGATTCAGTGCTACCAACTGTTGTCAGTGCCGAGAAAAGTTACGTGTAAATTGGGTTGCATCTGTCCAGGCGTTCTCACAACTGCAAATTACCTGGCCCCCAAGTTATGGAATTAGAGCACTTAGGGTGGAGAGACTTTAGTTGTTGGGTGTACTTAGATTTTCCTAACACGAGTAACACTATCTGCTATTCCAAGTAATTTTTCCTCTTTCTCTTTCTTTCCTTCTTTCCTTTTATTTCTTACTCCCGAATTTTGCGCCACCTTACTTCGGCAGCCAGGGTCGTTGCCCCGCTCACCGGCACCATGACACGGCACTGATCAATACCTACCTGCAACACTTTTCTCTGTTCACATGAATCGTAACTGGGCTGTCGTAATAACTTTGACTAACACTGTATACAGATCCATATGTACGTCCTTTTAACACAAAGCAGGTGGTGTCCACTGAATACTTTTAATCTAATAAGCATTTTTATATTTCTCATGCCTTTCACGCTATATCTCAGGCTTTTTTGATGTGAGGCCCTTTGATCGCGGGTCCTTTTAACTCGGGGTCCCTTTTGGCTCAGGGCCTTTTGACTCCCGCCCTTTTGCCGGGGACCCTTTTGACCCGGCATCTTTGGACGCAGGGCCCTTTGAACTCGGGCCCTTTTGTCGCGGGCCCTTTTGACTCGGGTCCTTTTGTCGCGGGGCCCTTTTGACCTGGGGCTCTTTTGACTCGGGCCCTTATGACCGGGGCCCTTTTGACTCGGGCCCTTTTGTCGCGGGGCCCTTTTGACCCGGGCCCTTTTCATGCGGTGCCCTTTTGACGTGGGCCCCTTTTGACTCGGGCCCTTATGACCGGGGCCTTTTTGACGCGGGGCCCTTTTGACGTGGGGCCCTTTTGTCTCGGGCCCTTATGACCGGGGCCCTTTTGACGCGGGGCCGTTTTGACTCGGGCCTTTTTGTCCTCGCCCTTTTGTCCGGGCCCTTCTGACGTGACACCGCAAGTATACTTTGTGGGTTCAACATGGTATTTTCTGGCAACAGAATTTCTTTTCGATAACTCGCGGACGTTATGCAATCCTATTTAAAAGAGATATAACTAAAATATTTAATACCATATATACTAATTTCGTCTGGAAGTAATTATTTTTTTAATTTGTGTTACTTTATTTCTCTTTGATCCGTAATGTTGACATTACTTACGTCTTTGTAACTCAGGTGTGAAGTGGGGGCTATGAATGTTATGAGTGACAAAAATTTTCTTGTAGTAGGTTAAGTTAGTTTAGATTAGATTAGGTTAGAGTAGGTTAGGTTAGGTGTAGGTTAAGTTTTACTATGTGTTTATATGTATATTCCTTTTCTTATGTCAAACTATGTCTGGGGTAAAAATATAAAATAAAAGAAAAATGACATAGCAGAGTAAAGATGCTCCGTGCATAGAGTGCAGGTAGAGAACATATGCGTAAATCCTGCCGCCGGAGTCACTGTGTAAAGGTACAAAATTGAAATAAAGTACAGTAAGCTTGAAAAGCTCTAGCGCACATGCTAAGTAGTTGTATAAGGGAAATTAATTACATATACTAATGTCGGTTATTCACGAAGAAATTAAATGTCAACTAAAAGCAGGGAATTCGTGTTACTACTTGGTTCAAAATCTCTTGTCGTCGCGAATTCTGTCGAGGAATTTGAAGCTTAAAATATATAAAACGATAATCATGCCTGTTGTTCTGTATGGTTGCGAAACATGGTCGCTTACTCTGAGGGAAGAACATAGACTGGAAGTATTTGAGAACAGGGTCCTGAGAAGAATATTCGGACCCAAGAGGAACGAGAATGGGGAATGGCGGAAGCTTCATAACGTGGAACTACATAGTTTATACGGTTTACCCAACATTGTTAGGGTCGTCAAGTCTAGGAGGCTTAGGTGGGCAGGTCATGTAGCTAGAATGG
This sequence comes from Thermobia domestica, assembly GCF_964235325.1. NCBI lineage: Eukaryota > Metazoa > Arthropoda > Insecta > Zygentoma > Lepismatidae > Thermobia > Thermobia domestica. Next base: position 137,781,014 of record NC_137463.1, on the reverse strand, counting down.
AAGAAAGTAGAAACGCTTTCAAAGTCTTGACTGGTAGACCCATAGGAAAACGACCATTAGGAAGACCTAGGCGCAGATGGGAGGACAATATTAAGATGGATCTCGCAGAGATAGGAATACAAAGTAGAAACTGGATGCAATTAGCTAAGGATAGAAGTCAGTGGAGAGCTTTTGTGAACGCGGCACTTAACCTCCGGGTTCCATAGGCCATAGAGTTAGTTAGTTAATGTCGGTTATATGTCAGTCTGTTATTAGTAATATTGATTCTCAAATGTCAACATTCTTTATTATTCCTCGAAAATGTTTTGATTCAATTAAGGATTTTGGTTGCAGTAGAAGAATAGAACATTAAATCAGTGTTGGCAGATTTCCTGTAAACACTGATATCAAATATCAACTGCAGAAAAATCAATATGAATGTTTTCTTCTTTTAAATTTTCTTAAAACAATACTGTTCAAGATGTAGTTGTAGCATTTGTATATACACATAAAATGTTTCTTCAATAAAATGTAGAAGTTGTAATCTGACGATTTTCCTTTCAAGTAGAATTGGGAATTTAAAATGTGTATTAAGCTAGAAAAATATATAGGGTAAAACGTATATATATATATTTTAGTCAAGGTGCAAAATATATGAGCAGTATCAGGGGTATTTTAACTTTCAGTGGGAAGCAAGATTTCACAAGTTTCAAGTATAAAAAGTTCTCTTGGTGCGACTAACAAGAGATGACCGAATACTCTCAAGTTTTTTTTTCTTTTTTTAGTTTGAGTTTTCGTTTCTTTTACTTTATTTTTTATTTTTTCTCTTTCCCGTGTGCTAAAATTGTAGTTGGAAGTTGTGAATATTTTTTTGGTAGGGCCATTACTCAAACAAATTTCAATTTCAGTAGTCATCATTGCCAACTCAGCTGGGAGGTTTACATCTTGTGTCGATAGTTTGTGGTTCGCAACCTTTCTCAGGACGGGTTGCGGGTAACAGACTGCAACCCTGGATGTCAGACTTCGAGTTGCGATGGAAGATACGCTGGAACCATTTCTTTTTGCTAAATTTGAGTTGCATTTTCCGGGGACGATTGATCTGGTGAATGAATTAGTGATTGTTGGTAGCATACCTGAAAGAGGGTCAAAAGGTATCGTGGCCACCAGTTGGTAGTACAATCTCACAGTCCATAGTCCTAGAGAAAGCGAACATCATCACACCGTACACAACAATTCAATCCACATTAATTTACTTATTTTATTATTTTTTAATGTAAAATGGTGTTTCATTTGAAAATTCTCTTGCAATGTTTAATCACAAAAGTTTCTTTATTACAATATTTTTTGTGTGACAATTTTGGATTTATTTGTATAAATTGTAACTTGTAATGGATTTCAGTTATATAGAATGTTGAACATACATACCTTGAACAGTAAGAAATATAAATCGAGCTAACCATAATTAAACAATAACAATAATGTGTGTAGGAAACTAGTAAATAAGTGAAAAGAACAACAAGAATATACGAAGACTAAGAGTATGAAGGAAAAGAAAAAAGACAAGGAGCAACAGATTCTAATAATACATAAAAAATATGGAAAAACTAAATGTCACAAACAAAACGTCTTCGTCTTCGTACAAAAGAGAATGTTAGATAACATAATTTACAAGTAAAATCTCGTCTAGCTCTTTACCTGGTGGTATGGTTCCTAATATAGAGGCTATATTACATCTTTATACTGCTATGCTTATTCTTTCAGTCAGGAAGCTGCTTGCTCTATTATCACCGGATAAATTGGTGATGCGTTTACCTACTTCCCTTCTAAAGTTAAGGCCTTCTTTGCCCCACGATCCACTAGATTCAATTGTAATGGTTACAAATTAGTACTTCTCTGTTAGGTTACTGTATTTTCTTCTTTTGTCGTTTTCTTTTTGACTTACTACATTGCCCGCTTGGAGTGAGGAGAAAGGAAGTTTGGAAGGGGCGAAAGTGTCTGCGCATGTAAAATCCCAGATCAGTGATTTTCCTCTCTTCCAAGGTATTAAGGTTATCCCATCTGGTCTTTAACATCTTGTTCTTCTACATCCATTTGGCTCCCTTATTGCAGGTATACCTGCTGAAATGAGTGCTCTCATTATAATGTCATTGACACTTGAGTGGCGGTCATATCTTCCGGTACTTTTTATGCAAGAGGGACCATGCAGTTCCTTTTCACTTACTGAATTTTGAATGCCTGACATTTATGAGGTTCACAAATATTTGCTCCCAACCGTAAGGCAACTGCTATTCGAAAACTCTCATTACTGAAATGAAGGCCTAGAGGGAACGAATGTAAAGCTTTAAGCCAAGCTCCTGCTTCTATGGATGGTGCAGCAATTAGTATAGCTTTGTCTTCTAGGCTGTCTGAAGAATGTGGTTAAAAAAAAAAGTGTGATTTAAAAATGGGTTCTTCCCACGTGGATTGGTTTGCTCTCGTACTAAATTGAAGTAATTCAGGACCAAGTAGCAATGACCAAATGGAAGGGCACCCTTTAACTTCAGAATCGATATGGAAGCTTATATAATATTGGAGAAGTGATTCTATTAGACATCGGGAAAAATAGAATGATGCCAGAAGGCACGATTAGCCAAATCTATGGCTCGTCGGGTGCAAAATCCACCAAAACGAACTGGCCGAGAAGCCTGAAGCCATGTGTTATCCTCAAGGAAACAATTTAAAATAGATTCTAAACAAGATTTTACGGTGTTATCAAAGCGTTCTAATAAATCTTCTTCCTTCCATGAAGGTGAACTTCGCAGAAAAATAGTAATCTTGGGACAGTGGATGATGTTCTTAATAAATAAAAGGCAGAATGTGCTGAGATCAATGATATGCGTGAGAAATATATCTCCAGTTTGGCTATCTTTTCAATTAATAAATTTTTCTTGCTTCTGTTGAGAGGACAGTTCCTAGGAGATAAGTGTTTGAAGTATGCATTAATTATATGCCCGGACCTATCTCATTGTATGATCTGAAAAGTGTGTGCATTCGCCCATTCGTCGTTTCAAGAAAGCTAACTTTACATTTCGAAAAATTGAGATGTAAACCAATTGTAATTGCCTGTGTACAGATAATTTTTAATGTATTTAATACGGTATCTGGATCTCCAGCTATGGTTCCATCATCTAAATACCAAACATTCAAATTTGTTTTGATGTTATTGACTATGTGCTGTAAAATTACTGCAAATAATGCTGCACGTAAAGGATCTCCCTGCTGTAATCCTCTTTGTGAAAACATGATGTGTTTATCATAATATAAATAGGTGGACTGAGCATAACTGATGTACATAGGAATAGATCAACAGGAAATTTTCTTTTATGAATGATAGCATTCCGTTCCTGTCTATCTGATTAAAAGTATTCCTGAAATCAAGTTTTAAGAAAGCCTTAGGTTTCAAGTGAGGATAAGAATAATATATGTGAGCCGTATGTGCTGCTGCTTCGGCTCCATATTGAATGCCCCCTCCAAGTTGGTGTGGGAAGAGAAATTGAAATAGAGATTCTTTAATTCTCCCACAAATTATTTTGGACGAAAGTCTTCTCCACATATTCCCTATTGCAATATATCTAATAGCTCCGTTTGTCTTTGCCAGTGCTATTAGAGATGCTCCAAAGAATATTGGTCTTATTACATTAGGCACATCCAATAATATAATCTTAGACATAAACTCACATGCGATCTTAATTAGGCGATCTTTGGAATCTTGTGTATTGTAAAGTATTACACTTTGAGAATTGAAGGGTGAATGCTGTCTATACCTCCTGCAGAACCTGAAGGGAAGGATTTAAGCACTTTTAGAAAGTCATTGGATGTGACTATTAACATTACTATCAAAATCTGCTGTGTCATGTGGCGCAAACCCATAAGGATGTTTAGGATTTTTCTCCTTTAGAGCTTTCAATTTAGCGGCATCTATTGGAGCTAAAGTATCTTCGGAAATAAGAAGTCGAATTGCTCCACGCACGTTTCCATCTGCAAGTTCATTCTCTATGTGCTTGATTAAGTTGTCATTGGATGATTTGTTAGTAGTTTTGTTGCGTTTGTATGTGTTTTTTTCAAACTTGTTAGGTTTGTTATATCATCACAGCAACTATTTGACCATTATTGGATTCTCTGTTTCACCCATATAGTAAGATTGGTGGTTTTAGCAGATCGTGGAGGCATACAAACAGTTATGTAGGGGAAGAATAAAAGATTCATCCAAGATTCAAGATTATTACATATGACTATTTGTTGAAGAACTTCATATAGCGCATCTGTCGTAGCATGACTTGCTTCTCACGGGATTCTTCGAAGCATGGTTATTAGGGCGGACCGAAAAATCACTTTTTTATATATCGAAGACGCAATAGTGCGGAAAGTTGTCAATTGATGTTGATAAAATAATGTAAACATTTCGTTTTTGAAATCAAATATCTTACGGTGGCGAATCGCCAAACAAGATTTTGTGTCTTTATAGGGTATGCAAACCCGCCTTACACATCACTTTTTTGTGTTTCTACAACAAATGAACAAATTATTACTTATATTTCTTAACGTAAGCAGTCCATAAAATTGAAGAAATAATTTCTAGATGATTTAGGCAGATTTAGAACCATAAAATAGCCCATTTTAGCAAAACAAAGTATTGCATATCATATACTGTACTTATGGTTTCTTATAAGGTTCTAGCATTAAATTAATATGCCGATAAATGTGTTCATTGTTCATTATAATTTTTCCTTCAACACTCTTTTTCCTTTTAAAAATTTTCGTGCTGCTTTATAGAATTTAACTTCTTCCCCTGAATATGAATTCAATTTGGACTAGTCCAATTGATAGTAGCAGCATTAAAAGAAGCAACGTTAGTATTCGATAACTTTGTTCGAGTGTGGAAGACGATATTTTCAAGGTAATTTTACGGTGTTAACATTGCGTTTCAGTGTTTACTTCGTTATGTGTAGTTGGTACGTGTATAAACAGTTTGTTTTTGTACTGTGAATTAAACTTTATGTAATGTGTGTGAGATCTGTATTTTATATCAATATAGAAACTCTAACCATGTCGAAGATAAGAATAAGATCAAGAACGACTCACCCCGTGCTTGGACATTCAGCTGAACTTTCAGATGTGTAGTTGCCCACAAAATTAGATGTAATGAAGCATTATTTTCAATTGGTAGAGCTGGAAAAGTGTGAGAAAGGGTATGATCGATCTGTAAAGAAGTTGACGAGAGACGTTGCCCAATGTGTGAAATCTGTTTAGGGCAAAGCTTCCATCCCTACTTTGTCGTTAGAACGTGTAGTTCAGTTTCTACTTGCTTTGCACGGAAAGTATATAAGAAGTTTGTTAAATCTGAGAAGAAAACGAAAGCTTCTGCTAGCTTCCAGAAAAACTGGATATATTTAAACAAGATTACATGAAGTCTTTTGATATATGCTCCTGAAGTTTCCATGTGCTCATGTGAATTAAGAAAGAAAATATCTAGGAAGGAGTGGACATTTCTGCAAGATCAGAGAACAACACGAGTAGCCAGAATAGAGGGAGTTGACTACGAGGAGACTTTAAAACTAATCATACTCACTAAAAGTAGATCACGAAAAACCACCTGCCAACAGTCTTCTTTCACATCACAAACGAGTACTTCTAATGAACTCCAGACATCATCTTCTGATGGCGATGAGTCAGGTGTTGATTATTACTTTGCAAAACAACAAAATATTAGAGAGAAAAGAAGCAAGCAGCAACGACATGTCCTTAGACTTCTCGGTATGCTGGCAGACCGATTTCGAACATCTAACCGTGCAACTGCTTTGATAGCAACAGCTACATTACAATCTTTTGGAAAAATTGATCCACAAAATGCTGGCTAGATGACAGACTGCCCAAAAGTCTGGCGAGAAAGGGAAAATATAGGACAAAAGGAAGTGGTAATGGCCAAAGGAAAGGATCTTAGAGGCTTGTGCTTTGATGGTCTTAAAGATCAAACTCTATGCAGGAAAGAGACTGGAGGTCGCTGATTTTCAGTAAAGAGATACGTTACATGTAAAGATGGACGCTAAACACGTGTGGTTAATGAGAACTTCTTACACATACACATACCACAAAAGGAGCGGCAATTGGTTTAAGAAGTGCGTAATCCAAAATAACTGCTATCTCGCACACCCGGAGAATATATTGCCTTCTATGGTTGACGATGAAAGACTTCGCATCCGAAAAAAGGCATAGAGAAAGATAGTAAACGTAATGGGAAAAGCTAGGAATGAGAAGAGTAGATATTATGACAGTAGTATCAGTAGGAAGACGAAACGAGGAAGACCAGCTAAAGAAGACAATGAGTCATATGTAAAAAAGTGTATGCTACCAAAGCTCAATTTGAATGCAAACGATTACACAGACCTTATTAATTGGGAATCAGTTGAAGTGAGGCATCCTCAAGCGTTGTCTTGTTTTCCAACAGAGAACTTAAAATCTACAATAATAACCGTGAACATCCAGTCTTAAAAAGAGCTTTAAAATATTCCTGTCACATTATGAGTACAGAACGCTGCGCGAAACTTGTAACAGAAGCATCTACAGCAGTTTGTGGCAGAGATGGTTTTATCATACTTAAACTAAAAATATCGATTTGTAAACACAAAAGTAGAAACAAAGGCAAACTATACGCTGCAAATAACCAAAGATTTGAAAAGGAAAAGAAAAAGAAAAAGAAAGGAAAAAAGAAAGAAATCTCCGTAACAAAAGAAGGGTAGGAAACCCTGTATCGTGTAAATGAGATGCATGGAGTAAGTCGTGATTGGGAACCCTTCATGATATTCATGAAACTATCAGCTTATGTCTAATTATATATATATATATAATTCATTTCTTACTTTCGAACCTACAAGGTTCAACCAAAATGAAAAGACTTTTATATCGGACTTCCGAAGAAAATAAAATACAATAAATACATGACCGTGTTTATTATATATGGAATTCCCAGTCACGACTTCCTTTTCAGTTTTATTAAAATAGAAGAAGAAGTAAAGAAGAGAAGAGAAAGTTGGGATAGGAAGACAGGAAAAATAGGGAAAGTAAGAAGATGAGAAAAGAGGGAATCTGTTACTGGATATTTTGAGGAATATGATGAAGGAAAGTGAATAATTATCGAATTGGGATCATTTCCAATAGCTATTGGGTGAATATTTGGTATTAAGGTGATCAAAGGTAGACACATATTACCCATACCTCCCAGACCTAGATCCATGTAATCCCAACTACCGAATTATCCCAATCTAGCTCTGAGATAGATGAGAAAGTTTAATTTAACAGTTTATTAAATATTTCTAAAATTCTTGACGAGTATCCAGTACTTGAAGTATAAACGATGAAGTGGACGGCTTGCTAGAATTGACCACAGAGAAGAATAGAAAAAATCAAAGTAATACATACATTTGTCGAAGATTTTGACTTTCAACGTTCTCTCATGATGATCATTCGTTCAGGTTACTTTGGTCTTTTTTGTTTCCTTTATAGAGCCAACTTAAATTAAGTTAGTATTGACTTTCAACGACTTTAATTGCCAACTACCATTAATTATAGTAAGTCACACATATATGTCAAAAGAATTGGTGCACTTAATACTAAACCTACATTTCACTCACACTCACATTCATACAGGACAATGTAAACTTCAGGTTGCATTTAGCTGAATTAAACTAACCTAACTACATTTCTATAGACATTTATTACATTTCAAGAAAACTTAATTCAACAGCACAGGAGAAATTTCGATACATGAAAAGAAAATAATACTAGTAATAATAATCTAGTTTATAGACATGCATAGAAATTTGTTACTTTTCAATATCTAATATCACATTTCTCTTTGTAGATATATTAAAAGTTGGATTACGTTAAAAAAATGGACAAAACGAAAGACGAAGAGAGAAAAAAAATCAAAGGTCAACATTGAACATATTTAAAATTCAGTACAAAGAATACATATCAATGTGAAAGAGGAAAGAAAAAATATAATTGGTTAATCATTTTTCTTTAAAAAAAAAAACACTTTGGTAGCATTTTTATTGAGTCTTTGAGGAGAAATTTCGACAATTTTATGAGTCCTTTTCTCACGTTGATAATAACTCCTTTATCAACTCTCTTTATACACTGTGATTGGTGTCCATGAGAGTATTTAATCGTTTGTCTTAACTACCGACGAAAAAAAATAGTTTCTTCATATTATATATATTTTCCATTTCGTCACTTGACGCACTTGGTATAAACATTCAAAATTTATTAAGATTTAAAAGAAAAAAATATTGAATCCAGTCCCAGACATTGGGAACATATTTCCATTATATGACACTTCCACAGAGCTGGGTCTCCGGACCCATCCCAGGTCCTGTATTCATATCACTAAATTATTAACCACATTTCAGTTCAAATTAAGATCGCTAAATTTTATTCCTGGTCCAGATCATGGAGACAAGAGATTCGAGTCACTGAACTGACGAATGACAAATAGTTATGTTTCCGGTCGTAGGGGAAGGATTTGGAGCGCACTGTTTCGTAGTTTACTGATTTCGCTATTGTTTTACAAGATAACTTCAGATACGGATTAGGGTTTTTTTTTCTTACTACCTGCTACTTGTTCTATTTACATGCAACATTTAACATAGTATCAAACTTTAATAGTTACGAACATTACTAAGAAATCAATAAGGTGTCATTTATCACAAATTACGCGGTAATACTTTACAAACACAAATAGTTGATCAAATATCGGGTGTCAAAAATCTATGGCAACCTAAAACAACCAGGGTAAATACCGAGCCCTTTACATACATACTCGCATATATATATATATATATATATATATATATATATATATATATATATATATATATATATATATATATATATATATATATATATATATATATTCATATTACTCAATATAATAAATTTCACTCTAATATCAATCTTAGTATTTCGTCGACATTTAAATTCTACATAACCTTTTCATATTCAACAAGTATTCACATTTTCTTGGCTCAAAGCAAAACAAAAACCCTGACTAACAAATTCCTTTTTCTTTTCATAAGGTTGCAACATTGACATGTATATATAAACCCGATAATCAATAATAATTCAATTTACTAAAATCCGCGTATAAAGAAATGGTTGATGTTTTTTAATAAGTTGACACAATAGTGGAAATACAGCAAATAGAGCAGGCACGTAAGTTTCCAAACTATGTAAGCACATATATATAAATGTATATACAGAGAAAGAAAAAAAATCAAGACTATTTGAAACTAGTGGGCCCAAACTACTAATACATACACACCATATAACCAATCAATAGAAAGAAAACCAGAAATCAGTAATCAATGGATATAATTTATACGATCGATGAACAATAATCAAGCTTCTGGGTATCTGAAATCGTATTGTACCTTCTCGTCAGTCCCTCCCATGGGGGTCGAGTATCGTGAAAATGGTCCTGCGTTGTGCTGAAATACCGAAAATACCTCCACGAATTGTATCCCTCGATGTCTCAGTTAGTATATACGATCGAAATAAGTGATATGAATATTGTATGCTTTAATGAGTTTCAGAACCGGGGGGAAGGCTGAAATTTAAAAAAAAACCTTTAGAGAAGAAGTAGAAGAAGGATAGGTAAAAAGAGAGGAGACAGAACACTACAACTACGAAAGATAAGTGGTCGAATTTATGTATACAACATACTATAACCAAATATTCTCTTTTATACCAAAAGGGGTTCGGCTTACCAAATAAATAGCCAAAAAACAAATGTCTGCAACGACGAGACGAGCCTGTACCCTCGATGGGATTTTCGGAAAGACAAAGGCTTTAGGGCAATCCCACCACTCACCGTATCCCGTCAACGCCATTGAAGACCCCAGAAATCCACCGGAAGGTTAGAGAAGGCTCTAATTTAGAATTTCAAAAGGGAAAAAAAAATCATCCGACCTCTTAGAAACTAAGGAAGTCCAGAATAGTAATGAAACTAGTGTAAAATAATAGCTAAGATATCCCTAACTAGATATTTGCCAACATAAAAAAATAAAAAATAAATAAACTGAATTTTGGATCGGTGATTTCAGTGACCAAACATCACCGATGGCTACCCTGCGCAGACAGGCCAAGGTCAGGGACGTCGTTAATTTTCATCATCTAATTAAAGTAAGAAAAGAAACGAAATACTTAGTAGGGTCAGGGGTCGACATCCGGGTACGCAATGGACCTAAAAGAAATTTTTTAGAAGCGGTTGATTTAATCGGATAGCCCGATCTAAGCTGTTAGCTATATGAACACTGCACGGTAAATAAGGTAAGCAACGAAAAAAAATCTCGGAGAGTCAATGAATGTTAAAGGTACAAATGACCAAACCTGTACTTTTCGATGATCACAGGATATAGCAGTTATTTTTTAAATTATTATTTCTGTCAACCTTTAAAAGTAATTCCCACATTATGCTACCCTATCTGATGAAAATCTTAAGATCCGGGGTTGTTAGTATGAGGTACTTAAATGCGAAGTAACATACAATTCCCAACTACACATTACTATCCAATAGCAAACTCGGTTGGATGAATGTATTGGTGTAGAAGTCAAAACGCGAGAGATTTTTAGTAAACATATTCATATTCTCCATATATAATATACACTGGGCCTATCCATTTAAATATAGGTGTCATATCATCTCGTTCATTTCATATTCTAATCGTATTATTATTATATCGTTACATTTATTTATTATTTACTCATTTCCACACGAAGTAATATTTTACAGACACCCTATTTTATACATTTACAAGCAGGCCATACACATAATTATATTTGGCACTAATAAATATATAATTATCACAATCTGTCACGCTTAAACTACTACACGATAACATTCATCGAACCACGGACTCTTTGTTTCGAAGCACCCAAATTATGTTTACTTCGCAGTTAAAAAAAATCATACGTGTATTCACTGAAAGTTAAATTGTCAACGATGAATTTATTTCTGACTTGCCGATAGAACTAAAGCAACAATGGCATTTTTCTACAGCCACGAGAAAAGAGAATTTAATATTACATTTTGAAACAAACAGTAACATCATGTGGGCTTTCCTTCTATTAAGAAAATAGGCATTCTTGATTTCAGTGGATATTTCGGTTTCTAATTGACATAGCAAGCTGTAATTTTCCGAACAGTAAGATCTCATGCTATTTTATATGAATGTATAGTCATTCGAACCGCAAACGATATCCACGGGATGTAATTTAAGAAGAAGGGGCCAAAATCAAACAAACTAAATCACTAACTCGTGCAATGACGTAATGTCAACAAACAATTGATTACCGAAAACGGACACGATGGCGCTGTAGTAAGGAATAATCTACTGTGTACTAAAATATATACTTGCACTTATTAATCAGAACTATAATATTTACTCTGGTTTAGTTATTTTTAGTTAGAAAAATGGTGTTAAATTAACGCAGGTGAACTACACTGTCCTTACGGTAAAAATCATGCACTCACACAGAACTACGAACTACACACCACTATAAATACTACACATAAATACTAACTAAAGAAAACAAGCACCATTTATTATAGTCATGTTGAAAACAAGTACCTTCAAACACATTACTCCTTGTCGGTATATAAAGTTGGCTCTATTGAACTTTATGGGGCAAAATGAGAAAGGTAACCCTAGGTCCAATTGACCTGGCCAATTATTTAGAACATATTTACTAGAATTTGAAGCCCTGGGGGCACATTAACAAAATTTATTGAGGGACCTTTCCCCTGAGAGGGGAGAAGACCCTAATACAAACAGTAACTAACCCATTCCTCCGCTAGAACTGATTCAATTTGGAGAGAGAAATAGGAGCCCTTTTAGTTAGCTTAAGCTGCCATTATGATAATTAACATTGCAACTATGAAACCTACTGTTTACATGCACTTACTGATTTAAGAAAATCACATTTACTATGTACACAAACAAAATGTACGAAACAGGTCGTATTTCCCTAATCCCTCACTGAGTTTGAAAAGATCAAAAAAATCACTCTCCTATACTGTCTATCCTATCTGGGCAGCAACATGGCGTCCTAATAAACAGAAATCCGGAATTTCACAAACTATCAACTGTTTCTTTAATGAAAATGCATATTTTGGGCTCCTAAACAGTTGTCAATCTTCTTAACTATTAAATTAACGTAGATGTTACCTTGATGTAATTAAACTGTCAGTCCTTTGTGGCAGAAATTGAGCAGTTGATGAGCAGTGGTGCTCCTTGACGCGTCTTCGATTATAATAATAACATTGCGCCGAAAACGACAGAGATTGGAGGATTCCACCAATCAGGGCGGAGTCTTCCAGCCGCAGAAATTACAAAGCGAATAGAAATTGGTGATATCCAGATATAACCGGATCTGAAAGTGACTATGGACTAGTGAGAGGGGGTGAGGGAAAGTTTAGGTACCTGGCCAAAATCTACATTGGTCTGAAATTAAGAAAATTTATATCCAATGGCGGAACTATATTTCGGTATGACGTCAGAATGGTAAACCTTGTAACTATTCAACTTGTATATGCGAAAATGGGATTTACAATTAATCAAAATATAAATAAATATGTTATTCAGTGAAAATATGATTTTCTAATGAGACCTTTCGATTCGTTACATTTAATGTGAAGTAAAGAGAGTAAATGAATTGTGTAATTAAACCGAAATCAAAGTTTAAAAAATTACTAGGTACAGGGTGAGTAAAAAAAAGTTGCCATTACTCTCAACTGTAATGGTACATTACAGATTTAAATTTGAACATACGTGCATGAATGGTAGGGTGGGTATGGGAGTGACCTGACCGGCACCCACGTCTTTGTCGTGGGTCCTGAGTCATTTCGCTGAAACAAGCAAAGAGGTGCAGAAACAACATGTATTTTGTATTAAGTAGATTGTTATTTTGGTCAAATTGACTAGTGTGTGATCCAAAATGCGCCTAAATCATTCAGAAAACATTTCTTAAATTTTATATATTACTTAGCTTACGAACTGTAGGTTATACTTTTGTTCATTTACCGTAGAAACGCAAAAGAGTGATGTGTACGGCGGGTTTGCATACCCTATAAAGACACAAAATCTTTTTTGGCGATTCACCACCCGAAGATATTTGATTTCAGCGACGAAATTTTACATTATTTTATCAACATCAATTGACAACTTTTCCGCACTATTGCGTTTTCGATATATAAAAAGTGATTTTTCGCTCTGCCCTAATGGTTATTGATGATTTTTGTCTTATTAAAACATTTGTCATTTGTGTTCGTCTTGTGAACTAGGAAATTGATTAGTTGCACAACGATTCTCACTAGTATCGGCAACTTTCTTATCCTTATAATTATCATTGTGATGTTTGGTGTTATGTATGGTCCTCCAGAATTGAGAAAATATTTGTTACATATTGAACAAAGGAAATCCTTGGAATTATTTCCAATATTGGTAGAGCTACTAGATGTATGTTTTGTTTGTATATTCGTAGTTTTCATGATTAAAATTGCTTTATTGCACTTGTTATAAAGCTCAAAGTAAACAGTATTATTATTGAAAAATTCCAATATCCAATTTTAACGAATATTAACTGAAATAACGAACTTTTCATATTAACTGAAATAACGAACTTTTCATTTCGATATATCTGATATTAAACAAAAACTGAAAGGAAACTCATTCATTAAAGGAAGTTTTCACTTCATTTTTCTTTGGTTCACTTCAATGTCACCCAATCTCTCACCTAAGGGAATACCATTTGAATAGATTATAAGAAGATAGCGCAATCACCAAACACCGCCGCTGCGCTCACCAACGTCCGTGAGAAAACTCACTCTTTAAACTCGAGCACAGCACAGCATATTTTATTTCGTAAGCGAAACGCATAAAATATGTATAAAAAGGTTCATAATTAGGTTCATAAAGGTTATTTAATGTTCGATTGAAAACATTAAATTTGATACGCCATTAGTAAGAGTTGCGGATCTCTCATTTTCCACCAATAGTTCTATTGTTGTTCATTCCGATACGCACATACCGATTTTGTTTCTGCTTGCTTAGGAAATGAACAGATTTCATTACAAACGTTGCCTGGTAATTTCGTTAATGTAGGGCAACCTTTCTTCCGAAATCCAGAATATTTGCTAGTGTAAAAGTTTTCTTAATCCAAATGGATTCTCGACAACTTTATATATATGATGTATATATATGATGACAATCTGAAATTTCACATGAACGTTCCATGACAACTGAAATAACTTTTTTGACATTGACGAGTTTTTACCAAAGTTTGTGATTGAAATTTCACGATGCTGTTCATGAAAGATTTCAGCGATTTCTACCAGTCTTATCATTCAACAATTGTTTTTCCAGAGAAGTTCCAGGATTATGCTGCCTACAACTTATTGGATATGAGCGTAAGTATATATTTGTTGTTTCTAATACAGAAGTTCCACTAAAGTTTTATCCACATTTCTCACTACACAATACATAATTACCACTTGATTAACAATAAAAAAGGAAAATCAATGAATTAATCTGAAAAGTGTACTCGTTCACCACATATCCACATATTTACCACAGTAATTATCCAATAGTATTTTCACTAAAATAGATCTATATTCAAAATCCCATGTAAGATCCAGAAAACGTTCAATAAAGTTCCATATCATCACAAACGGATGTCCATGCTTTCTTCTGAATATTGTTAATAATTCCTCGCGAACTTCAACTTTTGTTATTGTATCTATCGCTTTCCGTTCAAGAGATCCCGTATCCCAAACTTCCATTGACTGGCATCCCCAAAATCACATGGTCAGCTTTCCAATATGCTATACAGTCTTTAAATCAATTCAACGATGTCCGTTTCACTCTACATTCACACGGGAAATTCAAAACTTCTTCCAGTTGCTAGTTCTGCACCAGGGAACTACTCGCCGTTGGTGAGGGTATTGTGAGCTATTCTTCTATTTTATGATTCGTATTCTCTACCTCTTCTTTCCTCAATACATCAGCAGACGCAAAAAAAAAAAAAAAAAAAAAAACTGCTGCAGATACCGGAGATTGCGTGGTTACCACAGGCGAAAATAAATCCTCTGTCCCCGGTAAAGACGCCAATGGTTCCAATTTAGGCGAGGAAAAGTCTGTTTCCAGTGGCAGAAATTGCGTGCTTACAGGCGGCGGAAATAAACCCATTGTTGGCGAAGATGAAGGGTCTGCGAGATCAATAATTGAAGTGTAATTTCTCATAATTAACATTATCACCGAAGCCTCTGGATTAAGTCCATATTATTAAAAATTCAAAGTCGAAGGAAAGTCTTTAAATTCTTTTCACTAATACATCTTACGGTAACAATACCGGCTTTTTAATGTTAATTCCATCACGTGACACCCAATTCTAGAAAATTCCATTCCACAGACCCGAATCCAATCGAACTTCGTAAACTACTTATTCTTTCTCATACCCATTCCTTCTTCAAGCGGATACCTAATCAAAATCCTAATTAAAATTCCTTTTTTCTATATACAAGCAGACAGATCCCATTAATTTTGCTATTAAATTTTGCCTAATGCAGAAACGTTAAACAGAAATTATTTTCCAAATTAACATTCTTTCTCCATATTAAACCCATAACCAATTTATTTCAGTGTCAAATTTTGATTTCCTGGTATTACAACTGTCATTTTTATTCAAAATATATTACGACCACCTATCTAGTTCATTATAGATACACTCCACAACACATATTCATCCGATAATCATTAATTTACATGTCAAAAAATTTCATTTCCTCTATCACGACTGTCATTATTTTTCCAAATATATTAAGACCACTTGTGAAGTTCATTATATCGTTAATTAGGAAAAAGTAGATTAGTGGAGAAGTGCTACATACTGTATTCAGGCAACTTGACATAGGTGTGATATATATATACATTCTCCGTTTTATAAAAACGGTACATTAACAATTAAGGCCATTGTGACACAATTCGTGGGTGTGTGGGGTCGAAAAAAGACATGTAAAAATCTTGCATTTCGTTCTGTGTAAAAATAAAAATTTTGAATACAAAAACTGGCACAAATGATGTATTAAAGATTGAGACAATTTTGACACCCGACACACGCCGGGTGGTGAGTCCTCATGTCGAAGATTAAAAAGTATAGTCAAACCCGAGTAAATAAATGTTTTCGTTCAGAGTGATAGGCTGCTGAAATTTCAAATATTGATTTTTGAAGAGTAGATTTGTGAACTGTCCTGCACCTACAAGACAAATTCTCAGAAGACAAAGCAAGGTATGAAAAGGGGCAAGGTAAGGCAATGTATCATGTTATTCAGTTTCATTGTTCGCTGCACAAAAGTCGCTAGATTTACCAATAAGTAATTAAATCATTTACTCGTAAAATCACCAATAGGAAAAATTGTTCCTTTTGTCGTTATCTCCTAGACCGAGATCGAATCCCCTAGATTTCGCAACTTTTACCCCAAATTCGCAATACTGCTACTAATCCTTGTTTCATCCACCTGGGTCAAAGTGACCAGGCTCAGAAAGGGTATGAGAAAAAACCTTGTTCGGATGCCATGACAATGACAACGGTATCTTACTTTCATTGTTTTTATCGCTTCCTACAAGTAACCTTAGCTTTCGCCTTCGAAAAAAGCTAATCACAAAGTTAACAACAATTATTTACAAGGAAACTTGCAACTGCTCTTTCCGTCACGGTGATCACTAGTGTCCACTACCAAAGAAGAGTACGCCGAATTAACACGATTACAAATAAATAACAATTAAGTATATTTTTACCTCTTTCCAAGCAGTGTGTAAAAGAATCTGAACAATGTGCTAGATGAAAAAAGTAAAGTTGATAGCAGTAGCGGCTTGTAAGTGAATGTATATATATATATATATATATATATATATATATATATATATAGATAGATAGATAGATAGATAGATAGATAGATAGATACCGAATATTACATTGCAACCTGCTATATATATATATATATATATATATATATATATTAGAAGAAGTACTCCGCTTAGCATGGTAAGAATAATGTTTGTGCAAAATCTTTAAAAGTAAAAAAACGTGTAAAATGTATCACGCTAAATAATGCCTTTCGCATTGACTTTGTATCAGAGGCGGATCCTGGGGGAGCGATTGGAGAAGAGGAAACCTTATTTTGTATATAAATAAAACCCATCCCGGAGTTTGGAGCTCTTAAAAGTAGCTCTAAGTCTCAGTATTACAACCTACCGCCCCCTCCCCCCAGAAGTCAGTCCCTGATCCGCCCTTGCTTTGTATTAAACTGGTGCAATCTGTTATAAATTATATATATAGGAATGTGGAAGTTGTTTTGAAATAAAATAACGCGTATGCACCTTTGGCGTGGGAAACTCGGGTTCAATTTCCAGCGGGAGCTCATGTGGTTCGGATCCCAGTAAGCTGTAGGTCCAAGTGTTATAGGGGAGATCGGGGTTGGTTGGAAGCAATGGCTGGTTGACGAACTGCATATAACTCCTCCATTAATTAACATAATGTGCTGTTGCTGCTATTATAAAAGAGTTACCTATGGATGCAGGTGCCACCTTCATACGGAAGTTGTAACTTAACGAATAATGGCTTCTATTACATAAAGAGTGTTCTTGCCAGTCTGAAGTATTTTTTTCAGTTCTCTGTTACGACATCGCAGAATCGTCACTATTTGGAATACAGGGGTAAGTAATATAGCATCAGTTAGATCTTAACTTTGTTTTTATGGATATTCAAACAATAAAACGTAAATGCCAAACAATTGCTGAGTAATTACTACTTTGTTACACAACATGTGCTTGGGGTTAGTTGGTATATAGCATTTGGGGCTGGTTGGCAAGTGTGCCAACCAACCCCGTGTGGAATTTTATTTTATTGTTACATTGTTTGTTTTATTCTTGTGTTTACAGTTCTATCAATCTTTTACTTCAATGTTATAGAATAACATGCAGGAATTGGATTACTGTCAAAATTTAGAAGTAAGACTCTGAATTTTCTCAATAGGCCTAATTCTCAGGATCAAGAATATTTTGTATGTGCTCTTTTGCTACAAAATATAGGCCTAGCTATTGCTTTTTCTGTCCTTCTGAAAAGTAGGAAACAAACTGCGTTTCTCGATAATTCAGCTAAGAAATATCTTAGTTTCTGTTAGCTACTTTGTGAACAGCAGGAAATGAACTGCGTTTCTTGATAACTCAGTTATTTTAATTACATTTTGAAATAATACGAAGAATTAATCTACACCATATCTTATTAAAATTGATGGGGTTTGATAATCTTGTAGCTTTCAATGTCATGACAACCAAGCTAGAATAAAAAAAAAAAAAAAAAAAAAAAAAAGTTGTCATATTTCATAATGCTGATTCTTTTATATGTTGTGAATAGAAGTAATTTCAAACTTCAAAGAGCCTACTTCATTGCAATATATTTAGAAAAATCACTTTTATTACTAGTAAATCCCATTTTTGTTTGTGGTTTGCTATATTTAAAACGTATGTCAACTAGCTCCACAATACCAGTCAACCAGCCCCTTACTAGGGGTCGGTTGGCATATTCCATTTTAAAAGAAAGAAAAACTTATTTTTCGGAAACCGTAATCAGCAAAACAAAAACAAAAATAGGATTTATTAGAAGAAACATTGGTCTGTCCTTACACATCCAATACATTGCAATACAGTGCACTATCTGCTTATAAAATAATAAAGAACGAAAGGTTCGCCAATCAGCCCCGGCTTCCACTATAGCCTTGCTGCTCAAAGGGACGCTAAAACTGAAATCAAAATCAAATCAAATAAAACAACAAAGGTAATAATATGTATTTTTAAATACAACTTCCAATGGTTGTAACGGAAACTTGCAAACATATTAACAAATATTCAGGAGGGTATGTTTGGTCTAGGTAAAGGCGCCGAAAGGAGGAAAGGTGACACCGAATTAAATATCATCTAGGGTCTCGAAATAAAAATAAAGCCATCCTTGGACACACGAGTAGATAAACGTTTAAGGCTTATTTACTTTGTTAGTGGTCTAAACAAGGAAATTATACACAAATAAATAAGAAGTAACTAGGAGTAGGAACACAAGGAACACCACACGACTTATCGTAAATTGATGCATGAAGATGCTTTGGCGCTATTCGATGTTTTTGATTCAGTTTCTTTAGTGTGATTCAGTTTTTGATTCAGCTATTCCATGGTCCAGAAGAGGTCGAAAGAAAGCCTAAATGTTCATTGCATGTTAGCTTTAAATACTTACGTTGACTCCCTTTGTCACACTATTGCAAACAACGCAGTATTTGCATCACGTGAAAACAAATGAAAAGGTAATCTGTACTCTCCGAATTTCTAGATTCATTTCCCTTCAGGAAGAGATTGTTATTTGCCCATCCTCGTAACATGCCTAATTCCGATGTATTTTAATTTTCTAGAACTGTTCAAATCGAATGTTTCCCTTTGTAGGAGGCAATATAGTATTGTTCCTCTCTAACTCTTTTCTATCCTGTATACTACTGTTAAGAAAGTTGATCAAGTGTAGGAAATTGCTAATGAAACTCAAAGATCAAACGACTAGCATCGAGAAATTTCGAATCTGGCGTGAAGGGAAGGGCTAGTGTGTTGTTAGCCCTCTACTAAAATAGCATATATTTAAATGAGTAAAGTTGATTAAATATTAGAAATTGTTGATCATACCTGATCAAACGATGGACGTAATAAAGATCGAATCGGAGGTTTAGGAAGGGCTATTCCACCACTTTCTAACTTTCATAGCTCTATTAGTGAAGTCGATAAAAGGTTGGAAATTTTTGATGAAACGAATATCAAACGATTAGCATCATGAAAGTTTGAATCTGAGGTGTAGGGGAACTAGCGAGTACTTAGTTCTCTACTAAATATAGCTTACATTTATGTTTGTAAATTTGTTTAAGTGTTAAGAATTGTTGATCTATCTGATCAAAGGCTGATCAAACGATTGACTAAAAAATAATTGTAAATTTTCTGTACACGGAGGTAAATTTTATTTGTGCGGTACAATCAGTGAAATTAACATTAAATTTAAATTCTGTGAAATTGCCATGTATCGTATTCCTATTTTCTCCTTTCGCTTATAATTGAAGAGATTAGAGGATGAATGTGTCATGTTGTATTTATCAAAAGATGAGCCCATGTAGCGAATGAAAATGTTATGTGTTATTTTTCCTACACAGTAACTCGTTTATATGATTCCTTCTCAGGATGAATGCATACAAATTTTTGTACTGATCCACTAAGAAATATAACCAGAACTTCAACCTCAGAACAATTTGTTGTACCACATTCATCCTCTAAATCGTTCAATTCATATTCTGTTGCACAAAAAGAAAAACTAAATCTTACTAACCTGTGCAGTATTTGCCGACCTGACGAAATCCTTCTTTACAGCGACAGTGAAAGGAACCCTGTGTGTTTTCGCAAAGATGTTCACAGCCATGTCTACTTTCAATTTCACATTCATTGATATCTTCACAAGAAAGACCATCACTAAGCAACTGATATCCAGGAAAGCAAGAACATACTACACTTCCTGCAACACTATTACATTGCTGTGAACACTGTCCGTTGTTCTCTGTACAAGCATTATAATGCAAGCATTGCTTTTCGTCACTGCTCAGATATTGTCCTGGAGGGCAATCACAATAAAAGCTTCCAGGGGTATTGATGCATATATCAGAACAGCCTCCATTACGTACAGAGCATTCATCCAAATCCTGACATTTTTTATTTTCGTATGCCAGTCGGAAACCATCGGGGCAATTGCAACGGAAGCTTCCCAAGGTATTAGAACAAAAATGTGAACAGCCTCCATTTTTAACAAGGCACTCATTAATATCTATACAAGTTCGTTCATCATCATCCAGTTCAAAGCCATTGTTGCAACTGCATTCAACGCCACCTTCTGTGTTAGTACATATTTGAGAACAGCCACCATTGTGTTCCAGACATTCATCAATATCAACGCAAGTTTTACCATTGCGGCTTAAGTGGTGTCCTACTGGGCAACTGCACTTCACACCTTCTTCAGTATCGTTACAGATATGAGAGCATCCACCATTATCAACCAGACACTCATCAATGTCAACACAACTCGTTTTATCTTGTTGAAGGTGCTGTCCTTTGGGACATACACATTTAAAACTACCTAAAGTATTAATACAGTCATAAGAACAACCACCATTATCTTCGATGCACTCATCATCATCTGTGCAGTTTCTATCATCCTCCGCTAAATGATATCCCTTTGGACAACTGCATTCTACTCCGCCTTCTAGATTAGTACAAAAATGTGAACAACCACCATTATCAGACAAACATTCATTAATATCGATACAAGTTCTTTCATCAGCTTCAAGGTAATACCCTTCTGGACAAGTACAATGAACAGTTCCAGGAACATTTATACACAAATGAGAACATCCACCGTTGTTCATAACACACTCGTCAACATCAACACAAGTTTTCATATCCTTAGCGATTTCAAAACCCACTGGACAAGTACAG
Organism: Thermobia domestica; assembly: GCF_964235325.1. Lineage (NCBI taxonomy): Eukaryota > Metazoa > Arthropoda > Insecta > Zygentoma > Lepismatidae > Thermobia > Thermobia domestica. Next base: position 137,759,379 of record NC_137463.1, on the reverse strand, counting down.
AACGAGCTACCTTCAGTGTTAACACAAGTATGAGAACATCCTCCACTATCATCTAAACATTCATTAACATCTAGACATGTTTTCTTGTCTTCAGCAAGTTCATATCCTTTCCGACAAGTGCACTCGACTCCACCTAGGATATTGTAACAAAAATGTGAACACCCTCCATTGTCTTCTACACATTCATCAAAGTCAACACATGTTCTCTCATCAATACCGAGAACGAAACCATTTGGGCAATCACACTCGTAGCTTCCCAATGTGTTCTTGCAAATGTGGGAACACTTTGTCTTACCCTCGTTACACTCATTAATGTCTTCGCAAGTCACATCATCATTTCTTAAAATGAAACCAATTGGACAAAAACAAGTAAAACTTCCTAATGTATTATTACATAATTGGGAGCAGCCTCCGTTTTCTGTATCACACTCATTTACGTCCACACACTTTTTATCTTCAAGTGTATATCCTTGCGGGCAACTACAGGTTGGTATTCCATTATCACTTTTACATGTATGAGAACAACCACCATTATCTACAAGGCACGCATCAATTTCTTCACAAACCTTTCCATCATCTTTTAACTTAAAACCAACAGGACAGAGACAAAGGTAACTTCCATCAGTATTGATACAACCATGAGAACATTGAGCTGTTTCATCTTTACACTCATTGTCATCAATACATGTTCTTCCATCATCATCCAATCCATAGCCACCAGGGCAACTGCAGAGCATTCCGCCATCCATATTTATACATGTATGGCTGCAATCTCCATTTCCATCAGCGCACTCGTCTACATCTACAAAACAAAAGGAAAATTAGTGAAAATTTCAAACATGAGGAAAAGTAAGTAAATAAAAATGATTTTTAAAAAATAATGTGCGTTTATTTGAATATTTTGTGTGTGTATTATTTTCATTCAGATAGTTTCATCCAATATACATGATTTCGTTGTGTTTCTCAAACATAACTGCGCGAATATAATATCATTTTCCGCCTCAAGAGTACCCGATAAAAACAAACCAAGTAAAAGAAATATATAAACAGGTTTGTATATCGTTTCATTATTTTTCAAATAAGTTAAATAATGTAAATTATAAAGGAACACAAAGTAACTGAAAGCACTGAAAATTTGAGTCTGACGCTTATTATATAAGATCGTTTCAGATTTACGTTAAAAAATTTGATATCCTTCCCAGCTTAAGAAACACGACGACACCAACAATGATAGTGGGCAATGAAAAAACCCTGTTTTTATCTATTAAATATTGTTTTGCATTTGAGTTTACAATGAACGAGGATACGATGAAGGCAGTTTGATCAAGTCTGTACCATTCCTCTTCAAAACTTTCCAGAAACTGTCAAAGGTGCTCGACAGAAGACAACGCGATGCTACTTTCACCAACGAGAACCCAAAAATATCCATGCAAGATGCACCAGAAGATTACCCACGAATGTCTGTAAATTAAATTGGATGATTTCAGTTTCACCTGCCATCCGCTACTCGCATGTCACCATTGATTTCGCCGTATATCTCGTTCTGGTGAATGACAATGTGAGATGTGTCGCTGCCCTATGAGGGTGGAGTATCATCCCAGTTATATTATGACAACAAAAGATCTTGCCTTGCTATGGACTTGGAATGGGAAAGTTGTCGAGACAAACCGGAAACAATATTGGCTCAATCTTGTTTGCAAGTATAGAATTTTCAATTGTCGTAACAAGCGATAAACAATGTTGATTTTGGATCGCCTTATAATGAAAATCGGCTTGATTTTGATAAGTTTAAATTAAGCATACATCATGGCTGCGGAATTGTGGTTGGCGCTTGTCAATTATTTGAAAATCATTAAACGTGGCGTTACTTGTCCTTTTCGCTGAAGAATTAAATGGCGGATATGGTTAGACAAGCTTTAAGATACGTGAAGAATATAGCGAATAAGACTCACTGCAGGGGCCCCGGTGGTTTACAAGGATAAAGCAGACTTTGGTAAATGAAATTCGGGGGCATTTTTTGCAAGATGACAGTGCATATTTAAAGTGTTCATTTTGCAAACTGGGAGAGCGCAATGGCCTAATATAGCAGAGGAAAAGCGTCTTAAAGTTTTCGACTCGGCGCATATATCGTACATTGCGCAAATTTATTAAGTGACGGCGTAGCAGAATCAGTATTATCTGTGACTCACGTGCCAAGTGTCATGTGTTCAATTCCCGCTGAAATCAACTTTTGTTTTTTGCTTCAACCAATAAAGTAACCACTTGTAGGTAGAAGTAAAATGTTAATTCACCATATGTTTATAATGGATTAAAACAATGGAAAAATTCAAATCAGTTGTAAAATCTTTCAATGTTCCATGTTAACTAGCAACGAAATGTAATCTATTTTGTAAATATATTGATATCGCGAGTTATATTATGGTTACAACAGACCTTGTGCAAAAAATGTTCTTCACGCTTCGTGTCTACATCTGTTGACAATGTGTGTATTACAAGCACTGGCGCAAATGGCACGGGGGGATGAGAGGGGCATGTCTCCTCCAATCTTGGAACTGAGGGAATGTCTCCCCCAATACTCCGATTTGAAATGTATTTTGGGGGGAGAAATGTGATGATTTGTGTCCGATTGCCACAAAGGAAAATGAGATGAAATTGATATCCCTCCAGAATAAGCCTCAAATCTGTCCGCCTATCAATGTTGAAAACAACTGTGCTCCCCTGATTCTCCACATTATTGTTTTTGAACTTCGTAAATATTTTGAACATCGTTTTTAAAAAAAATATGGAACGGTCTTTTCCGTCCTTCCCCTCCAATGTTGGAAACAGATTTTTGCCGCTTATTACAAGGGGAATAAGGGGTAAATCTCCTTTGGTTATAGTAAGATTCAGTATTATCAAAGAGGATTTCCTTCTCATCCCCCTTGTAATTCTCACACTGTCAACAGATGTAGACACGAAGCGTCAAGAAAATATTGTATACAACGACTGTGGTAACCATAATATAACTCGTGATATCAATATACTTACGAAATAAATTACATATATAATTACGTTGCTAGTTAACATGGGACATTGAAAGATTTTACAATTTATTTGATTATTTCTATTGTTTTAATTCATTATAAACATATGGTGAATTAACATTTTACTTGTAGCTACAAGTGACTGCTTTATTCATTCAAGCGTTAAACGACCCTTGGCACGTGAGTTACAGATGCAACTGATTCTGCCACGCCGTCGCTTGATAAATTTGCGCAACGTACGACATATGTGCCGTGTCGAAAACTTTAAGACGCCTTTTTCTGCTATATTAGGTCATTGTGCTCTCCCAGTTTGTAATATGAACACTTTGAATGTGCATTATCACTCTGCAAACATTGCCCCGAAGATTATTAACTAAAGTCTGTTTTCTCCTTGTCAGTGGTAGAGAGTTCACCTGTTATGCATGGGGTCTTTGGTTCAATCCCAGCCCGTGCGAAGTGAATTTTGTGATGGACAAACACCAAATGTGTAGGTTTTCTTGGGGTTCCCCCGTTTCCTCCCACTTTCTTCACTCCACCATTTCATTCATTTCTCATCATCACTGTCTCCTTTAGCCTAGCCGGCATAACCGTAAGACGTGACTTAACATTTCATTTCAAGACTGACTGCAAATATCCTCTAAGAAAGGTAGGTAAGTATACAATACAAAGCTTAAGTTATTTGTTAGTCAAGGTGATTAAGTCATTAAAAATGTAGGTCACAATGTCTCGCTGAACATTTTTGGGATAACGGTTTAACTTAATACCTTCAAAATACCTGCATTTTGCAATGTTCTTCGCATTGCTTTTCAATTTTAAGACAAAATTGATATTAGTGCAAATCAGCGACTGGGGCAACCGCTCCGCTGGCCTACTACCCCTAGCTACGGCTCTGACGACGATATTATCACAAACGAAATTTCAAAAGTAAAGACAGAATTTCAAAACCAGATGTCAATTCAACACAACACGATTTTAGTAACGCGATCGGCTCCTCATGATTTAGAGAAAGAAATGTTTTAACAATATTGTAATCAGCTGTCCTGAGATGCATGGTTGTTATCAGGCAAACATAAAAGGCATTCAAAGAAGAAACGGTACGAACTTTCATAAATGCCATATCCAATAAATTAACTTCTCGAATACTAATGTTCTTCATACCAAAGGCCTTACGACAAACTACTCTCTACTGAAGTACAATATGTTTAAAAAGGATTTAGGTTTATTTTACGCTATTAGCAAAACTCTTCTTTTAGAGTACAATCCCAACAGTTACCTGTTTTACTAGATATTCCGTAAATTCTCCCACAAAACATAAATCCTCTATATCAAGTAATCAATTTGGGATATCAGAATATCGTATTGCTTCTTTCAAACTTCCAGAAAGCGTATACTTATATCAAGATTCTCTTCATTTAACAGAAACAGACCAATGTCATTGGGCTTCCCTTTTGTTTCTATGCCATCAACTCAAATGTCAATCTTACCTGAGGCTAAATAGGCTTATCAGATTTACTGTTTCATAATTCTACGGAATAATGCGAAATTCAAGCCTCGGATACAAACACTACGTTTATCTTCAAACACATATCTTTGAGAATAATTGTTTCCACACACATCATTGACATTTGTTTAAAAGAGTATAATTACCGAGAAAGCTAATTAGATTAATTAAGATATGTTTAAGTGAATCCCAAAGTAAAGTCCGGGTAGGAAAATTTTTGTCCACGAGCTTCCACGTCGAAAATGGCCTGAAACAAGGAGATGCGTTGTCGCCATTATTATTTAACTTTGTGCTGGAATACGCCATAAGGAAAATCAAAGATAGCAACCAGGGCCTAGAGTTGAACGGCATTCACCAGGTTATGGCATATGCTGATGATGTAAATTTAATAGGGGATGATAGGAGAACAGTAGAAATAAATGCAGAGATCTTATTAAACGCTTGCAGGGACATGGGTTTAGAAGTAAATGCAGAGAAAACTAAATACATGGAAGTGCGTCGGGACCGTAATACGGCAAATTGTGGAGGCATTAAAATATTAAATAATGCTTTTGATAAAGTGGATACTTTCAAATATTTAGGATCAATATTAACAGACGAAAATCATATTCACGAAGAAATTAAATGTCGACTAAAAGCAGGGAATTCGTGTTACTATTCGGTTCAAAATCTCTTGTCGTCGCGAATTCTGTCGAGGAATTTGAAGCTTAAAATATATAAAACGATAATCATGCCTGTTGTTCTGTATGGTTGTGAAACATGGTCGCTTACTCTGAGGGAAGAACATAGACTGAAAGTATTTGAGAACAGGATCCTGAGAAGAATATTCGGACCCAAGAGGAACGAGAATGGGGAATGGCGGAAGCTTCATAACGAGGAACTACATAGTTTATACGGTTTACCCAACATTGTTAGGGTCGTCAAGTCTAGGAGGCTTAGGTGGGCAGGTCATGTAGCTAGAATGGAAGAAAGTAGAAACGCTTTCAAAGTCTTGACTGGTAGACCCATAGGAAAACGACCATTAGGAAGACCTAGGCGCAGATGGGAGGACAATATTAAGAGGGATCTCGCAGAGATAGGAATACAAAGTAGAAACTGGATGCAATTAGCTAAGGATAGAAGTCAGTGGAGAGCTTTTGTGAACGCGGCACTGAACCTCCGGGTTCCATAGGCCATAGAGTTAGTTAGTTAGTTAGTTAAAACAGTATATGAAAATCCAGCATATAGCAGCATTAAAATAAATCATGGAAATGCCTCATTTTAAGTGTGTGAAGAACTCGAGTTTATAACAACAGGAAACAAAACACTTGACACGCGACGAACACTTAATTTAACTCAAAAAATTCTTACGCCTAACATTTGTTAAATACCATTTTCTCTTGATTTAGACACTTTTTCTAATAAATTGCAAAATCTAGCATAACAAATTGAAAAATAGCAATAAATCCCTACACTTCAACTCTTTCAAATCACCCGGTATCAGTATTATTAATATTAGCTATTGCAAGCGCTTTGCTTTCTCCTATTATTATTATATGTTTTATCTATAAGCCTAAAGTTATTTATAATGAACAAAGAGTTAACCAAAATTAGCACAAAATAAAGAAATGCCAAATAATATATTATACTTGAGCAAAGAAATTCTAATAAATTCATATTTTCTTGACGAAAATATTGTTACAATAAAATCATATATTTATACTTACTATCTTGTGATCCAAATAGTATTTTTAAGATGTTTAGCTAAGCGAATCACAAAGACAGGCTATTATTCAACTTTCATAGTAATTCAGTCAGTTTTCCTTAACAAGGTTCTTGCAAACCGATTAAAAAGACATCAAAGTGGACAAAAAGATACACAAAACATTAGTGGCAAAGTGACTTTTTAGAAATGTGTAAGCGTAACTCAGATAAATACTGTAGTTTTCTTTGTCCATATTCTTTATTTATCCTTATTAAGATGTAAGTAAAAACACATTAATAACAAATAATAAAGAAATTAAGTCTATTTGATGGATAACAATAAGAAATGATATAAAATGCAATGAGCTGATCAGTACGGTAGTCTATACCCATTTATCTACAATTCTTTATGTTGAGTAATTCTAATTTACATTCAATATAAAAAGACATCTAAAAATAGGAATGATAGGTCTCATCAACAAATCTATTCTATTGAAACATTATCCATTCCGTAGCTCAGCACGATCTATGATAACATCTATATCAAAAACGGGCAAAACAAAAATATACAAAATTCTTCTCTTAACATTTCTTTACATACACATAGGTTAAATTACAACATTACATATTCTCATTAACATTCCTATAAACTTTACATATGAGTCGAACTTGCGTCGTATCTAGTCAAATGGGTTCCCATTGTACTCAAAAACACCGGCCTTAAACTCCCAAAAAATATAATTTATCGAAGATTACATTAACTATATCCACATACACAGTTGTAAAGCACTTCATTTCGACTTAGGCGATAAACATAGTTGGAAATTCATCTAGGCACAAATGAGAACTGAAATATCGCCTATCACAAAGGGAGGAAACATCCGCCGTGTCCAGAGGTCAAAGAACTGCTGCCAGTAGCCGTCAGATCGTTTTTGCCAGCCCACCCCAATCAAACATAATGAAACTTATGGTAACTGTATTATTCAATAATAAGTTAACAGTGAAAGCGTTATATATAATGATACTCATATATTGGTGTTTTTGAGTAATTTCTCATTTGTGTTTTATATATACAGGGGAGGTCAGTTTAATACGAGCAGCACAAAGCTTAAACTCACACAACACACATATACCTTGAACAAGAGAAAACCAATGAAGTTCGTAGCATTGTTTGAAGTTTCATGAATTTGCAGAGAGTACCCCAAGTTCTTTCACTGCAAGTGTTGTGAAATAAAAGACAAGTTTACAAATACGTAGAATAAAAATGTAGCATTTTGGAGCTATAGTTAAATTAGGGTGATGGATAATAAGCTAAAACTTGGTATCTATGCGTTGTATATAATTTGTCACTGGATTTATAATCAGTTCTGTTTAGGAACGCAACGCCAGTCTTTTGTTTACTTCCTTTCTATAAACAGAGTTGCCAACTACAACACGTTAAAATATCATTAGCAGACGGTGAAATATGAGTTTTGCATTCACTTTAATATAGGCACACATATATTTTTTGAAAGCAATGATAGATATGGACGTGAGGAGCTTTTGCAGATGTTAACTAAATTAAACATTCTGTAATAACATAATTTGTAAAAACATGGATGATATACATTTTACGATCTTCAAGTTCATAATCAGCTTGGATACATTTAGGTCATTTCTAGTCTATCACTTCAGCCCTATGTGGGATGGGTGTTGTCACATGTTGATGCTAGAAGTCTACTACTTCCAAGCTTAATTGCATGCATGGAGAGCATACCCGCGACCGTTCGGTCTCTTTGATGAACGGGCACCGTTTTAACATCCTGCGGAACTGTGTTCGATGAACTGTGTTCTACGTGCATGTACTCCCATGCGCAAAAAAAAAATTGCGCGTATACTGTAACTCAAGATTTTTCGCATTTATTCCATTTTCCTTTCGTTTATGGGTAAAATTCAGTTATTAGTATGTGGAGATAATAGAATGCAATCCATCTAAGGAGATATTTCCAAAAAATATAATAAAATAATAAAAATATAAGCTAAAAACAAAATTATGCTCGGTTTTGTGTATACTGGCAACGATGATTTCTAGGGATTTTTTCAGTAGCAGATCACAGTTGCGGAGGGAATTCAGTAGGGGAGACGAGGAGTTGGATCAAGGAACTGGATAGTGGAGTAAAATGTTGCATTTATTGGTTAAAACCTAGTGTGTAGATTGCCCGCCAAATATAAATTAGCTTCTGTAACTAAGATGTCGTACGAAAATATAGAATTAAACAGAAAAACTCTTATCTTAAGGTTCGAAGCGATACGGACCATGGTTATGAAGATTATTTCTTTAATAAAAAGAGCCAACACAACGTAGCCTCCGTGGTTAGGTGGATAGAGTGGCGGAGTTGTAGTTATTTTATTATTTTGACACCACATCGAATCCCATCCCATTCCATCCCATCCTTTTTTTTTTACAAAACATTATAGGAAGTGTATAATTTTGATGTTAATAAGAACCGAAACAATATAATAAGGAAATAATTTATTGGTAGTATCCTTTAATCGACGTATTTATTCAGTATTAGAATACGTGTACTATTGAAAACAGTTATTGTTTTCAGTTTATAGTCTTGTATGTTACTTCCCGTTCTTGAACAGCAGACAACTCACTTCGGGTTTGTGTGTCAGGTAGAACATACGCGACCTTGACAGTCTGTCCAGTTTTACCCCTTGTTACATCGACCTGATGTTAAATGATCGTTTATGTGAGTGTGTGTGCTTGTTTTTTGCTTTTTAGAATATTGACTTTCTCTCTCTTTTTTTTCATATCCACAAGTGCAAGAATGCTTTCGTTAAACGTAACTAAATTATACAGATTTATGTATGCGGAACACGAATATTTCCAAATATAGAATGAATAGGAACGATAATCATACCATATTTCTGCATTATATAGTAGCGTGAAAAACTGATATTAAAATGATATAACAAACAGGCATACCCCCGTGAAGTTAGCGACCAAAAGTTTAATAAATCGATACTTTTTTAGAGTTCTGAGTAGCACTCAAAGAGTTCTAGAGTTTTTGCTAGGTTAGACCAATAGTTCTGGGTAAATAAAGAGTTTATAGCTATTTTAAAGTTTCGCTGCTAACTTCACGCAAAACCGAAAATCTTAAAATGTCTATATAAGCAGTGGCGAAGGGTGGTAAGAGGCCCTGAGGCCCGGCCTACCCATTTACTTTCAGAAATTATAATTTATAATTAATTCATTTTCCTTGCACAGAATGCATGATATTTTCTAAGTTGAAAAAAATTGTTCGATAAAGAAATCGTGGTTGGCACCACTGCTAGGAGGCTCACCGAGCAGTGTCTCAGGTGCAGTAGAACTACCGCCAAGCTACTCAGAAAATCCCGCGAGACAACGTGTTGGAAATGACGTTTTCTTCACCAGCGTATAACCTGCGAAAGAGACCGGCCTCAGCGCTTATCGACTTTCGTTTCTAATAGTTTCTCTCGAGACCTTCGATTTCGATTCGATATATCAAACAAATAAAGAGCAAGATAACGTGGGTTCCATTCCGTTCCTACTTTGCTTAATTTTGCGGACTCAAACGCAGCGCATAAACTGGAACAAGAAATTCTAAAGGCGCTACGCCTATTATCGCAAACTAATGCCCCTTTATTCCGTTGCGTTGGCGCAAACCTGTACGAAATCAGACTAGTTGAGTTCATTAGAAGGAGTGTGTATTTTTGAGATTTGAGTGATTTTTTTTCTTACTTTTGGAAAAGTGAATGAGAGAAAATGTCAGTATGTGGAGAATATGAATATACGTAATATAATTCCTATTAAAGAACCTTCTATGTGAGTGGTCTTTTGGAAATTAATGTGTTATTAAGGAACGAAGACTAACGCCTGTGTTGAAAATAGAAAAAACAGAGGGCAAGAGAGTTCTGCATGCATTGGTACAATATATATATACGTCTGATAATTTAAGTCTGATTCTGTTTTTAAAGGGGAATTAGGTGACACACAAAATATCTTGATTGAATGCTTGTCATGTGTTTTGAATAATATAATTAAAGACAAAATTTTACAAGCAGAGTTTGTTTCAGTACATGTAGACTAAACAACATATATTTCTTGTGAAGCGCAGGTAATGTGATAGTCCATCTTCCCCACCCGATCACGCCAATTAAAATAATTAAATTGCATTCTGGCGAATTAAGATCATCTATGAGTCAGATACGTCAATTTCAGTATGAAAATTGAGATCCGGATCGAATAAGTGCTGTCGATGAACTACAATTGCATTAAATTTATGTGAATTCGTCTTCTTGTATTTCTGTAGTAAAATATTTATGTCTAATCTGTTTCATTTTATTATTATTATTATTATAATTATTATTATTATTATTATCGTTATTATTATTATTAGTAGTAGTAGTAGAACATTGGGCCTACCCTCTTGAAACTATCATCCTTCGCCACTGTATATAAGAGAGTTTAATAAGTTAACGGACTGATTTCATTTTGTTAGAATAAAAAATAATTAAATTAATTAATTTTCATTGGGCTTAATTGAACTTCAGTGTAGTATGTAAAAATATTTTTTTTAGATAACACTACTTGCATTTAATATGCGATAATTTTGTATAAAAATAATAATTGTACCTTTTACTAGAATGAGATAATTTCTAAGGCGGAACTATGTGGACTACTCGATGGTCACCTTAAGCTACTACTTCCGCTACGTATACAATTTCAGCTGAAAACAATTTATTTTATTATATTGTCAATATAAATTTCATTTTTTTCTGCATACATGGAATAAACAATAAACGGAAACAATATATATAGTATTTTTATGGTATTTGCTGCAGAGTTCTTGTTGACATTGTTAAACACAAGGATTGTTGTTGACATTGTTAACAAAAAAAAGTCGGGCGACAAAATTACTTTTTTTCAAAATTATAAACAGGTCACAAAATATACGATAACGCCCATTAGTCAATACTTGAAGGTTATGCTGTTTCCTATCCGAGAATGGTTAACTTTTTATTTTATAACAACTTAAATCAACAACTGAGGAGCTTATTTCCAAAATGTACTATATCACAGTTAGGAATTTTTAAAGAAAATAGAAAAAAACAAATATTATCATTAAATTTTGCTGTAGAATGGTGATTCAGTTTCATGTAGGTAGAATATTTTACAATTTATTTTTATGATACATAATTCAGTGAATACATGTAATTAGTAATTTTTAATAACATATTTAAAATTTTAGAAATTATGGATATGGTACATTTTGGTTTTATATGTGGATGTAGTACATTTTGGTGCTGGGTAAGAGTTCCAAGCAGCACTCGTAAAGTGCTGCAGGGTTCTGTTGGTAGAATGGTTAAATATTTATTTCTAACAATTTAAATTAACAATTTATGCGCCACTCGCGAACAGACTCTGAACAAGGTGATAGAACTCTTTTATTTCGCAATGAAATAGAGTTCTGATGAGAGTTCTGAGTAGCGTTACTCAAGCTCTATTAAAATATTTATAAAAATTTAGATTAACAATTTATCGCGCGCTCGCAAGCCGACTGTGAGCAAGGTGTTAGAACTCTTTCACTTCGTAATGAAATAGAGTTCTGATGAGAGTCTTGAGTAGCACTTGTCGATTTCTATGTTTTGGGTAACATTGTTTGAATTTTATTAGGCACATGTTATATACTTGTTAATGATTTGCACCGATTGCATGTGTGGTCAGTAGATTATGACGAAACATTTATTTCCCATTTATTCCCTTATTTTGCGAGAATTGTTCTAAATTTTCGTGAGAAACTTTAGAACTCTTCAACTGTTACTGACAATTTAAATACATAAAGACTTTTAAGATTTTCGGTTTTGAATGAAGTTAGCAGCGACAATTTAAAATCGCTATACAATCTTTATTTACCCAGAACTACAGGTCTAACCTAGCAAGAACTCTAGAACTCTTTGAGTGCTACTCAGAACTCTAAAAAAACATAGACATTTTAAGATTTTTGGTTTTGCGTGAAGTTAGCACCGAAATTTTAAAATCGCTATAAAATCTTTATTTACCCAGAACTATTGGTCTAACCTAGCAAGAACTCTAGAACTCTTTGAGTGCTACTCAGAACTCTAAAAAAATATCGATTTATTAAACTTTTGGTTGCTAGCTTCACGGGGGTAACAGACATAAGCTTTTTTTCTAGCATGGCAACACATTAAACATAACTCATTAAATTTTGGGAATTACAAATTATCACCTTACGTGTCGTTGTATTCCTATTCTTTTTCACGTTCAAGCGACGAAAGAAGAAATTGTAGTAATAGTGATAAAAATCGAATTCGAGATTTCAATGAATTCAAGTTTCACGCCCCCACATATCGAAAAAGTGATTTTGATGTCTGTCCATCTGTTCGTTTGTTGGTTCATCACGCTTTTACATGCATTCAAATAGAGGCCATACTGTTCGACGTATCTGGACCTAAGTCTAGACATGAAGTTTTTATAACACTTTATCGTTTCGAATTCTATATTCTCCGACACCTAAAAATAAGGGTAGTTTACTGAAGGATGAAAATTTAAAATAATTAAATTGTTTCAAAAATAGCTGTAAAGATTTTGCTTTTTTTTTTACAAATATAGTTTGAATCATTGCTCTGAAAAAAAATACATAAGGTGTAATTTACTGTATGGGATGCGTTTTTTCGAGCAATTTTCTCAATCACATTTCATAAATAATTGTATCATTAATAACCTAACAATATGACACAACTCGTTCGTCCTGTAAACATTCAGAAGAGGTAGTTTACTCTTCTCCGACGATTTTCCCATTAACGCCTGACGCAATTTTGTTCATATTTCATAAATGAATGTCACATAAATAATCTAACGATATGGTATAATTCCATCATCCTAAAAAGCTAGAAGTAGTATATTACTTTTCGGGGCAATTTTTACCCTACGATTTTGTCGATAATTACTCTGGCAATTTTGTTCGTATTTCATAAATAGCATAACTCGTTTGTCCTGAAAAGATACACAAGGGATATTTTATTCTTGGGGATGATTTTTTTGACAATTTCTCAGAAAGTACTCAGACGCTTTTGCTCTAGTTCACATACAATTATTTCCTTAATAATTCTAATATATGGCATAAGTTATTTCTAACAGAAATATGACCAATGGGTACTTTACTTTTGGACATAAGTTGCTTCGAACAAAGTTTTCCAAAAACACATTATTTTATTCGCATTTCCCAAATAAATGTTTCAGTAATAGCTGCAGCCTAACACGAGTCAGTTTAAGAAATTCGAGCGAGGAAATTCAGTGCCTTTCATCCGTATCCATTCTTAAATATATTTTTAAATGTTACACCTAATCACAATTTTCCTAACAAAATCAAAACTTCTATTTAAATGTGCCTTGTTGTTGCCAAATGGTTCAAGTCCATTGGTTCTGTATTTGATTCCCGGTGAGAGCTAGTGCATTTTTATTCAACGTTAAGGTATAGGTAATAAGTAGGTGCAAAGAGAAAAGTGTTGAAACAAGCCTAACCAACCTAATAAATAATACAAAGAAATAATACAATATTACGAAATTATAGAAGAAACGTTGTTAATATTAGATATTTGAGTGTGAGATTGTCCAACCGATGACTGTCAACTCCAAAGGTAAGAAAGTGAAACATCCAATACCAGGTTAATCAGTGGTCTCTAGGTAAAGCTATCCTACTAGGAAGTGATTGAGATACCAAAAAATGTTGTAATCACTGGGAGACATGTTAGGAGAATACATTGGGTGAGAGACTTTAACTCATGAATAGTCTGCACCTTCGTTGGTGTATTGAAGTGCGTAGGTGGTGTGTGTTTAGCACATCGGGTTCCTTTGTTGTTAGTCCCAGCTTTCTAGACCGGATGCAGTTATTCCCGGTAGAAAATACAAGAAAATATACATTTCTATTACTATTAAAGTAAATAATTACACTCATTCCCTCAATGTGATACTTGTTTGTTTAACTGTATACAGAGAGTTGATCCGTGGAAGAATCATTCATAATAATAAATAAAATAAACTCGACAAATATTCTTGTAAAGAATAGGTAAAAGTTTGCGTCACACTGTTCATTTTGCTGGGCACGCCAGTGTGCCACGTTATCCGGTTGTGGCACACTGGAATATAGGGTATGGCTTTCTAATTTTTCCTAACTATTTTAACTGCTTCAATTAAAATGAATTTATAATAATAAGAGAGTGAATTTAGTCTTCTTACCCTTCGATTTAGAAATAAGGTCCGCTAGAATTGTATATATAAAAATAATAATACTCAGAATTTTATAGAGTAGTTTGTTTTATTCGAAATGACATACTTCCTGCAACTGTTTGGGTTGGAATTATTTGAAATCAAATCTTTAAGTTTTACGACCCACGGTTATACCGGCTAGGCTAAAGGAGACGGTGAAGATGAGAAATGAATGCAATGGTGGAATAAAAAAGTGGGAGAAAACGGGAGAACCCCGAGAAAACCCATGCAGATGGTGTTTCTCCACCACAAAATTCACTTAATGCGAGCTGGGGTCGAACCAAGGATCCCATGCACCAAAGGTGAACGCTTTATCACTGAGCCACCGCGGCCCCTCTGAAATTATTTATAGGAGAGAGTAACTACTTTTATGAAAACTTGATATCGAACACATTTGTTTAAAAATACCAGCTTTTTGTGAAATATTGCTTAATATTCAGGAAAACCTGTCAATAAAATAATAATAATAATAATAATAATAATAATAATAATAATAATAATAATAATAATAATAATAATAATAATAACTATCATTATTATTATTATTATTATTATTATTATTATTATTATTATTATTATTATTATTATCATCATTATTATTATTATTATAAATTAAAAACTCTCTGGACCTAGTGCATTGGCACAATTCCACGAATTAAAAAGAATGTGTTTACTTCTCATGTAAGTGTAGAAGGACTTAATCCCTGTTGCTTTCAATAGAAAAAGAAAGTGTCCAACTGTCAAATGATATGCTACATAAAATGCCCTATGCAACATAATGTAGTAAAGAGTCATCATTCCAGGTTGTCTAAAGAACACTTTCGTTTTAGCAAGAAAGAAAGAAAATAGAAAATACTGAGTTTTAACCTAGTAGAAAGTTTGCAGATTTAAGGGAAAATGCACAGAGTTGTTGGATATAAAATGTAGTTCGGATTAATGGAGTAAGACACCGTAAATATTTTATTGTTTGAAATATACTGGGAGTGACCAAGCCATTACATATGGAAATATCGAAAGAGATACGTTAATGGTGTTAGTTGCAAACTTTTTTAGAAATGAAAAAAATAAGGAAATCTCTAAAACTCTGATATCACAGATCCAAATTGACTGACTGTTCAGTAAAACTGCTAAATCTGAGTAAAGCAAAAAAAAAGTATTAATGACCTGTGTTACAATTTCAGACATATCATTCTCATATCAAAACTACGATAGAAGTAAATTATGAATAAAGGTGAATTCACAGTTCTGGAATACCAACAAATGATTTTGCTCGATGTAACTTTTCGGAAAACTTTTTTATAAGGCTTTAGATTTATTATTATTATTATTATTATTATTATTATTATTATTATTATTATTATTATTATTATTATTATTATTATTATTATTATTATTTGTTTATTAGCTTCCCCATGCCGTAAACGTCGCCAACTCCTAGTGGCCCACTTGCCGGTAAATGGCGATCGTCGATATAGCGACGCGTCGAAGGATTGCCGCTAGCGTGCCACTAGTGGCAGGGATTCGTCGAGTCGAAGCAGATATCTAGAATCGGGGGTATTGAAGTTACCACCATGTAAGAAAGAGGACTTCATTTTGGTCCGCGCTCGTTTGATTTGTCACAGAGAATCGTAAAGGGACCAACATGAACTATCGCCAGTCATGTCATGCGGTTATTATTATATATTATTTTTTCCTGACGAATTGTTATTATAAGGACAATATTTGAGCTCCGGGGGTCAAGAGTAACTCTTGCCTTTACATCATGAAGTGAAAAATCTTGAGGTGGTTGCGTATAATTGTATGAATTTAGTTGGCAACTGTCGCCGATCACTAGCAAGTGAATATGGGAGAACTATGAAAAAAGTAAATAGACGCTTGCCATTTTGTTATAAAATTACATGACGAGTGCATTTGATTTGATTCCGAACAGTTGTCTTCAAATATACACGGTTAAAGGAGCACTCTGATTAGAAATATTAAAAAGACTTCAACGATTTATCACTCTACAAGCTGTGTCTTCATAATCGCCTCCGTGACGAATTCGGAAGAACACGCAATTAGTAACCCTAAGGTTGATGGTTCACGCCCAGCTCAGGGTACTTCGTTTTATTTTATTTAAAATGTTTTTAGACTCATCTTAATGCAAAGAAATTACGCATATAGGCGGTTTAACGTATTTTAGGGGAATAATTTTGTGGTTCGTTGGCGTTCCGTCGCTTCTCTGCCGGTGGTGGTATAATTTTCAAAACGGAAGTGGGACCAATTTTTGGCTGCGGGACCGCCAATTTTTGGGGACATGTCACTAGTTGCCTATCGGTGGTCCACCGACGCTTACGGCATGGGATTGTCCCCCCACGAGTGAGGCAGATTGTAATCGACCAAGAGTGTTTTGGAAAAATGGGAAACATCTTCCGACTTCAACTTCTGAATAATCCGTTTAGGATCAAGTCGAATCAAGGCTGCGCCACGGGAAGGTAGAACAAGTGAGGCAATCGTTCCAAGCACTACGCTCGACAGCTTCCGTCTCATTCAAGACTTAGACTCTTCAGGAAAAGTAACAAGTTTATTATTTGTAATTTATTCTTTGAGTCAAAGTATTTTGCAATAAACCATCGTTTTGTAAGATATTTTTACGATTGTATACTATTAATTTCGAAAATTGTACTCATAATATAATTTCCCATCATGGATTTGAAAAAATCAAAGTTGGAACAAACAAAGATCTCCGATCCACATGTCTCTTCATGTTTGATATGGAAGTCTCATCTTCATTATTGACCCTTAATTTATTTTAGTCCTAGGCAACGCGAATCGACGGGATGGCTCTAAGTGAAAACATTCATTTAGATGGTTAAGTAATCAGGAAATTCCTGCTGTTATTTCACGAAACACAACAGATCTTGAGGGAAAAAAACAATTTTGCTTACCAGGGGGAGGGAGTAAATCATCTGCTTACGTTTGCTTAACTAGGAAGAAGGCAAGGGCGCCGATCCTGGGGGGCCAGGCCCGCTCAAAGCTCATGTAGGCCTCCTTTGTATTTATGAATATACAATATTTGGCATAATTTGAGTGTAATTTGTCTTAAAATCCTCATATATATATCTTCTGCGCCTGAAGCCCCCCCCCCAATTTACAGAGAAATTGGCGTCCTTGGAAGATCTAGTGAAATGAATAAAAATGTGATAACGTAATACTTGAACAACTCTATCTAGTGGAGGAAAGTAAATTAGTATTCAACACTTCTTTCAGTTTTAAGCATTTCAAAGATTCTCGTAATTTAGTAGCGTCCCGGATTTGCATTTTTGAAGTACGGGAACTTTATCTATACCTTTACGTGGGAATCGGTTTCGGACCATGCACTTAAGCCGCTTTGCCATAAGAGGCACAAAGAGTTTTTCTTTCGATTTCCTTAGGAATATTGCGAATGGTATAACTTTTAAAACTATGTTTAAAAAAGAATACACATCGACATAATAAGATGATAATCTGATACCTAGGAAATATATTGAATTGTTTTTAATTTGTTCTCACGCTACCAAAACAGTACTATGCTCTTTTTTTTTTATTCCAGCCTTTTAATATAAGCATTTCAGACTATTGTCTGTTCTAGGACGATACAATTCTAGTTCATGTATATGCTAGCTTTGGAAATACAGTAGAGTTTCGCTTATCCGACATAAACAGGCAGGCAGAACGCTAGATAATATGGATGTGTTAAGAAAAGACCTATTAAAAGTAAAACTTATGATATAATTTTACATATTTACTGTCTTTCTCCGAAACTCAAGCACTTTTTAATAAACTTGCCTTTACCCTTTTGAGGTTTTTTTATATCAGTTTACTAGTAGTCAGTGTCCAAACTTTGGGCAATGTGCTGTTGCCTTGTTATAATTCTAAGAACATACCATAATGCCATTATACCAGGTGCAGTGGCGTATTTAGGGGGGTGGCTTCCGGGCTTAAACCTCCCACGAAATCTTATTTAGTATAGTAAAGTAAATTAAATATCTTGCAGAATTTTCACATTTCCAGGCAAAGCCTCCCCCGAAAGTTAGCAAAGCCCCTCCCGAAACAAAATCGTAAATACGCCACTGACCAGGTGGAATTAAAGAACAGTTTTACATAGGATTAATATTTCGTTTCCGTTCTGTTTTTAACTTGAATATATTAGAACGATACACTCCATGTCTTCTTGCTATTTTTGTTATGTGATATACGTAGCAGACAGTTTTCTTTAGTTACATTTCTCTCGAAAATATGTTTCATTTTGTTTGAGCTATAATGCAGTTTCCAAAATAAACCGGTTTATAAATGAAAAGTAGGAAAAAGCTTAAGAGAAATACAGAACTGTTGCATTATTATTATTATTATTATTATTATTATTATTATTATTATTATTATTATTATTATTATTATTATTATTATTGATAGTTAAAAACATTAGAATTACGTGGTTACGAGGATTCGTGTTGGGCCCCCTCCGAATAGAAAACCTGGATACGTGTCTGCACTGAATGATAGACGTATGAGTCAAGGTGTAGACGGGCGCGCTAGGCGATAGACTCCACAGCATGAAAAATAGATTAAGACCACAACTTGCAGATCTTCTTGCCGATTGGTGCTATTTGCAATGATATATCGGATCATACGGTATGTGGAACAAAGGATGGTCGGATAAGCGAGACCATGGTGTATTGGTGTTTCACGCACCTAAACCTGTAAAATGTTTGTATAAACAATTATCTTTCACTCATAAGCTAAATTAGTGGGTATGATCACACACCTTGCCTCATAAAGTATAGTCTTATAAAGAAAAAAAAATATTTTTTTTAGTTAAACCTAAAGAAAAGCCAACTTCATTTTTTTTTAATAATGGCAAACTACTCCACTTCATCACGATAAATCACGTTTGGTACTAAGATGTCTTTTTCTGTCCGTATATATCCTTCACACTTCGTTGGAGACAAAATTGTTTTCCCCCAAGAAAACAGGATGAGAGAAACTATACAACAGCATGAACAGAAAACAATAGCTATTAACAATAGTTCTCTAATACTGGATAAATACGTCATTACAGCAAAATATCAGTAAGTTGTTCTTATTATATTGCTTCGGTTCTTAGTAACATGAAAATTATAATGTTTTGTAAAAAAAAAAAAGAAAGAAAGAAAAAAAAGAAACAGAAATGGGATGGGATTCGATGTGGTGTCAAAATAATAAAATAACTACAACTCCGCCACTCTACCCACCGAACCACGGAGGCTACGTGGTGTTAGCTTTTTTTTTTAAAGAAATAGTCTTCATAACCATGGTCCGTATCGCTTCGAACCTTAAGATAAGAGTTTTTCTGTTTAATTCTATATTTTCGTACGACATCTTAGTTACAGAAGCTAATTTATATTTGGCAGGCAATCTACACATTAGGTTTTAACCAATAAATGCAACATTTTACTCCACTATCCAGTTCCTTGATCCAACTCCTCGACTCCTCTACTGAATTCCCTCCGCAATTGTGATCTGCTACTGAAAAAATCGCTAGAAATTATCGTTGCCAGTATGCACAAAACCGAGCATAATTTGGTTTTTTGCTTATATTTTTATTATTTTATTATATTTTTTGGAAATATCTCCTTAGATGGATTGCTTTCTATTATCTCCACATACTAATAACTGAATTTTACCCATAAACGTAAGGAAAATGGAATAAATGCGAAAAATCTTGAGTTACAGTATACGCGCAATTTTTTTGCGCATGGGAGTACAACTATCTTTTGCTCGTTATTGTAATAATTCACGTTTTATCTCTTCTTTTGTACATTTTTGTGTTTGCTTTGTATTTTATTTGAAAATATTAAAAAAGAAATGCTACTCATATTTGCCCTATGAAGTGCTCATATCACCCTTGTACTAAGGAAAATATGAGCACTGCTCACCTACCTTACTAATCTGTTTATTACTCACGAACAAAAGTATGTATAACCTTGTACCTCTTAGCGTTTGTAGACGAAAGATCAACCTTTCTTTCAGTGAGACATTTTACTTTCTGTAATACATCATTTTTGAGATATATTAGTATTTTCATTAAATATGCTCATATTCAACTGGCTCCCCCTTTTTCCTCATGTGGTCGCCTTGCACTTAATTTTCTTATATAATGAAACATAATATAGTGTGAAGTGTCTGTAAAGTAACAGTGACGTGACTGTGAGATGACTGTGTAAACTCTTAATTCGCCAAATTCAATTATTTTATTAAATTACATTTATCAACGACAGAACTATGAACATTTAAAATCGAACGGAACAAAACTTTTATTAATATTCTAAATTGCCAGGCAGTTTGTATAATCATGTATTTGTTAATTCTCGATTTTGAAATCGTTAATAAACGCGACTAATTTCCTTCTTGCCTTTGCGCGTTCCTTTCCGTCTAGCTTGACATTTCCTAGTTTACTGAACATCAAACTCGTTTTTTTGACAAAATAAAGCCACGGAGAACACATCGACAAGGAATATTCGCCACGAAGTTTAGGAAGGTGCAGGATCGTCGGAGGCAACCATATCGCACCATTGGAGGACGACTGACTCCATGTCTCAAGAGTACCATCCTGTTGGTTCATCGCCACAGACACATTTGAGTTTGACATCTGAGTAGTGGCATAAAGGTGTAGGAGAACAACATTGAAGACGTATCGTAACGAGAGAACTCGACGCCCCTGGCAGTCCAGCAGGACTGAGTTCAAGTTGTTCGCTGACTCCAGTATATCCAGGCTCCTCCAGGGAAAACCATTCACCATCTAGATGGTCAGGATACCAGTCTCATCGGAATGTCAGACTAGTGCTCATCCTTTATCTCTTAATCATAACCTATCTCTCTCTCTCTCTCACCTTTCCCCAACTAGTCATTCTCAAAGTTAAAACGTTTGAATTTTATTTAAATTCAACCATAATTTCACAGTTAAGTACCGTGTTGTGCATCAATTTCATCCCCAATTCTTACATTCATTAAATGAATATTTTAGATTATTCTGAGCTACAACTGATGGCACAACAGCGACACATGGTGGTAGATGCTGTAAGATCCCAAAATTTACCTTTTTCTTTAAAGAAAAGTACAGATCATAGTTTCGGTAGATAAGTTAGGCATATTAGAGATTTATAAAAGATAATTCCTATTGAGATGTATGTAATGGCGATGCATTTCGAGTAACGAGTGCAGTGTAATTTATAGTATTTTTCTGAGAGAAATTGAGTAGGGTTACTTTTAGCCCACCCGCCCACGCTCGCTACGTTTGTGTATTTGCTTACTTAGAGTAACTTTTGTTTCATTGTTTTTTTTATTTATTGATTTACTTGTAGGTGAGAAGAGAAGATTTTGCCAAGTTGTTATTTTTTGTTTTTCTTTCTGATAGTATAAAAGAAGTGTCATTTATATTTTGGTGTTGGAAATATATGTATATATATATATATGCATAGTAGTGTAAGATATTTATTTATTAGTGTGATGAGGAATTGTGATTTAGAAAATAGCTATAATGGAAAATACTAGTGTTATTTCATCTACGTTAGATCGTTTAGTAGAACCCCTCAAATTTTCAGGCAGATTGAACGAATCAGTTCCGTTATTTTTAATCGTTTTGAGGATTCGTCTATTCTTTATAACCTTCGTGATGTACAAAAATGTAATTTGTTGCCCTATTGTTTAGAAAATGGGGCTCGCGCCTTTTGTTAGTTACAATCAACTGCGAAATATGATAATTTTATGTACATTCAAATTAAGAAAAAATTAATAAAGGCTTATGAAGATAATATAGTTTCGCAAGTTTTAGAGAAAGAAATGTGAAATAGAGAACAGTGAGATTCTGAACCTGTTTTAGATTACATTTTTCACAAGTGGAAACTAATGCTAGCGTACGATCCGAAGATACCGTTAACCGAGCAAATGAACTTGATAATCGATGGGCTATTGCCTTCGTTCTATTCTGTAGTATCAACAAAATCCTTTGTCTGTTATTGAGTTAGAAAAGTTCTTAGATTTAGAGGAAAGAATTAATTTGCTTATCAGCATCCGTAGTCAGCGATCGAAGTCCTTGGCAATAACAGTCGAACATAATATACATCCTATTGGTAATAATGCTATACAGCGGAAAGAAAATATTTTAGATTTTAATACTTAGAACGTAAATGAAGTTGTAATTCAGCCTGTAAAAAAATAGCTTGATAGCTCAGTTGGAGGATATCAAAGTCCAACTTGAAGATCTGGTGCAACGAACTGCGCTCTCAAAAGCTATTCACACAAACAACGAAAAATCTGTGTATACAATCTTATGAGCGTTCGCGTTTGAAGCGTAGAAATCCATCCTTTGCATCCTCCTCTCATTTACAACCTATTGCTTCTGTTAACACAGTACATGTAAATCAGAATGTTAAGTCAAATAATAGGAATAAAGCAGACAATAATGTGGTGTGTAATAATATTAGAAATAGTAAGCGATATTATGTGCCTATACAATTCGAATCTAATTTGCCTCATGTCAAAGTATATATTGATAATATGCCGCGTTTATTTCTATTGGATTCAGGAAGCACTATCAGCATAATTTCTGGCAATATTTTAAATAATAAGCATAAGTACTTAAAGAAACGACTTTTATTCGTGGCGTCACTGGAAATTCCCAAGAAAGTAATAAGATCGCTTTAGTGAAATTTAAATTAGGAGGTCAGTATTTTACACATCCTTCTCAAGTATATAAATATTTTCCGTATAATAGTATAATTGGCCAAGATTTTTTGAAAAATCATCTTGCAATGGTTGAACATAATAAGAATTCTTTTAGTTTTGTTAAATTTGGTATTCCCCCAAGAGTCGAATTGCCGCCATACGTATCTTTTGACAAAAGTTCTAATCATATAGTGAAATTATATAAACCTCAATTCTTAGTGGCTCGTTCTGTAGTTTTACCTCCGAATTCAAGTGTTCACGTTACATTAAAGAAATTCAATGATCTTGCAGGTACTCGCAATTTACTTGTTCCCAATGAGTTAATAGATACGCAGGCAGGCATTTTTTGTACGAAAATCAGTTGCAGACAAAATTCGCCCAGTAATTTCTGTGTTAATCCTAGCAAAAGTAAACTCTATTTGTAAAAAATGTTATTTTGGGCTCTTCCGAACATGTTATCAATAGTACCGACTCAAACAAACAAAATTGCGCTAACAATGGTGTATATCGTGTCAATGCAGTAAATACAAAATCTTTTCTAGAAGGTTACGATAAATACCGTGTTAATGTTAACCCAGAATTGCTGCCACATCAACATTCCTGCCAATATTCCTGTCAGTCGCCCGCAATTTGTCATCCAATATCATCTACGGGATGAGAATAAAAAACAAGTAGATATTTTATTGAAAAGTAAGATTATTGAACCTAGTATTAGTCCATATAATTCTCCGGTAATGCTTGTTGAAAAGAAGAATGGACAGTATAGATTTATTGAGGATGCGAGATACATCAATAGAAAATGGTTCCTTACTCCTTTCCGGTTCCTCTTATCCAGAAAATTTTGACTAATTTAGCGGGACGCAAATATTTATGTTCTAGTGATGTTTATGGAGCATTTTGAATATTCCCCTCACTGAAGAGTCAAAACCTATTACAGCCTTTTCGATTTCTGGTGTTGGCTCATACTATTTTAATTTTTTGCCCCACGGTGTTAAGACATCTACTAGTGGTATGAATAAATTAGTGAAACTCAATTTAGAACGTCTTCCACAAGATAAAATATTTGCCTATGTTCACGATTATTTTTGGTCTAGTGATAGTTTTGATGAAATTTTGCAGTTAACTCGTATGTTGCTTCAAAGAATAAAAGAAATTGGTGTAAAGCTTTCCCCAGAAAAAACAAAATTGGGATATTTGTCATTAGATGTTCTAGGTCACACTGTTAGTAAAGATAGTTTGTCTATTTCGAAACGAATAATTAACTCAATTCCCAACTATCATCGTCCCAAAACTAAGAAACAAGTCATTTTTTTTAGGATTGGCTTTTTTTATTCGTTCGTATTTGCGTAATTTCAGTTAATTGGCAGAAGCGTTACTTTCTTTGTTGAAAAAAGAAGCTCCTTTTCGTTGGAAAGAACCGCAAGAGACAGCCTTCAATAATATTAAGCAAGCCATCATTTCCACTCCTTGTTTAATGATATATAAGCTTGATTATCCTCTCTACCTCTATTTTGATGCCAGAAAAACTGCCCTTTCTGGACTAATTAAGCAACCTCTACTAATTATTGACTATTTGTTTTGTTAGGATATAAACAACACGGACAAGATACTTTTATTTCTGTATTCATGTCTCATCTTATATAATTGTTCATGGTTTGGTTTCAAGCTATTTGGATATTTTATTTGTTTCGGCAATAGGAAATACCGATATCGGCCCAGAGAGGAATGTAATGTGGCAGAAATTTTAGTAAAAGGAAACTTATTATTTCGGTATAGACATAGCATAACGTCGAACATAAAGAACAAGTTTTCGCTGGTGCTACAGGTCAATCACATATCATCTTCGCTAACGAGGGAACTTTAAAAACCTTCACTTAAATCCTTTATTTACAAGACATTCCATCATCTAGAAAATAAGTCTCGATACATCACACTTTGTTGAGTCGGACAATTTAGTCGTCTTTCCACAGTAACATAATAAGGAAGATAGCTTTGCAAATTAAGCGGAAGAAAACGTCAGACCATGGAAATAGGAGGAGAGAAGCTCGTGGAGCGACACGGTTTTTAAGTTGTTTAAAAATTATGGTCAGTTTAAAATTGTAGTGGAGAAAGTATTGAGCAGCTCCAACTACGAACTAGTGGCGAGTACACATAATTAATTTGACAAGCACGAATGCTATAACGAATAGACTGATTTGTTATATTTTAGTGATTTTCACATCAGAATAGCTTCTCAATTTATAAACATGTACAATTTCAGAACGCCAAAAACCTAAGCACCAGATTTGGATTGTAGTCTAATGTAATATTCCTCATTTTATACATGACATTTAGTAACAACCTATCATATTTCGTTCGTATTATTTAATAAGTGCATTTGCCTTTGAGTTTACACTTTGATAAATTTGCTTATTTTTCTGTTCTATGTTAATGCAAAATATTTTTGTTTTTCTCATATTTTCGTACTAGTAGGTTTCACATATTTGATTGAGAGAATTCCGTAAGAATCCTTCAAAAATCTAGCACCTTTCCAAGATAATTAATGCTATTTGTTTTTGTAAGATGCAAATTCTACTATGTTGCATTTCGAAAAAGTAAACGAAAGTCACTAATTTGTTTGGGATTTCCACAGGCACATCACGCGATGCTGGGATTGTGCCAGGAATAAAGACTCTGCTTCCTTCTTCTATATCATAAGCTAATAGTTTTAGATTTAATTTATCTTTAGAAAGGAATCGCCTACGCAATGTATCCCATTACTACTACGAAACAAACAAACCACATTAACTATGCTTACGCTGTCCACATGATTTGCATTTCTTTTAACAATATTACAAATAATTAGCTTAAATCCCATAGTGCACTTGTCAAAATACACTTAGACTTATGTGGCAAGACCTAGTCTGTCCTTCCGTTTGCTGCAGGATAGTGGCACCAGAATCACCGAGAGATCAACTACTCCTATACGCTCATTCCCTGGTATGAGAGGAAAATAGTAAGGCGCTAAGGGATCTCAGCCGGCTATACTTAAAGATATATTGAACTCGCTTATTATGAGCTTTAAATTGTAAATGTTTAAGAAAAATATATTGTTTTATTTCAGTTCTTCCAAGTGTATCATGATTTTTCTTTGCTTTGCGTACCTTCACAGGTTTTGTCGTCCAACAGCAATTCGTAACCTTCTGGACAGCTACATTTGGCTCCTCCCAGAAAATTAATACAAGTGTGGGAGCATCCGTAGTTATTGTCTTCACATTCATCGAGATCTAGAAATAAAATACTAATAATTGTTATTAATGGAATGCATAGGTAAATATACACATCTTTACGTTTACATTCATATAAAGGTAAAATTGATCAATTGATAAAAAAATACATGACAAAAACTGTAACTATCAGTTTGCTATCGATTTGAAAACGAAGAATGACATCCAAAATTGTTTGATTTTATAGGTCTCTACAGTATACTCTCATGCAAAGGAAGTTAAAGGTAGATGTTAGCAGTTAGTGTCCTAAAGAAAAACACGCAGCTAATTGTTTCTAAGTAACCAAGCAATGAATCAACCGACTAACTAACCGGCTGGAGTTTGCAACATATAAGATAGGTGATGTGATAATACTGAGAATGTGTATGCAACGCCTGTCCATTGTTACCATCAGTACGCCAGGCAAGATATAACGGAGACGTATGTTGAAGCAGACGGGCTGGACAGCAGTAATGCAAAATATTAGAAGTTCCTGACTTTTAAAGAAACGGATTGTCTAAAATTGTGTTAACTTACAAAAATCATAGTTAAACAACATCGGCGAAGAGCAATAATTGAGAAGCATTAGTAACAGGGATAATTGAATATTAAATAAGATAGTCAACTAAATACCATTTAAATAATACTACAAAAGTGACTGCGGAACTAAAATAATAATTCGACCAGCCTGTTGTGACAACCAGGGTCCGTCTGAGATCTATTCCCTAAACATCAATGATCGGTATGCAATTTTCTTAATTGCTGATCATCGCCAACAATGCTTTAGCGTTTTGTTGTTTACGAGAAAAATTGTATATCTCGTTTCGTAGTGAAAATTTTGCTAAAGTCTTGTCTCGTTACAATTATCAAAGGATTCTTTTTCGTCTCGTCTTCATTTGTGTCAAGCTTTTCTCCTCTCTTGTTGTTACCTTACGTACATGTCTTTTGAAATTGTCGTTTTTGAATATTGTACTTAGGAAAAGGAAAATTTTCAGTTTCATTGGATTTGAAAGAATTATCTTAAAAACAAACTTGAATGATATCATATCCGTAAATAACGTAATAATACCTGTTGTTGATAAAGTAAAAAAATAGATCTCTTTTTCATAAACTAGTGAAATGGGAAAGTAATTGTTGACCATATATGCAGAAATGCTTTCATCTCTCATCCTTCTCTAGTAGAATGAAAAAAAATCTACCGATCGCCATAAAAAAGAAACTAGTGGCAATCTTAGTATTTTCCAGAACAGAATACTGCAATACGGTTCATTTAGATTTGAGCGGCCATATATCGAATAGACTGCAAAGAATTCAAAATACTTGCTTCCGTTATACATTTAACTTAAGATATTTGGGTCATTTAAATTACTTTGGAAAGTTAAAATTGATAAAATTGAGGATATGATGTAGATATTACATGCTTGCAACTTTATTTGAGATATTAATAATTGAGAAACCGGAGTACCTAATATCACGTTTTCAATATCAGCACGGATCTCAACACCGCAACACTAGGAGTAACAAAACGCCACTACTTTCTTTGCGAGGCATAAAACTTGTAGTGAATCAGATTCATTCACTAATTAAACCAATAATTATTTCAGTGTGTATTCTATCTAGCACATGATCATTTTTTACTTTTAAATGTTTACTTTAAATGTATTCTTTTTGCAATGTTCTTACCATACTCGGTATATTTTCTTCCTTTCTTGTCTATTTTATTTTTATTTGTTATTGTTGACAATGTGTATTACACCGAGTGGAAGAGCAGTAGGAATAACTACTGAATAATGAGCATTAGTTTAAAAAGATACACATCACCCAGGCACCTTAATTAATATTATTAGTAAGAAGTTTTAGAAATGAAAGTTTTTGGGTTGTATATGAGATGTAAATATAACACAAACATCTGACTTCGTACAAGTAATGTAGCTGAAATAATAGTATAGAATTAGTAAAACGTTTCTACTTACTTCTACTCGTTTTTTACTTGTTTAACTTGATTTTTCAGTAACCTAGAACGACTGGGACACGCACACATAATATCGAGGACAGTTAAATTTCAAAAGCTCTCCCACACGGAACCGAACCCGGCACGCTGTATACCAAAGGCTCACGTGCTAGCAACTAGACTAGCGGGGAGGACACCCACTCGGCCACATAATTAGGTTATGTTCATTACACTTTTTCATGTTATCTAACGTATAGGCTAATCTTCAATTCACATTGCCGATTTTTGTTTTTAACGACAATTGTTATATTGTAACTTAATTTGGATGTAGAGGGCCGCGGTGGCTCAGTTGTAGAGCGTTCATCTTTGATGCATGGGGTTCTTGGCTCGATCCCAACTCGCGCCAAGTGAACTTTGTGGTAAATAAACTCCGTGTGCGTGGGTTTTCTCGGGGATACTCCCGTTTCCTCCACAATCTTTATTCCACCATTTTCTTCATTTCTCATCATCACTGTCTCCTTTAGCCTAGCCGTCATAAACGTGGGACGTAAAACTTTAAGACTTGATTTCATTTAATTTGGATGTAAAATCCTGAGTTAATTAGCATATAAGGACGTTGCAGTACTATGTTGGTAGCAGATGAAAGTTGCCACTGATTTCTATTTTTCGCTTATTTCATCTTCATTTCCCATTACTTTTGCATTAAATTTTAAAGAAAAATTAGTTACTAACTTCTTTCTCCCAACAACACTCAAAGAAAAAAATATACTTAACGAAACAAAGTTATTGCGGAAAAATATGTTATAGTATAAGAGCAATTTTCCTTTTTAACACAGTTGTACCTGGAAGATCTAGAATAGTCCGCATCAGCATCGACGAAATTGTGCCAACGTTCTGGAACGCCATGGATTCCCTCGCGGTAGAACTTGGTGGGCCGTGAAGCGAAGAAGATATCAAGTGCATTTTGCACCTCTATTAAAGATTTGAACTGGCTTTACTATTAGAGCGATTGTCCAAGGAACAGTCCTACTTGGTTAATTATAATGTATTTCGGATCAGTACGTTTAATAAACGCTACCGCATTTGCAACCGAGCCACACGGAAAGAAAGGGTGTGTGTTAAGCTTTTGGCATGATCCTAGATGTGTCTCGGAACTCTACAGTGTCTCTGGAAATTATTTAATTTGACCGCCAAGTTTACTATTCATTTTGAAAGTGACTTAATGAATCTTTCAAGCATTGTCTATATATTCCAATAGTTCTGAAAAAAATATTTAAAAACAAACGCTATTTCCATATTACTGATGGACTTCTGGAAACGGAAATTTACAATGTTATGTTCGTTTACTACGTCGAATATTTTTATCTGTGGTCCCTTTTCTTTCTTTTCTTCTGTCCATTTTTCTCTCTCTGTCTCACTTCTGTACTTCTAACAGATATCTATTCGTTTCAATTTGTCATTGAGAAGTGTTTAAGTTTCTCCTTACATTAATTATGAATCTCGTTTCGTCTCATTTTCATTCTTTCACTTTATTAATATTAATACATGTATATTTTGAAATTAGAATTGTGCTCATGTTGTTGTTGATTTTAATACGGTGGAAAGGAAACGAGAAGAGAGAAGGGTGAACTTTTTCCAGGCACAATTATGTGATAAGAAGCGGTATATTGGATGGTCTAGCTGCACGGTGTTAGCTGTCACACAAATATTTTTGGTGTGTATAAGTTCAATAATTCACCATGAATAGAATCAACCAGAAGTGTTTTTGTAATGAGGAAATAAAAACATGAAATGTGAAATCTCTTTTAACAAACTGTTGATTTGAAAGTCGACAAACTTTACGCTTTCGGGTGCCGATTACCTTCAAACATCCAGTAGCCACAATTATCCACAATTATCCCGAGAGCTTATATTTAAAAGAATGACATTCTCAGCAAAATGCAGAAGTCTTTTAGTCTGAGAGAAAAGAAGGAATGAAATCTTTCATTTCTAGTTCTATTAGCCTCGTAGCCCTGAGTCTGTGACAAAAGTACTGATAGAAATAAGGACAATGAATTATGAATATTTTGTAAAACATTCCACTCTAATATCATTCCATTCTAATATCATTCCACTCTAATATATCTAATTTCATCTTCCGGTTTGATTAGTTCTGAAAAAATATAGAGTATATTGCTATAGTATGCAAGTACCTGTACTGTCGCTGATTTTTATGACAATCAGAAACAGAAGTAGAAGGTAAATTACAGTAATGATTTTCTATTAATACCTTTCTATTAAACGGCAAGTATAACTAGTTTTATTTTAACAAATTTTTTGCCTTAAAATGCTTGTCCAAGTTTATCATCTTCCACTTCAACCTTGAGTACGGAAAAGGAAAACATAATTAGATTTTGATTGTGGATTCTAGTAGATATCAAGCATAATTTATCGGATCTAGGCCTGTACGATATGTCGATATATCGATGTCGTCGATATCGATATTAACACATATCAACATTCGATATCGTAAATATATCGATATCAATATATCATCATCCTAAATTCTCGATATCGACCTTCGGAGGGACGAGGTACAGTGAGCCCATAAGACTTGTGATGGATGAAGAAATAAAACTTAGTTTTTACGATAATGTTTTCTAATGAAAATTCAAGACTGGTGCAAAAAAACGCCAAGTTTAAAAATTGAAAGTGTAAAGGAAATATCTTCACAAATGGTTCTCTTTATCCGATTTCTTTCAAACTTGGCACACATATACTAGACCGAAAATAAATTGACAGATACTTTTTGTTTCTTTCGGAAAATAAGTTAAGGGGACAAAGGGTCCCTTTTCAAAACGGGATGCCCTTGATTAAAAGGACCACATTAAAGAAACGAAACTCTGCTAATGCACAGATGACTTCAAAGTAGAAAATATGGGTTTTGTCGTTTTTGCGAGAAAAAGGTTGCAGAGTCAATGCCCCTTCGAAATGCCAGACCCCGTACAATCCTGACGAAAATTGGATTTCGGTGGAACTGCTTGAAACCATGGAATGTTGTAGATATGGCGTTCCTGAGAAGAAGTATGAATGGGCACAACCACAAATCACTGACCGTTTGGCATCTACAGGGACACATTTTTTGCAAACAGCAGAAGGTAACGTTATTTTGGATTTCGGTGGAATTGTTTAAAACCTGCTATGTTGTAGATATTGTGATCGTGAGGGAGAGACTCAATTTGCACAGCCATTAATCACTGACCGTTAGGCCACTACAGGATCACTTTTTTAAAAGAGCTGAATGTAACGGTATTCTGGATTTCGGTAGAATTGCTTGAAACCGTGATATGTTCTAGATACAGTAATCCTGAAAAAAAATCTTAACAGGCGGTGCCACCAATGAATGACTGTTTGGCCACTGGAGGGACACTTGTTTTTTATATTTTTTAATTACAACAGAAGTTAAGGATACTCTGGATTTCGGTGCTATTGCTTGAAACTGTCATATGTTGTAGATATTGTGATCCTGAGAAAAAATCTCAATGGATACAACCACCATTGAGTGACCATTCGGTACCTACGGGGCCACATTTTTTAAAACAGCAGAAGGTAAGGATACTCTGTAATGTTGGTAGAATTGTATGAAACCCTGAAAAGTAGTATCGCACAACCCGGAAAAGAGATGGGGAGAGTAGCGACCAACACCATTTAAGAATAGACAACATTCAGATATTTATTCTGCGGGACAAAGGAAAACCCTGGAAATCGCTAGAAAACTTTTCTCAGGATAACGACATCTACAACATATCACAGTTTCATTCATTTACACAGAAATCAAAATATCGTTATACCAAGCAGTTTAAAAAACTGTATCTGTAGTGACCAAACGCACATAATTCGATCATTGTGTCCATTAAGACCTTTCCACATGATGAAATCATCACTATATCTTAGTTTTACTCAACCTTCCGAAATTCAGATATCGTTGTACACGCCTGTTTCCAGGATATTATCCCTGTAGTGACGAAACGATTAATGATTTGTGGATGTGCCCATTGATGCTTATTCTCAGGATGACAATATCTACAACACATCACGGTTCGTCATTTTGACCGAAAACTAGAATATCGCTATCTTCGACTCCGCTGCTTTCAAAAACGATGTCCAATAAGAACTTTTCTCAGAATCACCATATCGACAAGATATCACAGTTTCAGTCATTTTTACCGAAATCAAGAACATTACCATTTTCGGATACTTTCAAAAAGTGGCCTCGTAGTGGCCAAACAGCCAGTGATTAGTGGTTATGCCCATTAAGAACTTTTCCCAGAATCACAATGTCTACAACATTTCACAGTTTCATTTTTACCGAAATCCCGGCCATCTACATTTTCGGTTACTTTCAAGCAAGTGGCCAGGTAGTGGCCAAACGGTAAGTGATTAGTTGTTATGCCGATTAAGACCTTTTCCCAGAATCACAATATCAAGACCATACCACAGTTTGTCATTCCTACCGAAATCCAGAACATCATCATATTCGCTTACTTTCAAAAATGGTCTCAGTGTCCAAACGGCCAGTGATTATTGACTGTACCCATTAAGACATTTTCTCAGAATCACAATGTCTACAATATATCACATTTTCAGTCATTTTTACCGAAATCCAGGCCATCAATCTCTTCTGTTACTTTCAAGCAAGTGGCCAGGTAGTGGCTAAATTGTCCGTGATTAGTAGTTGTGCCCATAAGGACCTTTTCTCAGAATCACAAGATCTACAACATATCACAATTTCAGTCATTTTTACCGAAATTCAGAACACCACCATCTTCGGATACTTTCAGGAAAGTGGCCTCGTTGTGGCGAAACGTGCAGTGATTAGGGGTTGGTTCTATTAAGAACTTTTCTCAGAATCACAATATCTACAATATATCACAGTTTCAGTCATTTTTACCGAAATCCAGAACATCACCTATTTCGGTTACAATCAAAAAAGTAGACTCGCAGTGCCCAAACGGTCAGTGATTAGTGGTTATGCCCATTAAGAAATTTTCTCAAAACACAACATCTATAACATATCACAGCTTCAGTCATTTTTACCGAAATCCAGGCCATCAATATTTTCGGTTACTTTCAAGAAAGTGGCCTTGTAGTGGCGGAACGGTCAATGATTAATGGTTGTGCCCATTAAGACATTTTCTTAGAATCGCAATATCAACAATATATCACAGTTTCAGTCATTTTTACCAGATTCCAGAACATCACCATTTTCGGTTACACTAAAAAATGTGCCTCGAAGTGTCCAAACGGTCAGTGATTAGTAGTTATGCCCATTAAGAACTTTGCTCAGATTCACCACATCTACAACATATCACAGTTTTAGTCATTTTTACCTAAAAACAGAACATTAACATTTTCGATTACTTTCCAAAAAGTAGCCTCGTAGTGGCCAAACGGTCAGTGATTAGTGGTTCAGCCCATAAAAACCTTTTCTCGGAATCACAAAATCTACAATATATCCCAGCTTCAATAATTTTTTAAACCGAAATCCAGAACATCACCATCTCCGGTTAGTTTAAAAGATGTGGCCTCGTAGGGGCCAAACGGTCAGTGATTATTGGTTGTGCCAATTAACACCTTTTCTTACAATCACAATGTCTACAACATAACAGTTTCATTCATATTTACCGAAATCCACATCATCACCATTTTCGGTTACTTTCAAAAAGTGACATCGTAGTGGCCAAACGGTCAGTGATTGGTGGTTATGCTCATTAAGAACTTTTCTCAGAAACACAATGTCTACAACATATTACAGTTTCAGTCATTTTACCTAAATCCAGGTCATAAACATTTTCGGTTACTTTCAAGAAAGTGGCTCTGTAGTGGCGAAGCGGTCAGTGATTAGGGATTGTGAACAAAAAGAATTTTTCTCAGAATCACAAGATCTACAACATATCACAGTTTTAGTCATTTTTTTTTTTTACCGAAATCCAGAACATCACCATTTTCGGTTACTTTCAAGAAAGTGGCCACGTAGTGGACAAATGGTCAGTGGTTGGCGGTTGTGCTTATTGAGACTTTCCCAGAACCACAATATCTACAACATATCACTGTTTCAGTCATTTTTACCGAAATGCAGAACATCGCCATGTTCCCTTACTTTGAAAAAGATGGCCCTGTAGTAGCCAAATGGTCAGTAATTATTGGTTGCGCCCGTTAAGACCTTTTCTCAGAATCACAATATCTACAACATATAAAAGTTTCATTCATATTTACCAAAATCCACATCATCACCATTTTCGGTTACTTTCAAAAAGTGGCATCGTAGTGGCCAAACGGTCAGTGATTAGTGGTTATGCCCATTAAGACCTTTTCTCAGAATCACAATGTCTACAACATATTACAGTTAAAGTCATTTTACCTAAATCCAGGTCATAAACATTTTGGCTTACTTTCAAGAAAGTGGTTCTGTAGTGGCGAAGCGGCCAGTGATTAGCGGTTGCGAAAAAAAAAAAAAGAATTTTTCTCAGAATCACAAGATCTACAACATATCACAATTTTAGTCTTTTTTTTTTTTTTTTTTTTTTTTACCGATATCCAGAACATCACCATCTTCGGTTACTTTCACGAAAGTGGCCACGTAGTTGTCAAAGGTCAGTGGTTGGAGGTTGTGCTTATTGAGACTTTCTCAGAACCACAATATCTGCAACATATCAATGTTTCAGTCGTTTCTACCGAAATGCAGAACATCACCATGTTACCTTACTTTGAAAAAGATGGCCCTGTAGTAGCCAAATGGTCAGTAATTATTGGTTGTGACCATTAGGAAATTTTCTCAGAATCACAATATCTACAACATATCACAGTTTCAGTCATTTTTATCTAAATCCAGAACATCACCATTTTCGGTTACTTTCCAAAATGTGGCCTCGTTATGGCAAACGGTCAGCAATTAACGGTTGCGCTGGTTAAGACCTTTTCTCAGAATCACAATATCTACAACATATAAAAATTTCATTCATTTTTACCGAAATCCACAAGATCACCATTTTCGGTTACTTTCAAAAAGTGGCATCGTAGTGGCCAAACGGTCAGTGATTAGTGGTTATGCACATTAAGAACTTTTCTCAGAATCACAATGTCCACAACCTGTCAGTTTCAGTCATTTTTACAGAAATCCCGGCCATCTACAGTTTTGGTTACTTTCATGCAAGTGGCCAGGTAGTGGCCAAACGGTCCGTGATTAGTTGTTGTGCCGACTAAGACCTTTTCTCAGAATCACAATATCAGCAACATACCACCATTTGTCATTTCTACCGAAATACAGAACATCATCATTTTCGCTTACTTTCAAAAAAGTGGTTTCAGTGTCCAAACGGCCAGTGATTGTTAACTGTGCTCATTATGACATTTTCTCAAATCACAACATCTATAACATATCGCAGTTTCAATCATTTTTACCGAAATTCAGGCCATCAATATTTTCGGTTACTTTCAAGAAAGTAGCCTTGTAGTGGCAGAACGGTCAATGATTAGTGGTTGTACCCATTAAGACATTTTCTCAGAATCACAATATCTACAACATATCACAGTTTCAGTCATTTTTACCGAAATCCCGAATATCACGATTTTCGGTTTCTTTCAAAACAGTGGCCTCGTAGTGGCCAAACGGTAAGCGATTAGTGGTTGTGCCCATTAAGGCCTTTTGTCAGAATCAGTATATCTACAACATATCACGGTTTCAAGCAATTCCAGTGAAATCCAAAATAGTTCTGCTGTTTGAAAAATGTGGCTCTCATTGACAAAAGGTGCACACATAACCGCTATATGCAGACATGGTCTTGGGTAGGGTCGGAGATTTGGAAAGTAAACGATGTTATAATAATAATAATAATAATAATAATAATAATAATAATAATAATAATAGTTATTATTAATATTATTCTTATAACAATTAGGTTTACAACTAGTGTCCCATCTCTTTATCTTGCATGAGAGGCACCAAGCCTTCAAGACATAATTCTTACAAGACATTATTGAGTATGTACTTTTTATAATAGTTGATTTCATAATGAAAGGAAAATTGTTATATTTGAATAAATAGAGGAAGGATGTAAATATTGTATAATCTTTTTCAATACTTTTTTTTTAAAATTTTACTTGAGATTTCTTCATAGTTTATTAAAATATTTACCAACATATTCTCACAAAACAATATATGTTGATAGTAAAGTAGTTTAGATTGATTGAGCTCCTTCAGAATTTCATGTCAGCCCCCCCCCCCTCCGTTACGAAATCCTGGCTAAACTAACCAATATATATTCCAGTAAAATTGTTTAGAATGATCGAGCCCCTGGTGTGATGACCACAATATTTTATGTCACGGACCCCCCCCCCCCTTCACGCAATCCTGGTTACGTGCCTGGGTCATCAATACTGCGTCTTATTCTTTGTCTTGCAGTCAAGTCTTGGTCCTGCATTTCGTAATCTTGGTGGTCTTTCATGCTATACAAGAGCCAAGAATGCTCGCCTCATCGGTACAAATGAAGACCAAGTGTGATTTGATTATGATCTTTCATACTATATACCCTACGGAAAGCAAGAAAATTCGCTCATCGTTACTCGATGATCACCAAAAGAAGGCCAAGAGCAAGATTACTATGCAATTCGTCTTACATATCCAATCTTTATCTTGTTCTTGTATCGATGTCCTTGG
This sequence comes from Thermobia domestica, assembly GCF_964235325.1. Taxonomy (NCBI): domain Eukaryota; kingdom Metazoa; phylum Arthropoda; class Insecta; order Zygentoma; family Lepismatidae; genus Thermobia; species Thermobia domestica. The sequence continues at coordinate 137,722,264 of NC_137463.1, read as the reverse complement.
GCTTGGTGAAATAAAATGAAATATTTAGTTTAAGGTCCCTCGATTCTGCACCGAGGCTAAGGGATATGGTGACCATGAGAAATGAATGAAATGGTGGAATGAAGAAAGTGGGAGGAAACAGGAGAACCCCGAGAAAACCCACTACACGGCGTTTCTCCACCACAAAGCCTACTTAGCACAAGCTGGGATCGAACCATGGACACCATGCACCAGAGATGAATTCTCTACCACTGAGCCACTGCAGCCCTGCTTGGGCTTGGTCGCCCATATCCCATCTTTCTTTTGACCTTGCTTAAACAACTTCTAGTTTTGTTCTAAATCCAGACTCCATATTGGCGTAGATATTAATATTACAGTCGATTGGTAAAATCAATCTTCCACAATTAAAAATTAAAGTACACACAAGTACAACAATAAGCATTTACCATAAAAACACTAGCTGCAAGTGTTCAAAATAGATTTATGGTTTCTATAAAATCAATTGAAAATTGCTATTTTTAATTAGGCAGCTAGTGAAAAACAGCAGTTTTCGACTCCAGACGAGTTTAAGCTCAACCTAAACTCAGTTGACCAAAGTGAACTGACCCGACTGACCCGACTCGACAACCCGACCCGAGCTGACCCGACTGACCCGACCCGAGCTGACCCGATTGACCCGACCCGACAACCCGACCCGAATAACCCGACCGACAACCCGACCCGAGCTGACCCCACTGACCCGACCCGAGTTGACCTGACCCGACCCGTTTGAGAGCACTAGTTTTACCACTGAGCCACCACATCAATAAACAAGAGATGAGCATATATTTGCGAAAATACTGGTAACCGCAGTTGAACCCAATCTGAGAAATGTCCCGGGGGAAACTTCTTAGATTTTCTCCCCAGCCATCCCTGAAATCATCAGTGTTTGTCTACATTCTTAACAGAAAACCGTTAGTTAGTTAAATTTCAGTTGAGTTGATTTTCAGTTTCACGTCCGGTTCAGCAGCGAGGTTATATGAGGCGTGGACCTACTGATTAACATGAAATCCGAACATGAGCTTCCGCCGGGAATCGATCCCGGGTCTTCCACATCTTGTTTACATGGAAGCTCAAAAATCTATTTGTGTCTTCATGTATGTTTCAATAGAAGTAAAGCGAAAAGTAGGTACCACTAAGCTTCGTTCCATGCGGACAAGTGTTTTTACTGAAAGACGCTATACACTGTCTTCCTAGAAAGAACCTTTATTCGTCTTTCTACATAATTTTTAAACTCAATTATGTACAGTATAAATAATTTACAGTGCACTTTTTCTGTGTAAGTACTGTATTTACATTAAATATAATATAGTACTTTGAGTTGATTATAAAACATTAAAATTGACCTTTTTGGCTACTGCAGTTGAAAGTGATGAAAATAATTTTATCCAATGCACGTACAGAATCTTAATAAAATGGATAAATGCTCATCAAGAGTATGTTGATATTAACTACGAAATCGTATTACATCTAATTGAGCAACACTGCCAGTACTTCACGACAAGAAGCTAGCAACAAGAAAGTTTATTCTGAATGTAATCTAACAACGCGGCTTCCTTTCTTCCTAGGAAACAACCCTACCACGCAGAAAGAAGGAAAAAAAATCGCATGCATCTACAAAAGCAGGAAGAAAAGGCGCGCGTTTGGTATTCTTTCTTTTTCACTCCCCGTGAACTGCAAGCGCATGAAGAAGCAACCTCACCAATTGTCTCACACATGCTGGCTGTTTGTGTTTCTCAATTCATTTCGATCACGGCAAACAATTCAGTGAAGTGCAAATGATTCATTAGAAGAATCGATTGATCTGTGAAAAGAATCATAATTCATTTGATTCACGCCATGATTCGTTCATAATGATCGAATCGTTCATGATTGACACAACACTATCCAGTTGATAAGTTGTGGCATCGGGTCAAAGACGCATGGCTTTCCATACCTCAAAAGAACATCCTCTTGCTGCCTCGTCGTGTTACAGAAGTTCTGACTGCCTATGATGGGCCCACAGGCTACTCATGTCGCCAGTTCTGCTCCCCTATCACTACGTTGTCATGCATCAAACAGAGCGGTAAGTTTAATCATATTCTACATATTCTACTTGTACTATATTAGGTATTGGCGTGCAAATTTTGGCGCAGTTATATTATCATCTCCTTGGTGTTGCATATTTATTGGCGAGCACTGTATAGGAACGATCTTGTGAGGGAACACGTGTTCGGCTGACACAACCAATTTAATTATAGTGACATTTAAAGGAAAACACCAGTTAATTAAAATGTACCGAGAAATTGTTTCTGGAAAATCCTATCCGAACCTAAGCGTCCTGTGATAATAATTCTGTATTTTGAAAGAGAATTCCGTTAACAAAGGGAACAAGATAAAATCACCTTTATGGTAAAAGTGAAATGAAATGAAATCTTTAAGTTTTACGTCCCACGATTATGCCGGTAAGGCTAAAGGAGACGGTGATGATGAGAGAAATGAAGAAAGTGGGAGAACCCCGAGAAAACCCACGAACACGGTGTTTGTCCACCACAAAATCAACACGTCGCGAGCTGGGTAAAAGTAATGGATGGTAACAGTTGCATAAATGATTGCATATTATTATTATTATTATTATTATTATTATTATTATTATTATTATTATTATTATTATTATTATTATTATTATTCGAGTATAGGATTTCATAGGGTTGTGTATTTTACATTATTATTGGAATGTTGTAACATACAGCGAAACGGGTGATACAGCCTTACTGTAATGTCACATATTGATTATTCTGTATAAAAACAAAAATAGATTAACATATGATTCATCTCCTTTGTGCCAATAATTATAAAATTAACGTTTGGGACACTTCTCAACACATAGCTTTGGAGCAGCTTTTCAAATATTAGCACGAAGTCCATACATATGGGCCACACTATTCACAAAACCATTTTTTTTTTATTAGAGTGGGATTGCTCCAAGCTAAGTTTTGAAGAGTGTAGTATTGTTAATTTTAGAATTCTTGGCACCAAGGAGATAATGCATATGTTGAGATATATTTGTTTTCATACGGAGTAAAGCAGTACGGGCATATGATAACATTACTGTGAGGTTGTATCATACGTTTTGCAGTACGTTGCAGTACTTCAATAATGGTGCAATATACGTACAATCTATGTACTGCATACGTCCAATCCGTATATTGCAAAAAGGCAATACGTATACTTTATATAGACAAAGCTACATACATCCAATCCATACATTATTTATGGCCAACCTGTACGCGACATTCGTATAATCTATATACTGCATGCGGACAGTCTGTAGGCTACATATGTGCACTCTGTATGGTGCATACCAATATTCTGTATGCTGCATCGGGACAAGCTGTGTGACATAAGGAAAATCTGTATAATAAATACGTACACTTATGTCCAAACTTGTTGTCGCATGTCTTTGGAAATTACATAAATAGAAATAACTCTCTTTCTTGTGATAGAAAATGTCACATTTCTTCTTGGAAACAAGCAGAAAAACAAAACACATATTTTCCAAAAATATTTCCAAGAAAATTAAGAAATAAGCAAGTTCTAATTAAATAAAGAAATCTCCGAAACTTTCATCGAAAACTTCAATGTTCAATGTTCGTGAACGTGGCAAACGCGCAGCGAAATTTACAAAGAGGGAGGGAATTTCATGCTTTGTTAGAAATACGACGTAAATCTGTCATAAGGTTGGTTATTATATATGTGGCACAGCTCTAACAATCATTGCTATTAAGCATTTTACATTTAAACAAAGGACTAAATAGAAATAATGTGCGAAGCGATCAGGCATTTTGTGTTAGTGGTTTCGTTATATGCGTCTGCCACGTTTGTAGAGTGGCCGGTACTTACCGTGCCTTTGTAGAGTAGTCGGTTAAAGCTTGTTCTTTACATGCTTTATTTTTCCACGATCATCACTTCGAAGATAGATAGATAGATAGATAGATATTTTTAGAAAAGCTTGTCCCTGTGAATTCCTTAAGGAACAATGTTTTGTTTTGATAATGCTCCTTAGTATTAACCTCTTCATTCTAGTCTATTTGAATATTTCCCAATAATTTAGAATTATGTCTTTAAAAACATTAAAATTGTCAAGAATTTTATAAAAAGCGGAGGCTTCATTTATAATCATTTTCATAACGGAAATAAGAAACTTACAAATAGTGCAATTTTAATTAACATATGACTAAACTTTTATATAAAACAGTAATTAAATAAAACATTTTACTCCGCATAATTTCTGCAAGTAATATGTAGGAAATAAGCAGAAATAATGAACGTAAACTATTAGATGTCGATTAAAAATTAGTAGGGATAGATCTAAAGCCAAGTAGAAAATTCTCTCTGCTTCATGAAAATAATAAACATTTTACAAAAATAATGGTATTTTTGCTGTATTGTTATTTTGAAATTTGTTTAGTAAATAAATAAATAAAATACAATTAAATAATTCAATCACTCTGACTCGATAGCTTGAAGAGAAACTGTGTCGTTCTCAATCCTTCGGCTTTCTTCGTAGCACACAAAGGGACACGAAGTTAATCCGAACCAAGTGAAAGGGAAGTGTAGAACCAAGTGTAGAAAGAAGTAATGGCACAGGGCCGGATAGGTATTGCCTGTCACATAAGAAAATGCATGTTCTCCGCAGGATAGTATCTGTTGCTTCTTGACGGGATGGAAGATACGAGAAAATTGGTTCAATTGACCATAAAAACTTTTAAAGCTGTGGATGCTGGTAAATCAAAAAAATATCTTACGTTTGCAGATGCAATTTACACAACAAATAACACGAATAGTGCGACAAGCAGGGAAAACAGAGAAACTTTTATAGGGTAAGACGACGGGAACAAACATCACAAACTGGATGTTTAAAGTGTATATAAAAAAAAAAAAGCACCCGAGTATGTGGCGTAGTAGATGACGTTCTAATCTACCAAACCGTTGATCCATGTTCGAGTCTTCGTCAAGTGTATTTTTTTTCTCGCCGAAGGAACAGCCATTACTTGTAATACTTACTTTTTTCTTTTCGTCAAAGGAACAGCCATTACCTGTAGTATTAGAGTTTTATACAGGGTGTTAATGAACTATACCAACAAAGTCTAAGAGGTGATTTCTTACATCTAAGAGGAAAAGAGGTAAAGTTTTCTTTCTAAGAGGAAAAGTTCATATGGAACTGTGGGGAAAGTGCATAGTTTCAGAGCTAGGGCTGTACAAAATTGCGAAAAAGCAAAACTTCAATATGTCCTATTTCGAATTCCAGAAATTGTGGATGGTGGTCCTTATCAGGTAAAGGAAGTCACGCATACACAATCCAGAAGTGCATATTTCATTAATTTTCAGTGGGTGTACAGAGTATTCCATACAGGGTTAAATTCCCAGACATACCATCAACCGAATTTTGAGATATGCTCTGACTTTATGATCGGTCCAAAGTAGGCAAATGATAAGCCTTGATAGCTGTGAACACAAAATCCTTTAGCGCGATGTCGGAAGTGTTAAGGATCGTCAGCAGCACGGTTTCTCTTATCGGGAAAACGCATGCTGCAATGTTTTCATTCACGCTTATAAATGAAGAGAACGTGAAATATACCGTGACGAAATACATCCCATCACACATTACTGGGAACACAAAAAACATGGAGCTGCCAGTTCCTAACACTTCCGAAGCATTGGGTATCCACTATTGTTAAGACTTACCTTCTGCCTACTTTGGACCCTCCTTGAAATCAGCGTATATCTGAAAACTCTATTGAGAACATATCTGAGAATTACACCCTGTAGGGAATACCTTGTATGCCTATTAAAAATTGACGAAATATGCACTTTTGGATTTGTAAGCGTGTCTTCCATTTCGCTGGTAAGGACTACCATCCACAGTTTCTGGAATTCGAAATAGGGCCTGTTGAAATTTGGCTTTTTCCCGATTTTGGTCAGTCCTAGCTCTTAAACTATGCACTTTTCTCCATAGGTCCATATGAACTTTTTCTCCTATTTTGATGTGAGGAATCACCTCTTACAGTTTGTCGGTATAGTTCATTAATACCCTGTATATGATTTCATTCTGTTAGATTTTTTCTTGTTCTTGTCTAAGGTAATAATATAAGGCTGAAAGTATGATTATACCTAGGTAGATCAAAGTAACGGTGTTGTAGATTTCTTTCCATTAATAAAATATCAAAATAAGCTTACATCGAAAACTAAATATACAAGTAATTGAAATGAAAGTAGAAAGTTTGGTGAGTCACCACTGAGCAGAAGAGCAAAGCAATATAACCTGATAAGCAATATAACCTTTAAAGTGCCTCTCTTATCAATGTGTTAACTGTGAACTTAACACACCTTTTTTTTTTAAAAAAAAAAATAATGTTATCAATGAAATACTTCTCTGTGTGGAAACATAAAGAGAAGAAAAAGAAACAATATTAGTATATTTGTTGATTATTATATGTTTCAGTATGTTGAAAAAAGAAATCATGTTCACTATTTAAGGAGAATATGATTAATAAACTAGTGCTCATACCGAGTGGAAAGACAATATGTATTCTGGAAGGTCATTTTCTATTTTGGAATACTCAGGTGAGAATGAAAAGAACGCAACATTTACGGAATCAACCCTATCAAGAGATTGATCCTGATGGGAGTTCATTTAGTTTAGGATCCCAAGTTAAGCTGTAGAACCATGTCTCATATAGTCTCGGTGCTGAAAGGGATGTTATACTCCCAGTGAACCAACTGATCAGTCTTATAACTATCAGTTTGAGGGAAGAAGATTGGTTTGTGAAGTGTGAAAGGTTTATATTAATCTACAAGCCATACACGGTGGGATTTCCACGTAACCCGAAATAGATTAAAGTCACAAATCTGTGTAGAGAAGTTGATCACTCGCTGAACTACTATGACACATAATTAAACTTGATTTTAACTTCCTAAAATTGTGCTTCTAGGTTCCTAATACGGGTTGAAAAGATCAGTAAATCTATATTATAAAATTGAAAGTCACTATGTGACTCTTAATTTCTTTAACTACCCGACCAATCTCAATCAAATTTTTGACGTAGATGCGGTTCTGGACCGATGGTATTGTTAGCAATTCATTTTGATGGTAGAACTTAGGGGAGAGGGACGAGGGGCAGATAGAAAAATAAATAAAACTTAATAACTCTTGAACCACCAGATCGATCTCGATCAAATTTTCAACATAGATGAGGTTCTGGACTGGGACGGATTTTATCATTTCACTTTGACGGAACAACATAGAGAGGGAGGAGGGGGAGATATATAATGAAAAATGAAAATAAAAGTGACTGTCTTTGTGACTTCATCACGCTTAAACCACCCTACCGATCTTAATCAAATTTACAACATAGATGAGGTTCAGACCTGAGGTAGATTTATCATATCAATTTGACGGTAGAACAAAGAGTTAGTGATGGGGAGGGGAGAGATGTATGAAAATGAATAAAACTTAATAACTCTTGAATCACCCAACTGATCTCGATAAAATTTTCAAGATAGATGACGTTCGGGCCTTGGATAATTTTTATAATTTTACTTTGACGGTGCAAGGGGGGGGGGAGGGGAAGAGAATATGTTAAAAAAATTAAAAATGAAACTGGCTGTCTTTGTGACTTCGTTACTCTTGAACCACGGAATTAATATCGATCAAATTTTCAACATAGATGCGGTTTGGGGCTGGGATGGTATTTACAGGTATCTATTTACTTTGACGATAAAAATTAGGGGAGGGGGGAAAAGGAGTTAAAGAGTAACTTAAATCTTGAACCAAACGATCAATCTCGATCAAATTTTAAACATGGATGAAGTTAGGGTCTGAGATTTTTTATCATTTCACTTTGACAGTAGAACTTAAGGGAGGGGAGGAATACCTAAAGTAAATAAAACTTAATAACACTTGAACCACCGGACGGATCTCGATCTAGTTTGAACTTAGATGAAGTTCGAACCTGAAATGGTTTTGTCATACCACTTTGACGGTGTAACTTTAGGGAGGAGGAGGAGGAGGAGAGACATTTAAAAATGATCTAAAATGACCGATATTAGTCATCTATAGCTTTTGGGCTAGCTCAGATTAACAGTGACACTTCCGATGCTGTTTAAATCCAAATTCAGCCACACAGTTTGAGAGAGGGAGGAGGGGAGATATATAAATGCGATAGAAAATGACCGATATTAGTGTCGAATCTATAGATATCCAGGTTGTTGAGATGAACAGTGAGACTTCCGATCCCGTGCCCGCAACTTGCGGAGAGAAGGGGGATATATAAAAACCATCGAAAATGACTAATATAAAAGAGCGCTTTAGTAATTGTAAAAACTGACTGACTAGCGGAATTATGTTTTCTTAATTTACCCCAGCGAAGCGGATAATTGATGCTAGTATATTCTAAAAATCAAAAATAGAATTCACAATTCGTTTAAAAATATAGGCTGGAGCAATCTTTAAAGGTTAGTTACGAACTAGTGAAATAGGCATTCATCGAACGAAAGAAAATGTTAATGGAAATATTATTTGCGAAATATTCAAAACTATTCCCCAATAGAATAGCATACCAATCGAAGTGAAATGAAAAAGATCCAAGATAATTTAACTGCTAACTATCTTCTAGATTTAATTTAAACAGCTAAAATGCTTACTCACTTTGGCCAGTTTATGAACACAAAATGGGAAATTAAGAGATTGTAGCAGTTGCCTTACTTGCGTTGCTAGAGTTAGAATTGCCAAAAACGATGGATCACGTGGTCAAGGATTTGTAAGGAGGAGTTTAAATGCCGAGTTTCATCTCCCTATGATGAGACATTCATCAGAAAGTCTTTTTTGGAGTATATTTTTAATATTTCTTTTCTCGCTTAGAACATGTATGAAAGTAACATGAGAAAAGTCCGGCCAGAGTTAATTAACATAGGGAATGCAGAGTTTGGTTTCGCAAGCAGTAGTGCACATTTAAAATGTTAATATTACAAGCTGGAGAAGCGCAATAGTCAGAAATAGTGGGGAAAAGGCGTCCTAAAGATTCTAACTCAGCGCATGTAGGCTATGACACGACGCACAAAGTTGTCAAGTGAGGGTGTGGCAGAGTTAGGATGATGTACGACTCTCGTGCAAAAGCGTCGTGGGTTCGATTCCTACTCGAGTGATTTTTTGTTTTTTGCTTTAACCAATAAAGTAGCCATTTTTAACTACAAGTAAAATATTAATTCATCATATGTTTATAATACATAAAACAATAGAATTGTTCAAATCAGTTGTAAAATCTTTGAATATTCCATGTTAACTAGCAATAGAATGTAACCTATTCCGCACAGTATATTGATGCCACGGGTTTTATTATGAATTAAAATGAGTTTTTTTAGTTTTACGTCCTACGTTTATGCCGGCTAGACTATACGAGACGTGAAGATGAGAAATTAATGAAATGGTGGAATGAAGAAAGTAGGAGGAAACGGGAGAACTCCGAAGAATTCCACACAGGGTGTTTGTCCACCACAAAGGAGTTAAGACGCGTTTTCTCCCCTATTTCCGGCTATTGTGCTCTCCCACAAAGTTCATTTGGCGGGAGCAGGGTTTGAACCCGGAACCCATGCACCAGAGGTGACGCTCTACCACTGAGCCACCGCGGTCCGGAGTTATATTATGGTTAGCAGAGTCGGGTAAAATATTCTTGACGCTTCGTGTCTATATCTGGACAGTGTGCGAATTGACCGGACCTTTGCAAGGGGGGATGGATTGTACTTCAGACGACAATAGCATTGCAAACTATGAAAGTTGTAGCCATGGACGCCATTTAGGGAGAGCAGGAGGGGCAATTACCCCTCAAGAGTTTGAGGAATAGATATTCTTTAATCGATTGTCTACTAATATACTAGTACAAAACGTGAGTCTTATGTCGGTGGTGCCCCATGAATTGAAGTCTGAAATGACGCCGATGATTACAACATACAATCAGTATTACCAAAGGGAATTTCTCCTTTATCTCCCTTGTAATTCGCACACTGTCCACAAATATAGACACGAAGCGACAAGAACACTTTTTGCACAACTACTGTGCTAACCATAATATAACGCGTGATATCAATATGTAAGGTGGAATAGGTTACATTTGATTGCTAGTTAACATAGAACATTGAAAGATTTTACAACTGCTTTGAATATTTCTATTGTTTTATGCATTATAAGCATATGGTGAATTAATATTTTATGGCTACTTTATTGGTTAAAGCAAAAAACAAAAAAAGTTTAATCGAGCGAGAACGGGGTCGTAGATGCTTCTAACTCTGCCATGTCGTCACTTGATAACTTTACGCGTCGCATCATATATGCGAGAGTCGGAATTTTTAAGACGCGTTTTCTCCCCTATTTCCGGCTATTGTGCTCTCCCAGTTTGTAATATATACACTTAAATGTGCACTACTACCTCGCGAAGGATGAACCCGAAGTTCATTTACCAAAGTGTGCTTTCCCCTTATTAGTCTCGTGAGGTACTGTTTTTAAGCATAAATTTTAACCCTCTTTCTCTATGGACTTTAGCGAAAGTAACATAATAAGGCCTTCGTTCGAAAACGGTGATAATTATGTTTAAAAACTAATTTGAAACGGTTGAAATGTTTTTGTGATGATTCAATAGATAACAAAATAATATGACTAAAACAATTGAAGAAATCCCGTCTACTCCTTCTTAAAGGTGTAATTTTCGAAAATGTTAGGACATATGTCTACTTATTTATAATAAGACGTTTGTATCGAGTTTCACGGCCGTAACTTGAGAGGCTCTGAGGTATTTTATTATTGGCATATTTTTTTAAATCCTTTATCACCTTTAATATACGCGCGTTAATTAAAGTAAAAAGTACAGAACATTGTTAAAAATTACCTATCTTAATATCTTTGTTTATTGGATAAAAAGATTCAATATATTTCAGGCAAAATTTTCTTATAGGCCTTATATCTGGAGAACATATAGTGTAGCGAGACTCATACTATCATTTAACTCAGTATCATTTGCTTATTTCGCTAAAAGAAACAAACAAAAAAAACGAAAACTCGATTTAGGGACCGCTCATAAATGTTGTGACCCCTGATAAAAGAAATCTAATATATCTCATTCAATCAAAATTTTTCTTCTACACCTTTTATCTGGAGTACTACATATAGTGTAGCCAAACCCAAACTATCACGTAACTAAGTGTAATGTACTTATTCCGTCGAAAATACCAACACTTCATTTAGGGATCATTCAAAAATTTTGTGCCCCTGATAGAGATAGTAATTATTGGCCAAGATCGGAATCTTTAAATGACTTTTCTATCATTCCTAAAATTCTTGGCCAAGATCGCAGTCTTTTGATTCATTTTTTGGATCATTCCTAAAATTCTTCTTTTATTTTTTCGTTTCGACGATATAGTCAAGGTTGATTTCATTTACGCAACATACTAGTTGAAATGCCGGTTCTTGTCACGGGAAGATTAGATGTATGGAACATATTTGAAAGGGAAAGGTAATCACCCTTCCCCCTTTAGGATGTCCCTATGAATTAAAGTGATATGATAAAAACTCAGGTAGACGCAAATTCATTTTAAACGATGTAACCATTTTAACATTTTGGTTATTTTATGAACAGACTATGGGAGACTCGAATAATATGGAAATTGATATCCTCATACACATAAATCAAAATGTTCGAAAGCGCTGGAACTCATACCAGCTTAGATTTAATAAGGATATACTGAGTTTCATCTGTTAAACTTGAGTGATTTCCAAGATATATTTTTGGCATACAATTTGAATATCTCTAATCTTTTAGCAAACATGTTTTAATGAAGGTAACATGATAATAGGTAGGCATAGTTAGCACTGTCTTCCACTTTAATGTTTTATTAATTTATTTATTTATTTTACTTTAATAAGGACGGCCACATATACTAAGGAGAGAAACATGATTCAAAGTGTACATAAAAGTATAGTGACTTACGAGATCTTTAAGTTAAGAAAATGAAAGTAACCGTATATATTCCTAATTTAAAATATATAGGCATTCGTTCTAGTGCTTTGAACAATTCTGTTTTCACGGAGGGAAGGAGCAATTTCTACCATCACTTTTTTCGCATTCGAATGAAATACAGTCTCATCATGATAGGAAAATTTCTTAAGTGTTTAAATTGAAGTTATGAACAGTTAACTCGACATTGCTTTTGTCATGTCAATTTCATTAAAATACTCTAGGAGGATAGTCGGTTTAAAAATTATGCAATATATATATATATATATATATATATATATATACATATATATATATATATATATATATATATATATATATATATATATATATATATATATATATATATATATATATATATATATATATATATAGTATCTCACGAATCCCAAATGATTGGAATACGGAATCTAGTATATAAACTCCTTGTTGAAACTCGATGGACACAAGATCCAAAGTTCCCGAAAATTTCACTTTTAGGAGGAAGTGCAACTATTTCTGTATGTTTTCTCAATATACAGTATAAAATTGCATCGATATTTTTTGTTTCAACACGAAAAACGACTCAACCATTTGAAATGAATTGGTGCACATAGTAAGCACTTGAGTCCAGCTTAGTTTTCATCAGTTTACTTCAATTAAAATATGCATTCTGAGAGGAGGAAGAAGGTCCAAACCAACCTTCAAAATATTTTTCAAATAAAACTACTCTTCCCGTACAATGAACGGCATCTTTGCTATTAAAGAAATAAATGTAGAAATCTTACGTTTTTCTCTGAAGCAATCAGATGCAGGTTAAAACACAATCACGAAATGCACCCTTGATATATAGATTACGATTCTATTCAAGGTGTCACCTCACCTTCCTATCTAAAAAAGACCCGGGTTCGATTCCCGTCAGGAGCTCATGTGTTTTACATTCCACGTTAATCAGTAGGTCCCGTCTCATATAGCCTTCCCGCTGAAAGGGACATTAAACTCAAAATATACTCAACCTATCTAGAAGAAGGGCGAAACATAATTCGTTACTGCTACCAGCTAACAAATATTTATACTCCATTTCTTGTTCTCATAAAATAATAATTCTATCTGTCAATTCTTAAATGTAATAATAAGTATTTCACGTTCATTTGGAAACCTAAAAAGAATCTGACATAAAGTATATCTCTTCTGTTCCTATCAATAGCTTCGACTATGTGTCTTTTTCTTTCCTTCTTTTTCATTCTAGTAATAATAATAATAATAATAATAATAATAATAATAATAATAATAATAATAATAATAATAATAATAATAATAATAATAATAATACATGGACACTGTTTTCCTCAGAAACTTGCGACTTTAAGATCTCCAGTGTAGAGCTCTGCCGACGACAACACACCGGCCATTTTTTATAGAAAAAAACTGAAAACATTATTCACTACCTTATTGTCTACGATTTGAACCACAAGAAATGATCACATTTCTTCGCGATAATGTGATTACAAAAATGAAATGTGATTCTACACAATTTCCTTTTCTCGGACGACTGGATAATTTTTTAAAAAACTTCTATTGTTGTAAAGAAAATGAGAAGCATGCCTTCAGAGGGAATAGATCTTAGGGCAACATGAACTTGAGCCCATAGTGTTACCGATTACACCGTCAAGACCTGCTTGCAAGGAAAGCGCTACATTGAGTGATTTGTCGAAAGAGTCCAAGCACTTTACATCGCATTGTTTCTTTCTTGTTTCATTTTTATTGCGTTCACTGTTTTTTTCGTACAATGCACGAAAAAGCTAATACATTTTTCGTCACGATGCTCAGGAATACTGTTTTAACTGATCAGCAAATAGAAAGCTACTGAGGTAATGATATGGGGTAATATGTAGTATTTGATTTTCATAGCAGCAAGGGGCAAGATACTATCCCGCAGAAAAAATGCATATATTTGTTTGACACACAATACTAGAGAACAAATAAATTAATAGGTCGAAACTACTCCCAATCGCAAACAAGTTGGAGTTTATATTATTATAGCCACAGCACTTAGTTCGATCGTCACACTCTGGAAGAATCTCGGCTCAATAATGCGGTCATAATTAGTACCGCTGGTGGTCCGAATGGGCCCGTGCCAGATTCTAGAAGGATGACCAATGCAAGATATCCAACTACTAGAAAACAAGCGACTGTGATACCTTGAAAGACATTTCCCGAACTAGTGGGGAGGCAGAACACGTGATTATTAGGTTTCGTTCAACCCGAGACACTAAAAGCAACCGATGGTCCTAAATTCTCAAGTTCATTATCCTGATCATTTCTAGACCCCCTTCCCCATCTACTGAAGCTAGAAAATAAACGTTTCTAATAAAAGGCCATATTTCCAAAACGAATGAAGATATTAATGAATTGTTTTTCCCGTTTTATTTGTAAGGTGTGCTTTACGATTTTGTATATTCATGCTTTGGATAGACCCAACGGTTTTTGGGAAAATTTAACATAAACATTACAAACTCACATTTTGACATTAATATTTTCTTTTTCTTTTCTTTTCTTTCTTTTCTTTTCTTTTTTTTTTTTTTTTTTTTTTTGCTCTGTATCTCACCAACAAGTTGTGGTATGGGAAGAATTCCTAATTGAATATGTAGAGAATTCAATTGTCTTTCCAACGGTACCAATATTGTTAGGTTTACTTCCAGAAAGAGCCCTACAGCGAGGTAAGTTTGAAGGCAAGTGCGCTTTGTTTCGAATGCTGATGCTCCGAATGGCACCACTGAATTTCAGCTCACGTCAGTTAATGAAGGTTTTGTTCTGAAGAACAGTTCTCATCCTTGTCCCTTGAGCTCTCCTGCACTGTTATGATCATTTCTAGAGCTCTGGTCAATTGATACGACCGCGAGTTAGGGATCACAGAATTTTGAAATAAGTAAAGATGTCTTTTATAGTGTTAAAGTTCATTGACAGTTGATATTCAGGATAATTCCGATTTTTCAATTCTATTTGTGTGCGACATTTCAACCGGTCCTTGAAAATAATTCTTTATTTCTTTAACTAAAATATTTACCTTACCATAATGAAAAAGCTGAAAAACATAAATAATGTAAAAATATATGTAAAGATGTCTTAAGTGGGATGGGCAAACACTACTTATAGGTGATATACAGGGTGATTGATAACATCCTTGTACACCTGAAAGGTGTTTCTAAAATCGCGAATGGTCTTGTATTCTCTTAATGGTTACTTTAAAAATGTTTTTTTTTTTTTTTTTTTTTTTTTTTTTTTAGGAACGTCAATAGCTATATTTGTATGTAATTTATGAGAATCGTATATTGAACTTGACTAAATACTTATTAATTACTGGAAACAAGCAGAACTATAATATTATTCTATATTATCATATCAAATCTGTGCAAAATATTTGCAAAATTACATATATTTTTTTTTTATCTTTTGAATCTGCATTAGATCAATCATTTTCTGGTACATAAGTGTTTGTAAGTGTATTATAACAGTTGTTCCCATTACAGCTACAGGTTTTCATGCTGTACAGCTACTGAAATCCACACACACTTGCATTTGTTTGTGTAGCGCATAAGTTTACATGTACAAGACTTTAATTCTGGTCAACTTTTTGGCATAGATTCCTGAGTGGTCCATTTTCGTGAGTGGGCACCAATTTTCCATTCGTAGTTTGGCGACCAAAAAGTTCGGGTTGAAGGGAGTCAATATTGAAGTCGCTGGCGTGCCGCCAAATGTATTGTTTGAACAGGACTGCATTAACCCATCTGGAGGCCCGGAACTAGAATAAATATGTGGCTCCTACTGACTTCACCTAATATATTTCTGTAAACGTACAGTGCGAAAGTTAAGGGAATATGTTTCATATTTTTGGTCATAGTTTATTTTATGATGTTGATTGTATCTTCATGATTCTTTTTAGACCGTCTCTTTTAGCCTAACCGGCATAACCGTGGGACGTAAAACTCAAAGATTTCATTTCATTTTTTCTTTTTAGATAGCCAGTTGTGATTTAGATCAGAGTAGAGGCCTCTTCCATCTGGAGGTTATAGTCCCCTAAGCCCCCCTTATATTGTCCCGTGTTTGAAGGCGTGCTCGTTTGATGTTTAGCGCTAGAGCATCCTTGTGTCTTGGAAGTTGGTCTGCGTTTCTGTGTCCGACCATATCAGCACAGACAGCATCATTCGAGAATTTTTGTGAGTCGATGTAGAGATTCAACAGAAATTCTTCTGCACGTGCTATCTTCTCATCATTCACATTACCAGATCCTAGTTACTTAGGAAGTATGAGTTTTTAAAATATGCATTCCATACATTCTTTTTGCCAATTGCTGCGAACTGATTGGTGGTGTCGCTTCCAGTAAGTGCATGGAATGCTGGCAAGGAATGGCGTATTTCATCGTTGAGCTCATTCACAATTTTGTGGATGGGAATACAACGTAATTTTATTGCTGTTCTGGTAGACATCCATATTTCTTCTGCCTTAAATGTTTCAAAAATGTATAAGGAGACGAAAAACATCGGCGTCTTTGAAGTCAATGAGCAACTGCTTACAACCACAGCTGGAAGTGTGGTATGTGTGAAATATTATTCTCGTAACAGCCTATTCATGATTAGGTTTCAGAAATGGTAGGTCTCTCCCTTTGATGTCTCCATGTGAAGTAAGTCTGTAAATCCAACTGATATGATAACAAACTGTTCGTCTTTCAATAATTTGCCTACAGAACCTAATCAGCTCTAAAGAAAGGAATGCTCGGAAGTAAGATTTGTTTTCAAGCAAACCAATAAAACATTTCCATTTCTGAGGAAGCGGACAATCTCGACCTTCAATACTTCTCCGAATCAGTCAGTAACTACTTGTTGTTCGTCTAAATCTTGTATCTCCGTTAATAGAACATGGACTGTTGTGGTGGATTAAACCATCAACTCGTGAGCACACTCTGTTTAGAAAATTCAGCACACATTTTACAAAAATATCCGTCAAATTACCACCAATCAGTTCAAAGAAGTTGTAAAAAAAAAGCATTGGGATGTATATTTTAAAAATCATAGTTATTAAGTAAATTAGGATCTGCTAATGTGGATGATGAGAAGATAGCACGTACAGAAGAATTAGTAGTGAATCTCTACACCGATTCACAAAGTTCTTCGATCAGTGTTTTCTGCGCTGATTTGGTCGGTTAGAAATAAAAAAAAATATCCTCTACCAACGAACGGTGCTCTAGTGCTAAACATCAAGCGAACACACGTTCAAACATACATTTGGCGGACTCGAATATTGACTTCCTCCAACCCGAACTTTTTGGTTGGCAAACTACGAATGGAAAGTTGGTGCTCACTCACGAAAATGGACCACTCAGGAATCTATGCCTAAATGTTGACCAGAGTTAAAGCCTTGTAAATGTAACCTTATGTGCTACACAAACAAATGGAAGTGTGTGTGTGGACTTCAGTAGCTGTACAGCATGAAAACCTGTAGCTGTAATGGGAACAACTGTTATAATACACTTACAAACACTTATGTACTAGAAAATGATGCATCTAATGCGGATTCAAAGATAAAAGAAATATGTAATTTTGCAAATATTTTACACAGATTTGATATGATAATATAGAATAATATTATAGTTCTGCTTGTTTCCAGTAATTAATAAGTATTTAATCAAGTTCGATAAAATATTCTCATAAATTGCATACAAATATAGCTCTTGAGGTTTCTGCAAAACATTTTTAAAGTAACCATTGAGAGAATACAGGCCCATTCGTGATTTTAGAAATACCCTTCAGGTGTACAACGATGTTATCAATCACCCTGTATATCACCTGTAAGTAGTGTTTGCCCATCTCACTTAAGACATCTTTACATATGTTTTTACATTATTTATGTTTTCTGCTTTTTCATTATGGCAAGATTAATATTTTAGTTAAAGAAATAAGGAATTATTTTTAAGAATCGGTTGAAATGTCGCACACAAATAGAATTGAAAAATCGGAATTATCCTGAATATCAACTGTAAATGGATTTTAACACTATAAAAGATATCTTCAATCATTTCAAAATTTTGTGATACTTAACGCAGGGTCGTATCAAGTAACCGGAGAGCTAGAATTATCATGACAGTGCAGGAGAGGTCAAGTGAGAAGGATGAGAACTATTCTTCAAATATTGGAAAAGAATTAGCTTTTATCTCGGAAACAAATTCTTCATTGACTGACGTGAGCTGAAATTTAGTGGTGCCATTCGGAGCATCAGCATTCGAATCAAAGCGCACTTGCCTTCAAACGTACCTCGCTGTAGGGCTCTTTCTGGAAGTAAACCTAATAATATTGGTATCGTTGGAAAGATGATTTAACGTTCTACATATTTAATTAGGGATGTTCTTCCCGTATCTCAACTCATTGGTGAGATACAGAGCAAAAAAAGAAAATATTAATGTCAAAATGTGAGTTTGTAATGTTTATGTTAAATTTTCCCAAAAACCGTTGGGTCTATCCAAAGCATGAATACACAAAACCTTAAAGTATACCTTACAGATAAAACGGGAAAAAGAAATTCATTAATATATTCTTTCGTTTGGGAGATATGGCCTTTTATTAGAAACGCTTATTTTCTAGCTTCAGTAGATGGGAAAGGGGGTGTACGGGGAAAACTTCCGCTTGTATCAAGCGACCGGCGGTCTAGAAATAATAAGGATAGTTGACTTGATGATTTAAGACCACCGGTTGCATTCACTCTTTCGGGTTGATCCAACTCCTTATTTTGAAGACTTTTCTAGATTCTGCCTCCCGACTAAATTCATTTTTACTTACGACAATGGTGCTGTTAATGCACAAGTCAGACGATGGAGCGGTTTGATAATCATCCTAAACTGATCTGCCTAGATTGGCCTGCCAAATATCCCGATCTTAACCCATAGAACCTCTTTCGGCTTCAATGATTCAAGAGTTGGAAAAACGTCGACAGCATCGGCACCAAGAGCTTGCCCAGGCTCAAGTCATGGCAGTCCGCATCTGGTAGTGTGTTCCAAGCTGGTAGCCAACACGGGAAAACGTCTATCTGATGCCATTATCGTAAATGGTAATTAAACCAAGTTTTAATGTCTCCATGAATACCATGATGTGTTTCCTATATTTCTTTTCTCTATTCCGGATTGTCGTACGGAGTATGGTGACTCACTAGTAGAGGGCTCACCTCTGGTTAAAGGGTCCCGTGATGTGAGTTGGTTGTGGAACATCGTGTCCGTGGGCTCTCGGGGTTTTCTCGTTTCCTTTCATATTACATATTCCGCCAATTATTTCATAACTTATTTCTATCATCCTTCATCTCTACTTATACCCTAGCCGGAACAACTTAGAGAACTAAACTGAAGTTTTAATTTCATTTCTCTGGTATGAAATTAAAACTTCATATACGATATTGTATTTGAATCGTATGTGAAAATTTTATTTCGTTCAATGTTTCTTTTTTATTCAAACATTTTGTTTCCTTCACAGCTCTCATACAAATGAATTTTTGTTATGATTATTACTATAAATTCCACTAAACATTCTGGTAAAAGTGAAGGTGTCTTTTGTTTCTTATATTGGTAATATTTTTTACGTATTCCCAATTCATATGTTTTCCTGATATTTTAATAGTTAACTCAATGCCTCAAAGAGAAATGTTATACTTTATTTCATACTTTTCTGTTGATGTTTTTAAATGCAAGAGAATTATTCCTATGCTCATACAAATTTAAAGAGATTACTTTTCTGAACTGTTTTTATTATGTTTTTCCCCTTATTTATTAAGTGTCAGCTCAATCCAGCAGAAGATACCTATTCCGGTTTCTTCTTTCATTTATACCTGCATTCCCAGACATACACAATACAGAATTCCACTCTTTTACTGTATCTTTAAACCAATCATGTAATGACCCTTAAGTTTGCATTCCTCATATGCCTGAATAATTGCAAAGAAACTTCTATTGTGGTAAAGAAAACAAAACACATGGCTTCAGAAGGATCTGTTGACCTCACAATGTCAAGTCCATTTGGTAACCTATTACACCACGAAGAAGTGCTTAAAATGGAAGTGATAAATTGAGTAATTTGCGCGAGGAAGACAACGAGCTTTTTCCTTGTTTTGTTTTTATTGTGTGTCCACTCTGTGTTTTTCGTAGAATGCATGAAGAACTGATACACTTTTCGTTTTTGGTTTCCAGGAATACTGTTTTAAGTGATCAGTAAACGGGCATATGCTGACGAAGTGATATGGGGCAATATATGATATTTTATTTTCATACCATCAATAGCAGTAATTGGAAGATGGTACTATCCCGCGAAAAAAAATGAATTTACTTCTTTGACATACGCACTGCAAAGCATTGGATGATTTGTATCATTAATTACAGAAGCTTCAAGAAAAATAAATCTTATGAAAATTAGTTTCTTACCTATGATAATCAATTATATATGCTTTTCTTATTTATTTAGCTCTTGTCCTAAATATTTTGCGTAATTTAATAACAAAACATTATCAAGTGCTCGCAATATAGACAACTGAATTGCAAATAGGTCCTCAAACTTTTTACAAGTGCTCTTCAAATTCTTTTAGAAGAAGAAAAATCTGCTTCAGTCAATCATGCAGTTTCCTACATACTTCAAATCAATTTTCCCTCACATTATATACGAATGAGAAATTACCGTGGTGGTTTATGTATTGAGCTGGCGAGTTAAAGGTCAAAGGATCGAATCTAGGAAATGAACATTAAATTTTTTATCGTTTGCAGTATTATACGAATATTTCACCCATAATAATATGAGAATAAAATAATTTGTGTTACCTTGGAAAAGTGAGAACTTCTTTCAATCTACCAGTGAAGCAACAGTAATCGAGCTGACTTATGCTGTCCCAACAAGTGGTAAAGTAAAATTCAATTTATCATAAGCCATGCCTAGAGTATGGAGTTAAAGAGTCTGTGTCACTAATATGATTGCAATATTGTTTTCATCTCCACTTTATCTATCTATGATTATCTCATACGTATAAACTAATCTCCCTGACCGAAATTCGTTTAGAAAATAGGGCCTGCCAGCGGCAGCACTCATGACTTAACTTTCGATATAGCGTTCAGGCATCATATAATTTTACCCGCTTTACGTAGTCAATTGTACTAGGTTTGTTAGTTCACTACACTTCTTCTATGTCTCACGCTATCTCCGCCATTTAACACTGCCTTTTTCATTTCTTCATTCACACATCCTATACTCTTTCAAGTTTAGTTTCATATGCGATTCCATATACTTTGATATGTTCTATTCGATGAGGTACAAATTCCTCAGTCTCTCGTAATATGTCCACACCATCTAGACAACTCTCTTGCTACCTTTTCTAGTAAGGATGAGTAAGATTTCAGAAGTCATTTTTTAATAAACTGAAATTCGGGAGTTGGTTCCCGATACCGAAACAAGAAAAAAATCCTTTTGCACTTTTCTCTAGGACACATAGTTTCGGAGCTACATGATGCCGAAAACGGGGCAAAATACACTTTACAGCGCTATATCTCCTCTATTTCGAAAGATAGAGGCAAGGCGGCATTGTCACCTAAAAGGAACGAAACCTGCACTATTCAAAGATAGGTATGTCGCAATCGTGAAATCAGTGTACAAGGGTTTCCCCAAAGGAGCGTAGGGACTCCCAGATAAACTGTCAGGTAAAGATACGTCAAAATAGGCGTGAATGGATAGGTTTCCCACCTGGTAACCATAATTAATTGTACCATGCCGAGATCTCAAACAGAGATGAAATGGTGGACACGTCATATTCGCTGTGTGTGGTTGCATAAGGGTCTTCACCACAGCGAAAATTAAACTACCGCTAATATGATTCTGCTTGTGATACCGTCATCACAACTCACTTATTTGCTTTCCATTTGCAACTGCAGAAAGATTTAGCATTTTTTGCGGGTTGTGTAAATAGCGGCACATCCAAAGAAGATGGGTGAGTTGTGATAACGGTATCACATGCAGAATATTATCTAGTGTACTATGTTTTTATTTTTCCAATAATGTTATTTGTTTCCAAGATATAAAAAAAACTTTAAAATTAGCGGTAGTTTCATTTCACTGTGGTGAAGAGCCATAACCACTAGGTACTGATGGTAACCAACAATGCAGTGGTATTAATCATTCCTGCCAGGGATACTGTGTTATTTTCATGATATAAGCCGGGGATAAGCTTTTACGTGAGGTGATTTCCCCTGCACCCTTTCATTTATTTGAACACTGCTGACAGCAAAACATTGACTATTTTCGGGAACATTGCACAGTCACAAACAAAGGGTCATAGCTACCATACGGCAAAACCACACTACATACGTACTTCGTTGATTTGGCTCGAGAGGACTCCCAAGTTGCCAGTCCAGGTCATTCCGATGCAGAAGGAGTTAGCACGGAAGAAACACTGAGTGCACAGCCAACAAACAATACATCACCATTAAGCAGACCTATCTTGTCTGTCAAAGTCATCCGTGAAGTTGAAGTGGGCAACTACTACGCTGTGTGTTGTGAATCACGTCCATAGTGTAGTGTGTTGTGTCACTGGCCCATTACACCATTCAGGAACGGGCCGAGATGATTTTTGTATATGGAGAAGCACATGGAAATGGTAGGCAGGCAGCCTGATTATACAACGATCGATATCCCAATAGAAGCCAACCGCATCATACATTTGCAACGCTGTTTCGTCGTTTGTGTGAGACTGGAACGTTTCACCCTGGTATGACACGGGAAGACCACGTGAGGAACGTACTGTGCATGTCGAAGAATGAATTTTACGACATGTGCTCGATGACCCGAGTGTAAGTTCCAGGAGCTTGCCCGTCAGCATAATGTCAGTCATGAGAGGGTGTTGTCGTTCCTTCATGCCAACAATTTTAACCCCTATCATTTGCAACGGGTACAGGGTCTATCGCCAGGGGATTTTTCTCCCAGGCTGGACTTTTGTAATCAATTTCTCCATTTGGTGGTAACAACTGTCGGTTTTTTCTCCTTCATTTTGCTCACAGATGAAACCCAATTTGGAAGAGATGGCATCCATAATTTTCATAATAGTCATCTGTGGTCTGTGGATAATCCACATGGAATAGTACAGGCCCGCCACCAGCACCAATTTTGTATCAACGTTTGGGCAGGTATTTATTTATTTATTTTATTTATTTGCCATCAACACAACAGGCATAAGGCCAATTATAGTGTTGGTGTATTACATAATACATTTACAATAGTTTTCTTAAACATAGAGTTCATATTGCAGATGTCAATTTCTTTGTGTTTGATACATATTTTGTTGTAAGTAGAACACATTCTCCAAATTGGTGATTTCAATAATACGTTGCTCCTTGCTTTTTTGCAATAAAACAGACCAGAGTTATTAGCACGAGTTTTAAGTGTCGGGACATGAAAATTTAATGTTGATATGAGATCCGTACAATTAAATTCGTTTTGTACTATTTTATGGAGAAAAATCAAATCTGTCACATTTCGCCTTTGCTCAAGTGTAGGGATACAGAAGTTGTCTATTAATGTTAGATAATTTTCATAATATGGATAGACTCCAGTTGTCTTGTACATCAAGTATTTGATAAATTTAGATTGGACCTTTTCCACTTGGTGTCTGTATTGCTGTTGTGATGGGTTCCAAATCACAGCAGCATATTCCAGTTTTGATCGGACATAGGCATAATACAGTTTTGTTAGTGTAGTACTATTGTTAAATTCCTTTCCAGTTCTAATTATGAACCCTAACATCTTGAGAGATTCGTTAACTATGTTTTCTACATGGTTCTTAAATGTCAGTTTCGTATCAAATATAACTCCAAGATCTTTGACTGAATTTAATCTATTTAGTAAGATCTGATTCACTGAGTAATCAAACTCTATTTGATTTTTGTTTCTGGTAAACGATAAAATGTTACATTTGTTTATGTTTACATTAAGTTTGTTAAGAGAACACCAATTAGCAATATTCTCCATGTCACGTTGTAAATCGAGACAGTCATGGATGGTCTTTATCCTACCGTATATTTTGAGGTCATCAGCAAAAAGCAATTTGTTACTTAATAATATATGATCAGGGAGATCGTTAATGAATAAAAGGAACAATAACGGACCTAGATTAGAGCCCTGGGGAATTCCAGAATATGCAATATAATCAGATGATTTATATTCCTTGTAGATAACAGTTTGTTTACTATTATTTAAATATGATGAAAAGAACTTGATCAAGGGAGAAGAGAAACTATATTCGCCTAGCTTATGTAATAATACCTTGTGATTGACTCTGTCAAATGCTTTTTCAAAATCTATATATATTACATCCTACAACCTGACATCCTACATCTAACGAATTTGCTATAAAGTCTGTGATAAGTGCAAGGTTCTGGGTGACCATCTCATTGGACCAGTTGTTCTTCCACAACGACTCACTGCGTCTATCTATGTGAATTTCTTGCGCGAGATACTTCCTACACTTCTGGAGAATGTGCCGTTGGTCGTAAGACAACGTATGTGGTATATGCATGATGGTGACCGGGCGCATTTCTGTCGCGCCGTGCGTGATTATTTGAACACTATTTTCCCGGGCAAGTGGATCGGCCGTGGCGGTCTATGTCACGGCCTGCCCGGTCGCCGGATTTAAACCTTCTGGACTACTATTTTTGGGGGCATCTCAAAGCTGTTGTTTATGCTACTCCGGTACCTGATATCCAAACATTGGAACAACGCGTCCGAGCCGCTTGTGACGCTTTGCGGGAAGAATTAGACACGTTTCGACGTGTGTGCGGGTCTGTGCGACGACGTCTTAATGCCTGTGTTCAGAGTGGTGGACGTCATTTTGAGCTTCTTCTTTAGTGTTGCCACAGGTAAGACTGTTATAAGACTTCTGAAACCTTTAGTGTCATTCTTTGAAATACTTATTCATCACGGACACCAGTACGAGCTGTAGTGTATCATCCTTGAAAATACAGTCCATGTTTGCCTTACGCATGCTTACTTTTGTCCATGTCTTCCATGCCTCAGTTGCCTACTCGGTAGGGCCTACAGCGATTCTCGGCCCTGCAATGTCAGCGTACTCTGTTTGTTGGGGAACCGCTGCACCAACACCCATGTCCGGCGGTGTTCTCTTGAATTGATCCCCGACGCACCAATGGGGAATCCCCACTTTCCTAGCTCTCACCCCACAGTTCGTACGTAAGCCATACATAACAAGTCACAGTACATACGTCTGTTTCACTTTTCACTGCCCCTACCATGTCTGCTTTGGGAATCCCCTTCTTCCTGTATGGACCCTAATTGCGCAGTTCCATCTGCCCCATTCAGTTTGCACCATCAGTTCCCTTGAGTATGATTTTCTTTCTCATTTTGTGGACCGACGCCCCTGTTTCAATTCGTTCGAGAGATATTCTACTTTACCCACGGGTGTGGGCCATCTTTTGCTCGGTTCCTTCTGGAACACGCCGTCTCTTTCGACTTCTGTTCATGACTTGTTTCCTTGTTTCCAGTTGTGGAGTCACCCTCCGAAGTGTATTCACCCATACTTCATATCCACAACTTCATTGTTGGTCACCATCAGTAAATGGTGTTTACACAACCACACATACCTAATATGACGCGTCCATGAATTCGTCTCTGTTTGAGATCTCGACATGGTTACAACTAATTATGGTTACCAGGTGGGAAACCTATCCACTAATGCCTATTTTGACGTATCTTTACCTCACAGTTATCCGGAAGTCCTTACGCTCCTTTGGGAAATTCCTTGTGCACTGATTCCACGATTGCGACATATCTATCTTTGAATAGAGCCGGTTTTGTTCCTTTGAGGTGACCATGCCGCCTTGCCTCTACCATTCGAAATAGAGAAGATATAGCGCTCTAAAGTGTATGTTACCTCGTTTTCGGCATCATGTAACTCCGAAACTATGTGTCCTAGAGAAAAGTGCAAAGGAACGTTTTTTCTTGTTTCGGTGTCGGGAATCACCTCTCGAATTTTGTTGGTGGAGTTTCCTACCACCGTATATATATATATATATATATATATATATATATATATATATATATATATATATATATATATATCGGGTGTTGCAAAATAAGTGTTACAACTCTTGGGAGGTGACTCCTGCCACTGAGACAAGAAAAAAGTTCTCTGGAATATTCGGCTATCGGACATAGTTTCGGATCTACAAGGTGACGAAAGCGTGGGAATATGACTTTCGGACGCCAATAGTTCGGCAACTATCCAACGTAAAGACGGCGGGTAAAAATTCACTGAAGAAGTATACCTGCTGTATTGAATTTTGCATGTTTCACAATTCTACCATGCACGCGCAAGGGATTCCCAAAGTAACGTAGGGAGTCCCGGATAATCTGCCAAATGAAAATTGGTTTAAATTGATATGAATTGATAGGGTTTCTACCAGGTAACAATAATTCGTTTGTATTAAGTCGATATCTGGAACAAATACAAAATGGCGGACATCTTCATGCCCGTTGTGTGTGGTTACATAATCGCCAGGTACGGATGCTGGCAAAAGTGACGTTCTGAGTATTAAGAGTACCTAATTTGTACTCAAATGCTCTAGAAAGACTTCTGGAGTGTCGGTAGAGCACAACAGATGGAAGCAGGGTAATTCACATGTGTGGAAACAATTAACGAAAAATGTCCAGAAATGCACTCATACTCAGTAAACGTGAGTTCAAAGCGTCGAAAATGTAAGGAATAGGATCAAGGACATGAAAGCCATTGCAAATTCACCAATAATATTTAATCAATCCGATGCAATATTATCTGCACGGCTACATACCAATAAGGAGGCAACAAATGCTGCCAAGTTGAAATTGTGCAAGGGGACTCACTAAGAAACCGGGGAAACTCAAGGAATGTCAGTAGTGGGATCGCATGTTCGATATTGAAATGCGGGCAATGTGTGTGTTGGTATCGACATGTAGCTAATGGACAAATATCAACATGTCCCACTACTGCTGGGAAACCGTTCCACGTGCGAAAAATAGGAAAATAACTACTCAGGTCTTAAATATGAGGCGTGGGCTCCCAGTAGGATTGGAAACTGCGACTATGCGAGCGAAAGCGAGCGCTCTAGCCCTGGGGCTTCGAGGGAGCCTCACTTTCTCTGTATTCATTTCTTTGAGGAGTACCCACTTTGTTTAACATGCGCACTTGTACAGCCTCCCGACATTCTTGTGTGTTTCATTTTGTTACTCCTGCACAGTTGTAAACAATCAGAGCTTTAAGACGTTTCTTCCTATTTCTCATGTAGTTTTATTTTCCATATGTATGGTGTTCCAGTAGTAGTGTTACATATACCAAATTGGTCCATTTTTGTCTTTGCCTTGGCATGTGTACTGTGTGTAAGATACGAATTTCTGGAGGTATTTTCCTATATTTCGAGTACGACATATATCCCAGAAGACGTGGGACATGATACAACTTTGTTATTTTTACGCTCTATGAGAATTTCAACCATGGATTAAGAGATATATTTTGATATGTGTCGACTGTGGGACAATGTCCCAAACAAAGAGGGACATTGATACAATCGTGTTCTAGTTACGTTTTACCAAAAAGTGCACCAGATGTGATAGCAGAATATACAACGTTATTTTCCTAGTTTTCGCATGTGCGACGGGTCCCAGCTGTGGTGGGACATGTTGGCATTTGCCCATTAGCTACATGTCGATATCAACACACACATTGCCCGCATTTCAATATCGATCATGCGATCCCACTACTGACATTCCTTGAGTTTCCCCAGTTTCTTAGTGAGTCCCCTTGCACAATTTCAACTTGGCATCATTTGTTGCCTCCTTATTGGTATGTAGCCGTGCAGATAATATTGCATCGGATTGATTAAATATTATTGGTGAATTTGCAATGGCTTTCATGTTCTTGATCCTATTCCTTACATTTTCGACGCTTTGAATTCACGTTTACTGAGTATGAGTGCATTTCTGGACATTTTCCGTTAATTGTTTCCACACATGTGAATTACCCTGCTTCCATCTGTTGTGCTCTACTGACACTCCAGAAGTCTTTCTAGAGCATTTGAGTACAAATTAGGTACACTTAATACTCAGAATGTCACTTTTGCCAGCATCCGTATCTGGCGATTATGTAACCACACACAACGGGCATGAAGATGTCCGCCATTTTGTATTTGTTCCAGATATCGACTTAATACAAACGAATTATTGTTACCTGGTAGAAACCCTATCAATTCATATCCATTTACACCAATTTTCATTTGGCAGATTATCCGGGATTCCCTACGTTCCTTTGGGGAATCCCTTGCGCGTGCATGGTAGAATTGTGAAACATTTAAAATTCAATACAGCAGGTATGACTTCTTCAGTGAATTTTTTACCCGCCCTCTTTACGTTAGATAGTTTCCGAACTATTGGCGTCCAAAAGTCATTTTCCCACGCTTTCGGCACCTTGTAGATCCGAAACTATGTCCGATAGCTGAAAGTTCAGGAGAACTTTTTTTCTTGTCTCACTGGCAGGAGTCACCTCCCAAGAGTTGCAACATTTATTTTGAAACACCCAATATATATAGTATGGTGCTTAGTTCCTTGTAGAAAAGCAGAAGAGTGATTTCTGAGAGTAAAACAAACAAAAAAGTTGCAATAAACATACTGTGAAAACCGCATCATTTACGTCTTATGGGCTGCTGAAAACACAAAAAAATGAATTTTAAAGGTTCGTAGCTTCAAAACTATGGGACCTACCGTAGTCTGGTCAAGACCACTTAGGAATTAATATGTGGTCTATCCAAAAATACGTTTTAGAACCCTTAGGTACTCACGCAACGATTTTTATGGAGGTAGTTGGAGAGTAGTTTATATCATAGGCCCGTAGTCAAACTGTTTCTATAAAAATTGTTGTAGAAGCACCTCAGGATTCTGAAACACGCATTTTTGGATACGGCACATACTAGTCCTAAGTGAAGTCTTGACCCGACCACCGTAGGTCCCATAGTTTTGGAGCCATGGAGCTTTAAAATTCATTTTTGCATGTTTTCGGCAGCCTATAACTCGTAAATGACGGGGTTTTCGCCCGTTTTAGTCACAGGAATCACTCCTCTGCTTTTGTACAACGAATTTAGCGCCATACTATACATATGAATAGGTATCAGAAACATAAATCATTTTAATTCTGGACGTGTGATTTCAGATTGATATTCAACTCAGAAATCTGTTCTCATTATAACAGTGTTAACATTCCACATTTCAGCGTTTTCGTGTACAAATGATGGATATGGTAAATACATGTAACTGAACTTTAAAACGATACATTGATTTAAAACGTGACGTTCATTTGATATTTTTCAGACTTCAAAATAAAATTTTATTTTTTTAAAAAAATTCTCCTATATTGAAAAAAGAAGAACCTATTATGTCAAGTTCGAACTGTTGTATTTTAATTCTAGAAATCTGCTTTGCTACGACGTTATCTTATGAAAAAATGCATTGTTCCTTGTAGAACCTCTGGCAGCGCAGGCTCACACTTGGAATTTTAAATAGGCATGTTCTGTTTTTCTCAGTAATTTCAGCTGAAAATATTGATTGAACTTGCATAATGGAGCTTTGCGTTAAGTGTGAATTGTATGCTGATCGCAGAAATATGTATTTTTCTGTTCTTTAAACTTAGTAGCACTTTAGTGCATTGTGCACTGCATCAAATCATTTCCCCTCAAATTTCGTCCTGAATATTCCTCGCGTAATTATATGGGAGACTAAGGTTTCATAACAAAAAATGTCTCTTGCTTATAACTTTCTTATTTTGCTTTGTTTCTTCTCAAGAATCATAAATGATTATTCATTACTACACTGTTTTATTCAGGAAAGTAGTAAGAAGCAATAATATACGAAGAAAACTGAGTTATTAATGACAATGTGGAAGTTAAGTACAGATGGTGATCAGAAAAATGGAAACACCTGTAGTTGGCAACACGTCAGATGTATGGGTTGGCAGATGTATGGTGTCGTGGCGCCCGCAGCGCCGGACCGCTGCCGGTGGTGTGTTAGGTCGGTCTCCATACTACGTCAGGCGCAGTGGAACAGCAGTGTCCAGTGGCTGCAGCAGACGGAGGTAGTGTAAAATGGGAGACCTCTCAGATTTTCAAAGAGGGCAAATTGTTGGTGCGCGGTTATGTGGAGTGAGTGTGACGGTTGTGTGGCAGTGGCAACTGTGTTAGGTGTGTCGCGTGGGATAGTGTCGAAGGTGATGACGGCCTACACAACACACGGGAAAACCACATCGGGGAAGCGGAACAGTGGGCGGAAGAAAATCATGAGTGACAGGTCACGCCGGGCATTAAAGCGTATTGTCACGCAGAACCGTCGTGCCACTGCGGAGCAAGTGACGGAGGAACTCAATCAACACCTCCCCCACCCTGTTTCGACAATAACAGTCCGCCGCGAATTACATGATATGAACTTACGGGGTCGTGTTGCACGGGCCAAACCGCTCATCACGGACCATAACGCTTTCGCACGCCGCAAATGGTGCCGCGACCATGCAACTTGGACCGTTGAGGACTAGAAACGTGTGATATGGTCGGATGAGTCATCCTTCACCCTATTCCCAACCACAGGCCGTGTTTATGTGTGGAGAACGCCCAAATAAGCTTATGATCTGCAGTGTCTCCGCCCAACTGTGAAACATGGCGGCGGCTCGGTGATGCTGCGGGCCGCCATATCATGGTTTTCATTGGGTCCTGTGGTCACACTTAGCGGACGAATCACTGCCAACGATTATGTCACAATTTTAGGAGACCACTTGTATCTTATGGTCCGGATGTCGTTCCCGGACAATGATGCCATCTTCCAGGATGATAATGCACCCATTCACACAGATCGCGTTGTTACAGCATGGTTTGAGGTTGAAGTTCAACACTTCCCTGGCCCCCCAATCCCCAGATCTCAAAATAAATGAACATCTGTGATCCGTCTTGGAAACACGACTCCGGCGACGATTTCCACCTCCATCCTCTCTCACAGAACTGGCCGATGCCCTGCACTAGGAATGGTGTAAAAATCCACTTGCTACCATTCTCGACCTCTATGCCTCCATCCCACGTCGCATCAAGGCTGTTCTGAAGGTGAAAGGTGGCCCGACACCATATTAATCTGGTAAGTTGCAATTTCGTTCAGGTGTTTCCATTTTTCTGATCACCATCTGTATATGTGAACATTTTTGCGGATGACAGTGCCTATTTTAGAAAAGTGAAAACCTTGAAAAATTGAAAATTTATGTAGTTTTACTATTTTCATGAAAGAAGTACCGGCATATTCAAATAGTATGCATATTTTTCATAGTCACCTATACTAGGGCTTTCGTATAACTTTTATTCTGAATCGTTGCGCTTTTTATCTGAAGAGAAATTGGAAACTTACGAAAATAGCGGGAAAAGAGGAAGCGTTTCTTAGCCTATGACGAAGTCTAAGAATTTTCACGATTTCAATTACGAAACTCCCAAAACGTTCACAAATTCTAACAATTTGACATGCCCATGTGTATGTGTACTACGACGTTTCTACCGAGGTTACTGTATGTACGAGGTTTATGCCATCGTATTCGATGATGAGATTTACGAAAACTGTCAAAAGTCTTTCGTAGGTTCAGAAAAAAATCCTTTCTTTCTATATTTTCGTAAAATTCCTCCTTCCCTTCGAATAAACTGGCTTAAACTTTTACACATATAAAAAGTACGAAGATCTAAGTATATGTTGCTCAAAAATTAAATTTATAAATATATTAGGAAGTTCACGATGAAAATCGGAAAAATATACTTTTTCCTTATTACAATCGTCAATACTGTGAAAGAAAGTATATACAGCTATAGATTATCAACATGTCCACTATTGTAGTTATGAAAATTACTATTGCCAATCAAATACGTGTAAATATAAGAATGTATATACACAAGGTATATACACAAGTTGTGGGAGAAAAACAGGAAGGTAGTATCGTAGGCAAATATGGTTTAGGCGAAAGAAATGAAAGGGGAGAGGGACTGGTGAATTTCTGTAGACAGAATTCACTAGTAATTGAGAACACTTGGATCAATCAGCACAAGAGAAGAAGATATACATGGAAATCACCAATAGACGGAAGATATCAGATAGACTATGTTATGATTCAGGACAGGTATCGGAATAACTTAAAGAACGCGAAGACCCTTCCCAGGACTGATATTTTCTCTGATCATAATCTTGTGCTGGCCGAAGTAGATATTCAACTGAAAAATGTAGGCAGAAGAAAAGTAGGTAACAAAGTGTTGAATACTGAAAAGTTGAAAAACGAGGAAATAAGAAATCTTTTCGTTAAAAAATTCGAACAAAAATGTTCAAACGAGGAAAGAATAGGTGCAGGTAGTAACGCTCGGTGGGAACATATTAAACGTTGCTTACAGCAGGCTGCAGAAGAAGCAGTAGGTTACCGCGAACACAAAACTGCTAAGAAACCATGGGTTACAGAGCAGATGATACAGAAAATGAGGGAGAGGAAGATGCGGAAACAGGTTGAAACAGAAGAGGGCAGAAAGATGTACAGAAAGTTAAATAATGAATTACGAAGAGAAACAGACAGAGCGAGGGAAGAGTTCTACAAAAGAAAATGTGAGGACAGAAGAATTAGAAACAGTTGGGAAATATGAGGAAATATACAAGGAGGTGAAATCTATGGAATTTCGGAGGAAACAAGGGGGTATTATGATGGCAGTAGAAAATAAGAATGGAAAGGTAGTCAGCGAGAGAAATGAGGTCATAGGAAGGTGGAAAGAATACGTTGAAGACTTATATGAGAGTAGGGATAGACCGTACAGCCTAAATGTAGAAGTAGAAAATGAAGTAGGCGAGGATGATAAAGGATTTAGTATTCTTAGGGATGAGTTTGAAAAGGCTATATCTCAGACTAGGAATGGAAAGGCAACCGGAATAGATAACATACCAATCGAATTCATTAAAAAATATAGGAGACAAGAAAAAAAAAGAATTGTTCCGACTATGCAACGAAATATATAAAACAGGAGAATGGCCAAAGGACTTTCTGAAAACGATCATGATACCGATGGCTAAGAAATCGAACCCAAAGAGATGTGATGATTATAGAACTATTAGTCTCATATCTCATGTAGCTAAAATTCTGCTCCGAATACTGAACAGAATGTTTTTATGAAAGAACGAATAAATAAATTGAGGAGGAGCAGTTCGGGTTCAGAAGAGGCAAGGGCACAAGAGATGCAATTAGATTATTAAGGGCGATCGGTGAAAGATTTATAGAAAAAGGGAAAGAGGTGTATGTTATATTTATTGATCTAGAAAAGGCTTTTGACCGCGTGAATTGGAAATTGTTGTTGGGAGTTCTAACGATTATAGGGTTGGAATGGAAAAATAGAAGACTCATAAGAAACTTATACATGAACCAACAAGTAAGTGTTAGGATAGGGGAAGAACTGACGGAAGAGAGTGCAATTGGAAGGGGAGTTCGACATGAGTGCTGCCTCTCGCCAACACTATTTAATGTATATCTAGAAAAGATAGTGAAAAAGAGTTCACATGATAATGATGGCATTTCGGTAGGAGGTAGAATGATTAGATACATAAGATTTGCAGACGATATGGCGCTGTTGCAGAATCTGAAAAGAAAATCAATAAAATGTTAGAAAAAATGAGAAAGGGCTTTGAAGAATATGGGATGAAAATAAATGTTAGAAAGACAAAAGCCATGGTTATTGGAAGGAAGGGGTCTGTGAAATATAAAAGTAGGAGGGGAAAAAATAGAACAAGTGAATAGTTTTCGATATCTGAGTAGTATTCTTAGTAATAACATGAAGTTCGAACGTGAAATATAAGCAAGGATAGGAATGGCGAAAGAAGCCTTTAGGAGGAAGAAAAGTCTGTTTTGTGGGACCTTGAATAAAGAGTTGAGAAAAAGACTCATAAAATGATTCGTGTGGAGTGCTGTACTGTATGGGGAGAAACGTGGACATTACGTAAAGGTGATGAAAATCGACTGGAAGCCTTCGAAATGTGGGCGTGGAGAAGAATGGAAAGAATTAGTTGGGTCGAGCGGAAAACGAATGAGAGAGTGTTAGAAATGGTGGGTGAGAAAAGAACACTTTAAGATATTAGGAAGAGGAAGAGATACTGGTTGGGACATTGCCTAAGAAGAGATTGTATCATGAGGGACGTCCTAGGGGGTATGGTGGCGGGAAAGAGAGGGAGGGGGCGAAGGACTCTACAATTAATGGATGATATAAAAACAGAAAGATCATACGCGAAGACGAAGAAGTTAGCGGAGGACCGTGGAGTATGGAAGCTTCTCAGCTGCGGCAACTGACCTGCCAATAAACGCAGAATACTTATGATGATGATGATGATGATGATGATATACACAAGGCGTGTTTTCTGAAGTACCGTTTCGAAATAATAATAATAATAATAATAATAATAATAATAATAATAATAATAATAATAATAATAATAATAATACAAGTATACTTTTTGTAACTTTATTGTCGCACGAAAATCTGTACCATAATCTATTTTTCTGCATAGCTATCAACAATATCAATGCTCTTATCGTACTCTATAACAAGCTTTGGAACACCGTTCTCATAGAAGTCTGCCGCCTCGTTTGACATCCACTGAAACACAGCCATTTTGATTTCATCATCGTCGTGGTGGTGCTGACCACCCAGATGCTTCCTCAAATGCAGGAACATTTGGTAGTCACGCGGTGCAGATCAGGGCTGTACGGAGGATGATCAAGTTCTCCCCAAACAAATGATGTGGTGAGATTCTGAATTTGAATTCCCGCGTGTGATGGACATTGTCGTAAAGCAAAACGATCCCCTTACTCATTATGCCAAGTCTTTTGTTTGGGATTCCACGGCATAGTTTTAGTAACATCGCACAAAACATAATAGAATTTATTGTGTCACTATGAGGAAAATATCCCCCTTCTTACTAGTAGTATCCCCTTCCTGTTCCAGAACATAGTACATACATATGATTTTTCCAAGCTGAAATTATTTGCTAGAACTTCACTTTCTTGGATGATGTTGATTGTTGCCTTCCATGGATTATTGTTTCTATTCCGGTGTACTTAAGTCCCTATTTTTATTCGCCTTTTCCTTAAAATATTATCACCTTTCTCATTGTACCGCTCAAGGAAAGTCAATGACTGGCTAAACGCTTTCGATTTGTGTACCGAAATCAACATATTTGGTAGCCAGCGTGAGCACAACTTCCGAAGCTTTAACTCACAATTTAATAGGGAACATTTCTTAAAACTTGAGAAAACATTTTTGGTACCCAGTTAAGCACAACTATCGATTTAAGCGTTAAATTATAATTTCGTAGAGAACACTTTAAAACTTCAGGAAACTTATCAGATAACGACGAAATCGTAAAGTGTCTCTTCTTTGTTACTTTTTCATCAACTTTCTGCACCAAGTATTAAGTGATGATAGAAGGTCGTCCACTTTGTTCCTCACCATGAATATTCATGAACCATCTTTAAAAGTTCTAATCCATTTCCGTACCAATCCATCGCTCATAAGGGTTTCTCCATACACTTTGTAATTTGGCGATGAATTTTTCACGCTTTCAGGCCTTTAGTACTAAGAAACGAATCACAGTGCGAATTTCACAGTCTGCGGATTCTCAATGGCGGAGGCATTTTAACTACTCACAAACAATCGTAAACACGGTCGAATGTTTCCGTAGTGGCGTCTGTTGTTTACCAATAGATAGGGTATAGGTACACAACACAAATGCACGGAATGGCGACCGCAGCTCTGCGGTGACAGAATTTCAAAACGATACTTACCTAAAAAACACGCCTCGTATAAACAAAGAAGATGTAAAATGTTTTGTACTTGAAAGATATACTTACAAGAATTCTTTGACAAGAATCCAAACATAATCTTTAATACCTTCTTTTATAAACAAAGTGTTCTAATGTTTTCATTAGAACAACTCCAGGTCATAATACCAGAAGTCAATGATGACTGAATTTGTATAGAAGACTGAAAAAATCCTTTGCTTGTTCTACTAGTTGTTTAACAATTTTTTTAAAATTGAAATATATGGTCATTCGAATTTATTTTGCAATTAATCTTCACATCAAGAAATTTATTTGAACCAGAAAAGTTTTTTTTATTTTGTTAATTACTACTACATAAGAGAGAATATTGTTTTTGAAAGGATAATGAAAGCATAGCAGATTCTTTTACCATTACTTAAAACTAGTCTGTTTGTATTTACATAGTCAGTCAATCGATTGTATGATACACTCGCTATCTTTAATATTTTGTGAGTTTCCAGTAATAATAATATTGGCGTCACCAGTAACTAAAACATATTTAAAAGATGTCCGCTAAATCATTTATACGAAAAACAGTGGGCCAAGTACTGATCCGTGTGGTACATCAGTTTGTATTTTATCTTCAGGGACAAAAAGCTGAATTTCTACATAATCTGAACTACCTAATATCTGTTCTTCAAACACGACACAATATACTTATTAGCAATTCTATACAATAAGAATGTATGTTCTCAAGTAGAAGACTTGATCACAAGTTGCAAAGCCTTCGTAAGTTCATCAGAGATTTTCTATTCTTTGTTTTTTATCATACATATGATAGTATTGCAAGTCAAAAATTGCAAATTGAGGAGATTAAGCTTTCAACAGCTTACCCTGTGATAATATTGATTTATTGGCAAGAAAATACCCCCTTAGCCAATGTAGCATTACCATCTGAAAGATTCTTGAAAATACTAACAATATAGAAATAGAACTATAATTTTTAGTATTATAACGACTGTATTATTTTCAAACAAAAATAATTTTGAACACTTAATCGCTAAGGAAAAATAATCGATAATGACATAAACATATGAGTCAGGCGAGAAGCAATTACCGAAGCAAATTGCTCTATAATGAAGGATATCATTTCGTCAGCACTAGCAAAGTGATTCATTTTGTCAGCACTAGTAATTCTATGATTTCTAAAATTTGCTCAATAGTTATTGGGTTAATAATAAATATACATTTCGGCAAAGTATGTGTCTATTATGCACCACTTACTCTAATGCACCAACAATGACGGAAAGTTCACCAACATGCGGCGATGTTATAAAATATATTTGCAATTTCGGTTGAATTCTTAATTTGATTAATGTTGTAAATTATGATTCAAATTATCCATATCATCTTTATTTGTCTGTATTGACAAATTCCATATAGTCTGAATTTTAATTCTAAAAGATTTAATGGTTCTTGAATTGTGGATTGGTTTCACAGTTTCAGTAACTTTTGTAAGTGTGTTTATACTTTTTAACATAATTTGGGTAATTATCAGAAATTTTGAAAAATAATTCAAATTAACCATTTTGGCATGATTAATTAATCTTTATTTTAAGTGTGGTTTCCATTTGGAATCCAACTTTTAGTAGGTTTATTACTATTTCTAATAGCTACAAGAGGAAAAGTTACATTCAAACAACGTGAAAAAGAATCTACGGAGTTAAAGTTTCGTAGGGTAGTGGAAAATAAATTTTATGCCAGTTTTCAAAAGTTTACAAATGACCAAAGTAGTTAATATTATTCACAGAGAAGAATTATTTTTTAAGTGTTAGTGATTCCCCGTTTGTTTCATTGTGAGAATTTGACAACGCAACTAACTATGTACCATGATCTAAATAACCAGTTTATAGTTAAGACATACTCTGGTTTCTATCAGCTTATCAAGTGTTGACTTTCCAGTTCGATTAGGGGAAGTTAGTAAGTTTTGTAAATCTGACTTATCTTGAATTTCAATCATCCAATTTATGTCACCATAGAAAATAATAGTATGTCCTCTGCCTAAACTGTCAAGGAAAAGTTTCAGATTTCTGAAAATAGGCCTAACTTGCCCGAGTTTGATCTATAAAGTTTTTGACTTTCTTCTCTTACTAACTCCTCTCAGAGTGATTTAGTTATTGTTTACTTCGTTTATATTTCATTCATATTTTGGATACTATACGTAATTAATAATAATCTTGCTATCTAGTTGCAATAAATATATGTTCCATATATTATGAAGTTCACTAACCTAAATTTATTATAACTCACCTATACATTCACCATTCTCGTCTCTTCTATAGCCATGACTACAGTTTGTTGCCTCGTCTTTATTTAAAATGGCTTCTTCAACTGATTTTGCACACTTATATGAACCTATGGTGTTGAAACAACCATATGTGCAATTGAGTGTCATTTCATCGATTTCACATTCGTTAATATCTGAAAAACAAAGTTCATGTTATCTATTACTAAAAAGAAAACAACACATTATAATTATGAACCTTATTTTCATAATACATTTCATTTCGATTATGTTAGTCGCCATTGAAGTGTTATCCGATAAAATAACATTCACGGTTTGAATCATAATGTAACAACTAAATTTATTTACCATACTCAGATTCGTAGGGACATCTACCATGATTGATAAACCGCACAGTTTAGTGAGTGAATTGCAAGTTCGATCTCGGACCATGAAAATTCGTGGTCGATAGATGTTACATTTATGGCTGTTAAAAAGGCACGACACGTTTCCCAACTTTACCTTTAATCAAACTATTATTTCAACATTTTGGACTTCT
Organism: Thermobia domestica; assembly: GCF_964235325.1. Lineage (NCBI taxonomy): Eukaryota > Metazoa > Arthropoda > Insecta > Zygentoma > Lepismatidae > Thermobia > Thermobia domestica. The sequence goes on along the minus strand of NC_137463.1, from coordinate 137,683,485 downwards.
CACTCACATTGTTTAATGTATAGCAATTTGAATGTTCACTATTTTTACCTCCAACTTGACGAGACAAGCCTTAAAATTTAGAAACAACACATAAGATAAATGTTTCTTAACAGTAAACTCAGAGGTACTAACTTTTGTTCTTGCAAATTCATATAAATCAATCAAAAAATGTTATAAAGCGTCGAATTTTCTCTGACAACTGTACTTATTTTCAAGAACAAGGTAGGGAGAGGAGTTTGAAAATTAAATGTTTACATTCAAAATAAAAACATCTTTTTGTTCCACATCTTAAGTCTTTCTTCTTATTATTTAGTGGTTGGTGGCGACGACAAAGGTGTCAATTATCTTATTTCATCTTCTGTCTAAGTTGTTTATGCCTCATTTTAATTTTGGTGTTTTCATTTGAATGAAGAAAAGCATCGTATGTCTATCTTTCTACTAACACCGCTCTGCATGCATTCTGATGTTTTCAAACGAAGAACATTTTCTAAACTGGATTTTTGCACTGATTTCAAATATGTAATCAGTGTTTTCTCTATCACGTCAGTTTCTTTGAGAATTCCACAGATTCAAAAATAAAGTTACTACTTATTTTATGTACTACTATGTCTGTGGGAAAACTACTTATATCTATGGGAAAAAACTGCTAGAAAACATGAATATATTTTAGTAATTGCTAGAAGATTGACATTAATTTTACTATGGGCGAATCCTACAATATGTTGATAACTATTTAACTAGCAAGAACTAAATGATTTGATCGGTAATTTGTATCCATCGAAAGAAAGTGTTGAACTTTTAGGCTCAAGACAAAGCAGAAAACTTACTTTTACCTCGAACTACTTTCTCTTGGTATAGGAAAAGAGAACATGAGATTATTTCTTTTTTTGCTGAACATGGATAAATGATTTACTACCGTGAGACGCCAGGTCTTATAGAATGGTTTGGTGTGACTTAAAATGCTTCTACTTCAAGACTTTTATTGATTCATCCAAATCAAGTTTGAAAAGCGTCTTACTTCACAATGGCAGTATTCTTGGGTCTATTCCTCTTGCACATTCTATTCATATGAAAGAGACATAAATGTTAAGTGTTTGTTAGATTATGTGCACTACAAAAAACATCAATGGCTTCCGTGTGGCGATTTTAAACTTATAGGCCTCCTGCTGGGACTTCAATCAGGCTACACCAAATATCTTTGTTATTTTAGCGAATTGGATATTCGTGCAAAGGGTGAACATTGGGTTAAGAAAGAATGGCCATTCCGAATATCTCCCTCATCTGGCGTGAAGAATGTTGAACACGAACCACTCGTTTGGCGTTCAAAAATTTTACTCCATCCCCTGCATATAAAGTTAGGCATCATGACACAGTTAGTTCGTGCTCTAAATAAGGACAGTAAGTGTTTTAAGTACATATGCAAGGTATTTAGCACTACGATCATTAAAAAACTCACAGCTGGTATATTTACTGGTCCACAGATAAGAAAACTTCTCAACGACACACTTTTTGAGAATACCATGACCCAAATGGAGAGGAAAGCATGGCAAAGCTTCAGGAATGTTGTGAAGAACTTCCTGTTTAATACAAGAAGTCCTGATAAAGAACATATTGTAGAAGAGGTTTTGCAGGATCTTCGAAATCTTGGGTGTAATATGAGTGTCAAAATACACCTTTTACATGCACATTTAGAAAATTTCCCACACAATCTTGGTGACTATAGTGAAGAACACGATGAACGATTTCATTAGAACTAAAAGATATTGATAAGATGTATAAAGCTGGTTGGACTGTTAATATGATGGCCAATTACTGCTGGTTGCTGAAAATGGGAGAATACGGGCGTTGTACTTCCTGGAAAAACGTCAAAAGCAAGGAAATTGTTTTATAACTAGTAGGCTTTTGTATGATTAATTGTACAGTCAAAAACAATATTAAGTCTAGGTTGAAGCTACCATTTTTATAGCTCCAACCTATACTTAATATTGTTTCTAACTGTACATATTTGAGTAAACAGTAGTATTTGTCTGCATTTATGTGTGTTTAGTTACTTTTGTCATTTTGAAACCACTGTATGTATTATCTGTCAGGAACGTAAATGTACACCTGTTTTTTGAGTCTGGCATTCCATGGAGAGTATGAGAATTAAACCAATCAAATGTTTACTGAGGAACAAGAAGAAAAGTCTAATCTGAATAAGACATTGCAGAGGGGCACAAGCTGTGAATACGAATAGTGCATAGTGTAAATAAAGGACGACACCCAAAGAGAAAGCCAGAAACACCTGGTAAACGAAAAAAAAAATAGTAAAAATTGTCGAAGTGGGAACATAAAATACAAATAAAACAAATATGCCAACAACTAAGCGTTTAACAAACAACGATCTTGGTGTAGTGATTATGACGCTAGATTACAAATCCAAAGAACGGCGGTTCGAATCCGCTCGAAGTAGTATATATATTTTTTAAATAATGCATACAGCACATGAAAGGTGGTAAAAGAGAGCGTATTACTCGTTTAATATGTTAAGTAAAAACGAGTTAAAAATTTCGGTGAAATTTCTTAGAGAAGTGAGACAATATAGATGAGGAAGCAAGTGTATTTAATCAGGGGTTGTATCAGAGAGTGGTGACCGGAAAAACTGGAGATTTTCCCGAATTTCGCCCATGTGAATCCCTACGATAGACAAATTTCATCAAAAATGTGCCTATTGCTGAGAGAGAGAGAGAGAGAGAGAGAGAGAGAGAGAGAGAGAGAGAGAGAGAGAGAGAGAGAGAGATGCTCCCGGAACTGATAGTGTGCTGCTTCCATTCAAATCAACGAGATGCCAAATAGACGCTTACATAATAAGAATGCCGAATACAAACAGCCATAAAACCAGGGTTGAATTCAGGGGGTAGCCCGGGGGGGAATCTCCCCCCCGAAGGAAATTCATTCCCCCCCGGAGAAACAAAAAATTTCAGTCACAAAATGTAGAAATTACTTCACCCAATTATTTGTTTTTCTTTCCGTTCACGTGCAGACGAAATCCGATCTCTCAATATACATACAAATGACGCAGACCCATTCTATATAAATAGTAAACTTGTAACATTTAAGATAGAATACCAAATAGCCATAAAACTTGTATTTCTTAACGCTATGACCGAGTTTGACAGAACACGAAATTGTTAACTGTTGAATAAAGGTTTGTATTTTAGTAGGTACTATACTCTCGCTTTATATTATAATATTATATATTAGTAGGTAGCACTAGCACAGATTGAGATAGGAAAGGAAAGATAGGGAAGATCTTTCGATCATTCCATATGATCTTTGATGTCAGCAGACTTCAGTTCTTGAAAATGTACAGTTCTTGCGTTATTTGAAATAGAGCGCCTAAATTCTATTTCTCGCATCGGAAGTAACAGACGTAAATATGATTTACGATTGTTAAAGTAAACACACCTTTCTTTAATTAAAAATAAGTCAGTTAAAGGGTGAGATTCAGAGGGCGTCATTTAGAGGAATCAGGGAGGAACAGTTATCCCTCCTGGGTTAGAGATTTATATAGAATTTATCAATATGATAGTAGTATATAAATGAAATATTGCTATTGAAGGTGATGAAGATCCTGCTTAGTGCCGTGCCTGGGGGGAGGGGCAAGCGGGGCAACAGCCCCGAGCGCCGAAGTAAGGGGCGCAAAATTCGGGAGGGAAAAACAAAAGAAAGCAAGGAAAGAAAAACAGAGAAATGAAACACAGTGCACATGTGCATCTGCCCCTGACTCTTGATTAATCTCTCTCTCACATGTGCACATATATAAAATGAAAGGAAAAAAGTAGTGAAAAGTGTTCAAAATCAAGGAAAAGCAGGGTTTACTTTTTAACATTTTCTTACCTTTCGCGGCTGGTCTGTCGACCTCACTCATATATACGGAGGTGCTGTCGTATACTCTCGCGCCGAGCGCTGATTTTCCACGGCACGGCACTAATCCTACTGAAGATTTCGTAAACTAAACTATACCAAGGCTAATATGCTTGATTTAGAATCAGAAGTGTGAGAAAGAATGATAACTTTTTGTTAAGATATTCCTATGTATGTTTGTTTTAGGACAAAAAATATTTGAGTTAATTTAAATCTTTTTAAAAAACTTCTACATTAGTTACAAAAAGTAACTACTGAATATAGGAAATAATAACAAAAATAGCTACTGTAAGGTCCGTTACACAGTCAAGCGGAGCTCCGCGCTCTGCGCCTCGTCTTCCGCGCTACGCGTCTGTGCCTGCGCAGTCATCCGTAGCTACGCGCTACGCGTCACGTGATTACATACAAAATTCTCCTCAGTCAGTGTTGCGAGTCAACATGAGTAAGATCGAAAGGACAATACTGGCTTCTTATTATCTCTGTAAGAAGAGAAAACGAACACAGAAAAATAGGCGGTTCCAAAGTCACCCCTTAGTTACTCAAAGAAGTTTGAAGGGAGCCTTTGTGACTGTGTGTGTAGAGAAAAAAATTCTTCAATTATTTTGGCATGTCAGTCCGGTCGTTCGATGAATTAATTGAAAAAATTGCGAATCTCACGATTTTTGTATTCTACACAAGCGGGATCCCACAAACATGGTCTTAATTCAACTTCTGTAATAAGTCTTTCTGGATCAATCTCCATTTTGGTTTTGCTACTATGCACCTTGCTCTTTACATTTTAAAGGGAAGTTGTTGCTCCGCGCACGGAGTTCCGCTTGACTATGTAAGCACCCATTTGCTCAATGGTCCTATCCGCTTCGCGGAGGACAGAACGCGGAGGCTGCTCCGCGTGACTATGTGTGCATCCATAAGAAACAATAAAACAATCTTGCCACGCGAAACTCCGCGCGCGGAGCTCTGCGTGACTGTGTAACGGACCTAAATAGCAGTTAAACTTTAGTGTAAAACATTTTTGTCAGACTTTATTTAATGTTTTAGATAAAATTAAAAGATTGTTTTTTTTTTTAATTGTAATCTCGCATTGAATATTTATCAGCAATTAGTCTCAATATTAGGTAAGATGTGCATGTGAACGGAATTGTTAAATATGCTGCTTTCTTGCAAAAATACAGAAAAACAACCCTTCCCTCCCGAGGAGTTGACATTCCCCCCCGGGTGAAAATGTCTGAATTCAATACTGCATAAAACAGCAAAGTAATAATTGCAAGCGTTATCACCTAAGGTTCCAAGATCCGAACAACTTATCACTAATATCCCGAATGCCAAAATATTGTGACTTACACAACTCTCCCTCTCCCCAAATATGTCCTGTGAAAACAAAAACAACTTTTGGGATAAGGGACCATATTGAGACTACAATATTAAACTATATAAGTAGACTTTTAGCAGATTCGTATTCAGTTATTTTTTCCACAACCAGTTTTATTGATATTCAAGACAGCAAAAGCACTATATTTGTTAATGACAAAGCGAAGTTATTGCAACACTGCGTTACACAGTGAGTCATGCATATTACACTCGTGAGTTTTGCTGTGCACAGGCTAGCTACCGAGGCACGCTGAATAACGCCTGAAGGAAGCAGCGAGAATAGCGATACAGTAAACGGAACATGCAATGCATTACAGACATTTCAAGAGAAAAAAAAGAAAGATCCCTCTTTCCACACTTCATGCTGTAGTTTTAACTTCCATTTCCCCATCAACGTTACATGCCTACACTATTATACAGTTCCATAGCACTTAATCCAGGGCCTTCAAACAACTGTGAAGGAAAACGTAGAACACTACACTGATAGATATACCATACATAGACAGTTAAGTAGTAATAGATGAATGCAATTAACCCCACATAATATCGATTGTCTAAATATACATTAGTTTCATACAATTAGACACATAACAAACATTCACAACACCATTATAACCTATCATATGTTAATTCCACTTCACAAGTGGTAGAATGAAAACCGTAGATTGACCGTTTAATGAAAACCGTAGAAAATAGAATGATTTTTTTTAAAATTACAATTATGAACACAAGTTAGTGAAGGAAACAATGACAGTCAATGAAAGGAAGATGATCCGAGGTTGGATTTTGAGAAATAACTTGATAATGAGATGAAAACAGAATTTTATGATGCGCTAGACACAACATGGTTGCCTGTTTCGTCTCGTCATGTGAAAATGTATCGTTGTAGAGAGGCGAGAAAAAACCTGTGTTTTGTCTTTGCAGTGGTGGATCTAGCTCGGGGGTGGGAGGCCTAGGACCCCCCCACTTTCAGATTGACAAAAATATTTTAGCCTATTATTTATATAGTTTTGAAAATTTATAGTAAGGTCATGATATACTTATCATAGTCTCAATTCAGGCAGCCCTCCCCAGTTTTTACCTTCTAGATCCGCCACTGGTTTCGTGGCTATCCCCGTGTCATCTCGTGTTTCCGAAACGAGACAAATTGTTATCTAGTCTCCTTTCGTCTAATTTTCTTTCGTAAACCTCATAATAATAGAAGTAAAATTGGAAGCCATGCGGCTTCGAAATGTAACGAAGTTTACAAGCTAGAATTGATAATCGGACAAGAGAGGGCTATGGAATGCTTTCAAGACATTTAAAACGCGGCGAGTACAGACAAGGACTTGGCACGTCTCGTCTAGGAAAACGAGACGAGACAGACGCTTTGTCTCATCTCGTCTCGGATTTAACAAAACCTATATTGTCTCGCCCATGCTGGATTGGAAGCCTCTCACCAGAGATGAAGTAGATCGTGGGCCGTGGGTCAACAGGACGTGACCCATTGCAACCCACCATCCGCCGTGACCGACCATAACTTACATACCCACTACGACCCACCAACACACTCTGCTTAGTGCATTGTATATAGCATCCTCTGAAGAGTGGCGAATTTTTCTAAATTTTACTTTTAGGATCTCCATTTTCTTCTTCTTCTTCTTCTTCTTCTTCTTCTTCTTCTTCTTCTTTTGCATTTGTTTCTGTTTACTTACCTGAGATGAGTATATTTAACAAGGACAAGGCAGACTTTGTTAAATGAATTTAGAGTCCATCTTTCGCGAGGTAGTAGTGCACATTTAAACTGGGAGAGCACAATAGCCAGAAATAGCTTAGAAAAAGCGTCTCAAAGTTTCGACTCGCCGTATATATGGTATGACGCCTAAAATTATCAAGTGGCGGTGTGGCAGAGTGTAGAGCATTTTCGATTCTTGTGTAAAGGGTCCAGTGTTCGATTCCCGCTCGAGTCAACTTTTTTTTTGCTTTTTACCAATAAAGTAGTCATTTATAACTACAAATAAAATGTTAATTCACTATATGCTCATATATTCTAAACGATAGGAATTTTCAAATCATTTGTAAAACTTTTCAATGTTTTATGTGAACTAGTTACAAAATATAACCTAATTCATAAATATATTGATATCACTAGCTGTATTACGGTTACCACAGTCCTTGTGTCCGACGTTTCGTGTCTATATCTGTGGACAGTGTGCGAATTGCAAGGGGGTTGAGGGGGAAATCCGCTAGGAATACTGGATGTATGCTATAGCCAAAGGGGATTTCCGAATATTCCCCCTTGCAATTCGCACTCTGTCCACAGATATAGACACGAATCGTCAAGAAAATTTTTCATTTAACGACTTTACGAAATAGGTTATATTTGTATCTAGTTCACATGAAACATTGAAAAGCTTTACAACTGATTTAAAAATTCCTATTGTTTCATGCATTATAAACATATGGTGAATTAATATTTTACTTGTAGTTATAAATGACTACGTTATTGGTAAAAGCAAAAATAAATTGACTCGAGCGGGAATCGAACTCGCTATCCTTTACTCGTGAATCATGAATGCTCCACTCTCTGCCTAACCTTCACTTGGGAATTTTAGGCGTCGTATCATATATACGTCGAGTCGAAACTTTAAGACGCATTTTCTAGGCAATTTCTGGTTATTGCGTTCTCCCAGTTTGTAATATTAACACTTTAAATATGCACTACTACCTCGCAAAAGTTCATTTAACAAAGTCTGCTTTTTCCTTGTAAGATATAGTCATCTCAGGTAAGTAAATAGAAAAAATGCCAAAAAAGAAAAAAAGAAAATAGAGACCCTAAAAGTAAAATGTAGACATATTCACCACTCTTCAGAGGATGCTATATACAATGCACTAAGCAGAGTGTGTCGGTGGGTCGTAGTGAATCTGTGGGTTATGGTGGATCGCTGGTTTATGGTGGGTCATGGTGGGTGGTGGATTGCCGTGGGTCACATCTTGTTGACCCACGACCCACTAACCGACTTACACATCTTGACCCAAATGTCTCACTTGACACAAGACCCACTTCAATTCTGGTGAGAGATTTCCAATTCAGCATGGGAGAGACAATATAGGCTTTGTTAAATCCGAGACGAGACGAGACAAAGTGTCTGTCTTGTCTCGTTTTCCGACACAAGACGTGACATGTCCTTGTCTGGACTCATCGCGTTTTAAATGTCTCGAAAGCATTCCATAGCCCTCTCTTGTCCGATTTTCAATTGTAACTTGTAAAGTTCGTTACATTTCGAATTCGCATGGCTTCCAATTTTATTTCCATTGTTATGAGGTTTACAAAAGAAAATTAGACGAAAGGAGACGAGATAACAATTTGTCTTGTTCCGGAAACACGAGATGAGACTGGGTTAGCCACGAGACGAGACACAGGCTTCGTCTCGCATCGCTAAAATTAAACCATTTAACATGAGGAGAAGAAACAGGCAATCATGTTGTGTCTAGTGCATCACAATAATTTCTTTTCTAAAGTTCTGTTTTCATTTCATTATCAAATTATTTCTCTACGTCCGACACCGGATCATATTTCACTGACCGTCACGGTTCCGGAACTTTAGGTGATAATGCTTGCAATTATCACTTTGATGTTTTATAGTTGTTTGTATTCCGCATTCTCATTATGTAAGCGTCTATTTGTCAACTCGTTGATTTGAATGGAAGCACCTCACTCTCAGTTCAGGGAACATCTCTCTCTTTCCGTTTCAGAGGTGATGATAGACAAAAGGGCAAAATTGCATAGAAATTTTACGGCATTTCTGGCAAGATGGTCTCTGCGATAGGCTCATTTCTGAAGAAATTTGCCTATCGTAGAGACTCACATGTGCGAAATTCGGGAAAATTTGCATTTTTTGAGATTATCACCCTCTGATACATATCCCTGATTAAATATGCCTGCTTCTTCGTTTTCATTGTTTTACTTCTCTAATAAATTTCACCGAAATTTTTAACTCTTTTTCACTTAACGGATTAAACGGATAATACGTTCTCTTTCACCACCGCTCATGTGCTCTATGCATTATTTTTAAAACCTAAAAAAAGTATACTCCTTGGAGCAATTCGTACCGCCGTCCTTTGGATTTGTAATCTAGCGCCTGAACCACTACAAGAAGATCGTTGCATGGTAAACGTATAGTTGTTGGAATATATGTTAGTATTTGTATTTTATGTTCCTACTTCAACGATTTCTACTTTCTTTTTCTCCGCTTTCTCTGCATTGATTTAATTCTCATAATCTAGATGGTTAGAATGCAGGAATGTAGTGGATAAGACGCTAGATTGAAAATACAAAGGACGTAAGTTCGAATCCACTACAAATAGAATGATTTTTTAATAATGCATACAGCACGTGAGAGGTGGTAAAAGAGAGCGTATTACCCGTTTGAGATGTTAAGTGAAAACTTGGTAAAAATTCCACTGATATTTATTAGAGAAGTGATACAATGAAAATGAGGAAGGAAGTATATCTAATCAGGGTTATGAATCAGAGGGCGGTGATCGATAAAACGAAATTGTTCCGAATTTCACACATGTGAGTCTCTACAATAGGCAAACTTCTTAAAAAATGTGCCTATTACAGAGACCATCATATTCCACCGATTGCGGTAGCCAAAGTTAGTTTAACAATAACAAATGGTGTAGTGTTTTTTCCTTAGAACGATAAATTAAAAAGTGCATACTGCAGATGAACGAAGTGTTTCGAATGTTCTAGTAATTTCCTTGCCCTTTCCCAATTAAAATGCGTAAATCGTCTCTATCATGATATAAGTGTTTGCGTCCACTTTCTTAAGGATTGCTCATTTAGTATGAGAAGTCACTCTTTGATTCTTCACGATTGCTTTGAAAATAAAATAACTTGAAAAGGATTTGAAGCTATATTGATTAGCTGTATTACTCACAAGTCCAGCACTTCACCCCTACATTATCTTCTCACGTAACATAACAAGCTATGTAATCGTTATTTACGTCGTGGTTCGGAGTAACTTTTATTTCTCATATATTCCCCCTTTTTTTTAGTTGTGATTCCCAGTTGCACTACGACGATTACGATTACTGCCCATGCCTACAATTTCAACTTACGATGACTGGGAGCATGGTAGATGAAAATGTGGACAACGTGAAATTTTTGTTAAGCTACACATACAATGGAGTTAAATATTAAATATATAGCAAATGACAAACTGACTTTTTCGTAGAAAGAATGTAATATTACTGTAGAGACACAAGTATTACATGCATTTACGTTTCAAATACATTTACAATTAATGATTCAGTATTAATAACGTGACGGCGTGGTGGCTTAAATAGTAGGTAACGTGGTGGCTTGAAATGGTAAGTAACTCACGTGTTTCTTCGGCTAGCCTGTCGAAGTTGCTCCTTCGATCTCCTGTATTCGAACATATACGTTGTTTCTAAAGTTGAAGTCCCAAATTGACGTTATTAGTATGGATCCTGTTCCATGGGGGTCGTTATCGACGTACTATTAGACAAGTGCACTTATGTAAAAATCACTGTAAGAAAATACGGACTGTCACTTTTGTGTATAGAAAGCTTCATCACTTTTAACTTAACACAGAACGTTTATATGCTCGTAGCCATCTGGTGGTACCGTAATTATAGGCAGCCTGAATGCTGCGTTTAGAAAAGCGCGATACGCGCGGGCAAACGTCGACAAGTTTCTCGTCTTTCAGACAGCTAGTGTTCAGTTAGCTAGTGCGTATATGTTCTTCGGGCTGAAGCTCTCCGGTGATGACGTATGATAACAAATTCACACTCTTTGGCTGAAGGAGTGCGGACATTTTAAATAATCGAATCAGCGTTGGGTGATGACGAGAAGTAAGATGTCTTTGCAACTTTCCCGTTTTTTCCGGACTGAAATCGCTCACAAAGGGAATCACTGTCTCTGCAACGTATGTCCATATATGGTTACAAAATCTTACCCTGACTTACCAACACAGACGAAGAGACATACCAAAGCGATGACAAAAGAGTTTCTAGAACATTCGGATCTATACGAGGGTTGGTTAATAAAGCTCAGAATAAATCCATTTTCTCAATGTTTCTTTTAAATCGCAAAAATGAGCTATAGGACGGTGACAGCTAAATATTGCTAAGTTTAGCTCTGATGTTTGCAACGAACCGGTAATGTTCCTGTAATGATATTTTCATCCAAGTGCATGCCGAAGTTAATTTATTCGATGATCTGGATACAATTTAGTGCCCATTAATAAACTAAATAATATACAATGGAGTAAAAGTACAGAAATAATATCGTATTATACAGTAATTTCGCCGTGCAAGTTCAATAGTATAATAATAATAATAATAATAATAATAATAATAATAATAATAATAATAATAATAATAATAATAATAATAATAATAATTTTCCATCGGTCCTGCGCGGAAAGTGAGAATTAAATCAATCACATGTGTAGTCAAGGTAGGGAGAAAAGCCTAAACTGAATAAGACATTGAAGCGGGTTACAAGCTGGCAATAAGAATAGTAGATGGTGTAAATAAAGGACAACACCGACAGAGAAATCCAGAAACAGTAGGTAAACGGAGAAAGAAAGAGTAGAAAATGTTGAAGTGGAAACAAAATACAAATACGAATATGGATGTGCACGAGTCGAGCCAAAATTCGACTCGACTCGAGTTCAATCCGAGTCGAGTCAAAGGTATTTTTCTTGAGTTGAGTTCCGAGCCAAGGCGCTGTTTTCGAGGTCGAGTTTCGAGTTGAGTCGATTTTGATAATGGCTCGCTCGCTCGTTCAGCTCGTTTTAACTCGTTTTGAAATAATAGCCTGATTAGACTGGAAAGCGAAAGCCATGAGAAATGTAAGCAGTAATGTGGAATACTTTTAGTGTTGCTCACGACAGGGGTGCATCTCGTCTCGTAATTTTAGTGCATCTCGTGGGGCAATTTTAGTGTACCTCGTCTCGTCTAGATAACGAGAGGACAAGAGTTTTTTTTATTATTACGAGACAGCTTTAAATGTCGTAATCACCAATATAAATACATACTGTAGTTCTTAAAATCAAGGCTGAGACCTGCACGGTCGAATTCTTGACCCCAAGCAGAAGACCAACCCGGGTAGTGATATCAACCGGCTCGGCTCGTATCAACTGAGCGAACAGCTCGAGTCGGCTCGGTTGGCATGAGCCGTCGGCTCGGCCCAATTAAGCCGATGACCTGAGCCGGCTCAGTTGGAACGATCCATCGACTCGGCTCAATTGAGCCGGTGGCTCGAACTTTCTCGGTTGGGATGGGTCACCTACTCGTGACCTCATGTGAACCGGTTCGAGCCAGCTAAGTTGAAACTAGTTCATCGGCACGGTTTGACTCAGCTCAACTAAGCCGATGGCTCAAATCGGCTCGGTTGGGTGAGCTGTTGGCTGGGCTCACTTCTCGGTTCGGTTCGGTAGTGAATGAGCTATAAGCCAAGCTGTTGAGAGGCCTAAACCCGGTCCCAGCTGTTTTGAACATGTTTCGCTGAAGCCTATAACTTTTAACAATTTTTGGCTCGAGCCCGAATACTTACCCCTTCGGAACTCAAACCCAGAACGTGACCTATGTTTTTGCCTCCTGAAGACTTCTCGACGACCGAGATCGACAGTCAATTAGCTTTTACTATTCAGATACAAACCGCATATCATTAAAGATTATACACGGTGTTGATATAATAATAATAATAATAATAATAATAATAATAATAATAATAATAATAATAATAATAATAATAATAATAATAATGGCATTAAAAATTTTAAACTTGCCCTAAAATTTGGCAAAACTTACTTAAATTAGAGATTTCGGGGAAAGGGTTCTGTACCTTCAAGACACACCTCTGCAACTACCAAAATTTTAAACTATAGCGTTCCACTGAAGTTTCATGTAGAAAGTAATCTACTGTATGTTTTAAGGAAAATAACTGTAATAAAAATAACTGAATATCACGCAACAGTAAGGCATATAATATACTAATTTTTAGGAGGTAAATATAAAAGCTTTGCTACAAAAATACCTACACAGACCATAATTCAATGATCTTAAATACAATGTAACGAAATAGCCTATGAGATTCCGTCTACAGAGCAATTGCTACTTAGAGAATGGACATACACTATTTCGGGAATCAAGGCAAGACGGGAATTGTTTACGATACTTTTCGTCTCGTATCGATTCTCATCTCCAAGGCGAGACGAAAATTTTTAGTTAGCCTTGTCCCGTCTCGAATGTAAAATGTTAATTCTCATGTTATTTTGTTTGTTTTAGAAACGAGATGAGAAATTCCTCTTTTCATGGCCAACATTAAACCAAACCGAAATATTCTTTCCAAATGTCATGTTTCTACTTGTAACGGTATGACCTGAGCGATAATTAACTCCTTGCTTTTAATCTTCTACGAGATAATAATAATAATTATTAGTTTATAATTATTACTATTATTATTCCTGAAGATTTGATAGTTCAAGTATTGAAACATCCGAGTATTCAAATATCTGCATATAATACAACGTATGTCATTGCCGATCAACCGCCATCAAAAATTCTAAAGTTAAAAAAAATGCGACGTGGATTCGCACAAGCACCTTGACCACTGAACAGCGATCGCTACGCGGTAAACGATTCGTCTTTAGTCTGGTTACGTTAGGTTTCTTTGTCTCCGCTTGCAAACTTGTATGTTATATTTCTTCGATTCAAAATGTCTTTCGTATTTCTTTCATGATGTCGGCAAAGTTTTCATTAATAACTTGAGCTGTTCTTAAACCGGAATTGAGAAAAACTCCAGATTTCGAAAAAGTCCAGATTTTTTCGAATTCCGGAATGTTAACGAAATCACAAATTTCTAAATTTCGGATTTTTTCGAATTCCGGAGTTATTCCAAAATCGGAATTTTCCGAATTCCAGAATTTGTCTGGTTTTACTTTCGGGAGTCCGGAAAGTAAAGATTCCGGAATTGGCTATCCCTAGTTTATACACAACCTTTCAGAACAATAAGCAAGTAGCTGTCTACAAACAAACAACTAATGCAAAGGATTTTGTATCCTGCAATACGTCATGTATTAAAATCCGACAGGAGTTTCAGTAACTAACCAGAAATTGCATGTATCTAGCTACTGGAAACTGAGGTATGAATAATTGTATTGTGTCTTATCTTTTTGTGTTTCATACAACCCTGCAAACCACTGAATATCTAAACGGCTTTCGTTAAATCCAAGTTGTAATACTCACAGTTTCATCCATTTGTGTCTATATGATCTTGTTACTAAAGCTTATTATCTGATAACGTTAGTAAGTCTTTCTCTGCTCTCCCGTAAAGTTGTGATACGATCTACTACATGATACAGAACGAATTATCAATTTAACCAAGTTGTTTTATTACTACACATCTGCTTCCGCCTCTATCAACTCTGGTCGATCTGGTTGATCGCGACATATTTGCTTTTTTATACCCCTTTCTTCGTTTACTGAACTAAACAGTAACTATTCTGAATTATATTACTGCGCATGCCTTGTAGATAAATATTTCTGATGCCAATAGTTTCCGTTTTGTCCAAGCAATGTTCTTTTTCTTATTATTTTTCTTATGACCCTTTTATTACATTATATGAAGAGCATGTAGGTCTAAATAGCTCATGTATTACATAGAATGTAGGTTTAACTCTTCCAGCAAAGAAGGAACATGTGATCATAGTATACAGGCCACAGAAATGATAGCTGGCAATACAATGGTCGAAATCCCTAATGACACAGGGGTGGGCGTCATTTTCACTTAACGCAGGTTCCCAAACTCTACCAACAGCTATGCTGAAACAACAAAAACTCCAACACATTCCATATATAGGGATTTTTGACTTTAGCCCGAGAATCCATGTTGGGCTTTGCCTGTTTTCCGTGGTATGGGCGTTCAATTTCGATGGTCTTAAGAATATGATTCAGAACTACCTAAGATGATTAAGCCTGCCTCCAGTGTAAAATTGTATCTACACAAAATAACATATGTATTAACTCCCAGAACATTCTGACTGCAATAAACACATCAACGGAAAATATACACATTGGACAAGGTAGCCGTTTAAAGGCCAGACGTCCCTCCCCCTTCTGGGGGAAAACAGACTTTACTTGACTCCGGTCTCTTCATCACAATCCTTGCAGGTGAATGCAATGACTACATTAGAAACAGACGTCGACGTCGAATGTCAATATCTTCACCTGGCTGATAGCTCGAGAAGACTTACTAGAATTATGAAGGTTGTTATGGCATCTCCAGCTTGATGAAGTCAGAGGAATAATAACCTTCGTTAAAGGCATTGGAAAGGAGACTACTTTCGGCCTGCAAGTTAGGTACAATTCTGACATTTGCCTGGTGCAAATGAAGAAAAATTTCCCTTAGAACAGCTGGTCTGCAAAGGCGTTTTCACACCGTCTGGACTGGTTTATTGTGGATTGAATGGAATAAGCTGTAATGAAATCTTGAGTACGAATTTCCCGATCATCCTGAATGTGGAATTTTTTGAAAACACAAGCCAGGTTTCCTCTGAAATTCACCATACTGCTTCTAACTCTATTAGTCTTTGCGCTTTTAATGCTCAAAGTTCAGTTTTCCGTTCTTTCCCGCGCTCATACCTCAGAAAGGATGTCGCTTTCGACTTTGGTGTATTAATTTTATGGCATGTTTTCCTGTCTACTTTTAACCCCCAAGCGCTGTAATAGTAATTATGAAGTAATTATTATTAACCTGTCAACTTGGCCACCTCTGTAAGTTGGCCAGCTGTCTATCTTGAAAGTTGCCGCATTGACGAAATGTTTATCCTATGATGACAATGAGAAATTTACCTACGTATCTTAGCTACGCAAAATACCGTTTTGTTATTTTTCGTATTCCCATATGAGAGGGAGATGTTCTGTATTTGTGACTGGAGACAAAGAAGAACGAACTCCCAATATTTGTTTTTGGAGATCAATGGCCAGAACACCGTCATAAAGGGACGGTGAAGGAAGATGTGAATAAGAAAAAGCACGTACAGGAATTCAGGGAACGGTTGTACGTATTTGTTTGCCCTGTCTGTTTTCGTAACACCATTAGCTAAGAACTTACCAGTTCCTTTAATCCGTGTGGAATTTTAGCAATTCCGGATAATTCTCAAGGTTAAAGCTAACCATCTCAATTGTTAACTATTGGCACTTGATGGCTTGTCGAAAGGTAGCGTGCTTTTGATATATGAATTCCCGTAAGATTTTGTCAAAACATTTTTTGTTCCGAAGAAAATACTTATAGCTCATTAAACATACTGTAATTTCCTCTAGTACTGTATATTGTTATGATTACTCTATATACATTATCTGTTGTACCATTGCTTATTACAATTTTACATTCAAGTATTACTAGAAATCCTGTTCAAAAACACACCAATCACACTTATTTTCTGTAAGTTGGTCACTTTTCAATGGAACCGATGGTGGCCAACATAGACAGGTTTCATTGACTATACATATACATACATACATACATATATATATATATATATATATATATATATATATATATATATATATATATGTGTGTGTGTGTGTGTGTGTGTGTGTGTGTGTGTGTGTGATTGTGTTTGTAACAAGGAATGGAGCGTATACCCACCTAAAAATAGCATTACATCACTGCATAGTACGTATTTCTACATCGATCTCTTCATATGCAGGAATGGTCTGTCGACCTCACTGACGTGGAGGTACATCCTGATCTTTGTGGATGTGATCACTTTCCATTATTCGTTGAAGGTCTCCCTGTATTTTTTTTTCAGTATCTTCTCTGACGTTTCAATCAGAAGCATGCTGGCTAGCCTAACTTTCGCGCGCTCAGTAAGTTCCATTGTCGTTATAATCTCCCTGTAGTTGCTGTAGCACACTTTGAGCAGAATCTTCTCAGTGTAGCTCATAGCTCCATTCCAGAATGCGGTGGCAAAGGGCCCCGCCGGCCAGTACCTTGGAAGTTTGCGGAAATTTCTGAGACTATCCTGATTCGTCGTCGGGCTCCTGATACTTTAAATCGTCATATAACTGACGAAAATCTTCAGCAATTTCCTGTTTAGCGTTCTCGGGTTGAACGTTATGTAAAACTCTTGAAGTGCCATGGCTGGAAAGTTATATTTCGTTCCTCAGTTGTCGGACGCCTGTGTCTATTGTGTGGCATTGGCTTTACTCTCTACTGGTAAATTTCTTCTATTTCTGTACCTGCTTTATCTCTAAATGGTAACCCTTCAGAAATAGCTAACACTTTGGGCCACCACTTTGCGTCTATTTCTGAGTCTACACACTACCCTGCAGAGTTTGCTCGTATTCGGGCAAGGTTAAAGCGGTATATGATAAACTTCCGCACCGCCAACAGCGAGCAATATAATGCCCATATCAGGCTCGTTAAGTTTGATTTTGCTCTCTGTGAATTGTCCAATTCTACCCCAGGACCTGACCGCATCTCTTATAAAATGTTGGGCAACCTCACCCGCCAGAAAGAGCTTCCATTATTACAATTATATAATCGCATCTGATTAGAGGAATTTTTCGCTACCCTGTTGGCGTGAGGCTCTGGTTCTTCCCATCTTGAAACCAGGAAAAGTCGTAACTAGTTCCATAAGCTACGAGACCTGTTGCTCTCACGAACTGAATCTGTAAGCTGCTTGAACGCATGATAAGTATGCGAATGGTGTGGTTTTTGGAATCTAATTCGGTCTTGAACTACTATCAGAATGGGTTTCGATCGTTTCAAAGCACTACTGACAATCTCGTTCATTTCGAGGGGTTGATTAATGACACCTTTCTCAACGGAGAACATCTTGTTGCCTTTTTTCGACTTAGAGAAAGCGTATGACATCATATGGTCTTACGGAATATTGAGACAATTATATGACTGGCGTCTCTGTGGGCATATGACTCACTGCATTGTGAATTTTATTCATAAGCGACATTTTTGAGTACGTATGGGATCTAGAGTTTCAAAGCGTTTTCTCCAAGAAAATAGTGTTCCACAAGGCAGTGTACTTACTGTCGCGTTATTTGCTATCGCCGTCAACATTTTTTCTCAACTTAAGTTTCCTGTTCGTTGTCTCATTTTTGCTGACAATCTTGTAATTTATTTTCGCTCCCAACACCTTCGCAACATTAGTGGACAACTTCGACCGACTCTATATCATCTTGTTCGCTGGTCGAACGAGACAGGTTTTTCCTTTTCAATTGAGAAATCTCAATGTGTCCTCGTAGTCCGAAAAACGCACCTGTGTTATGACCTGTACTTCTATATGGACGGCATTCGTTCATCGTTCGTTTATACAGTCCGTTTTCTGGGTCTTTAACCTTCAGTTAACGTGGGCGTCGTACATTCGTTCTCCTAAGTACTCTAATTTCAGTGCCCTGAATCTCCTTCATATCCTGACGCACTGCACGTGAAGCCTGATCGTCCTGTTCTGCTCCGCTTATACCGTAATCTAATCCGGTCTAAGTAAGACTATCGTTGTGTTGCTTATGCGTCTGCTCGTTTCTCTCTGCTGAAACTACTTGACACAGTCTATCACTTGGGTACTCTGGTAGCTACTGGCACCTTCCGTACTAGACTGTTGCCAGTCTTTATGTAGAGGTCAATAAACTATCGTTAACGTTTCGAAGTGAGGGACCGCCCCTCAATTATTCTACGCATGTGCGTTGTATTCTTGGGCACCCCTATAGGCTTTGTCTCCGTGATGGACAGATTTACGAGCGTTGTGCTACACGCCTATGGCACATTCGTGTGTGTGAGAGTTTTCTCTCTGACGATTTTGTGTGACCCTCTCTGTCGTTTCTTTGGTTTTGTGCTGTACCACCATGGCTCCTTTGTACATCACGACTTGACTTATGGTTGTCTTGGCACTGGAAACAGTACACTAGAGCTCAGTGCTGGACACTCGAAACAGCCCAGGTATACCAGCAGGAGTTTGCATCATTATTAGAGCAGTACGCCGATTACGCCGATTTTAATGTGTTTTATACTGACGGTTCTAAGGATGGGAATTATGTTGGCTGTTCAGTATATACTGCTGAATTAACTGCAATAAATCTTGCCCTCAACCATGTGCTTATACTTTCGTTACATCGTGTGCTGGTTTGCACCGACTCGCATAGTGTAGTCATGAGCCTACAAAATTTCTTCAGTAAGCACGCCCTCGCTCAAGACATTCTTGTGAAATGCCATAATCTACAGAAACAGGGTTGTGTCGTTGTTGTCTTCTGGAACATAACAGCATCCAGGGAAATGATCGTGGTGACACAGCTGCCAAACACGTCACCTTGGCAGAGGTTGCATTGGAGAATAATCATCCTTGCTTTTATCTCTATAGTTATTTCCATACCTTGATGCGCTCTCATTGGCAAGCAGACTGGGACCAGGCAAATGAGAAAAAACTTCACGCCTTTGAGAATTGCACATATCCTCTCGCTCTTGTCGTCGAGATGAAGTGTTCCTAATGCAAATACGTATCGGACACTCTCATCTGACGCATAGTTATTTGTTCGGTGGTTTCAATCCGTATTCTGAGGAATGTATTGCCCAACTGAGTGTTCGGCACATTCTTGTCGAATGTCCTGACTACTCAGAATTCAGAGAGGGTCGCGGACTGTCACTTACACTTGATCGTGCATTGAACAATGATACTGATATTGTTCTTTTCTCCTCTTTTGTGCACGCTTCTAATTGCTCAATCATTGTTCTCTGAGTTTTTAAGCTTTTCCTTGTGTATTTATTATTGCTGGATTTTTTATTCTCACTTTGTATTGTTCTTTCCCTATTTATTGTTATATACTTTCTCTATTGTGACATTATTAGTATTTATTGTTATTGTTATATTTCTAATATAATTACTATTTTATCTCTTCTTTTAGATTTTTACTTCTGTTTCAGCTTGATTTTAATTTTTTTACTTTTAGTTCCTGCATGTGCCTTTATATTGTGACGTGAGCAAATAGCATTGTTGTTAACGTCCCTATTAAATCCTAATAAACCAATCAATGAGAAATACAAGATTGAAAGACAGAAATTGTGTATCTGTGAAGTAATTCCAATTTTTTTTTTATCTTGTATTAATTTGTTAGTGATTAAGAAACAATATTTTAGTTTGTTCTAATATCTACGAATATCGGTGTTCCATCCGTACGAGAATCAAACGGATGCAGTCGTTCAGGCGGAAAAAGCCCAGACGCAATGACTTTAGTGTTTTGGAAAAAAGAGAAAGTTCTAGTTTGGGACTTCACCTGCACAGATACTTATGCTCCCTCCAACCTTTCACATTCGTCATTACGCGTAGGCCTCGTAGTTGGACGTAAGGGGACTGACAAAGGGAATAAATATATTAATCTGTTTAATAAATATTGGTTTGTTCCAATTGCCATCATTCAAGCGGTACTTGGGGTCAAGAAGGAGCTAATTTTATCAATAAAATCGGCTATCGTATATTACTTATATCAGGAGATAAACGTTCTGAATCATTCCTTATTCAACGGAGCAGTATCACCGTTCAACGGGGAACGTCCCAGCCATTTTGGGTACGTTACCCACCGGTAAAGAATTAGAGGAGATCTTTTTCATATAAGGAAGAATATGAACATCTTGGTTTGTGAGTACCAACGACACTAAGATATTTTTATAGTAATTGAGGAAGAATAGCAAAGAAGAAAGAATTAGAATTTTTTTAACAATCAAAATTTTCTTAGATTTTTGAGTATTCGCCAATTAGAAAGTGAAAATGTTTCTAATTGTTAAAAGGTATATTAAATCTACGAAAATGTAGAAATTTATACAATTTTCAAACTTCTAATTGCTTATATAATTTAAATTGTCAGTTAATATACAAGGGCAAGTCAAAAATTATCTACACTTTTGTCATAACTTTTCTTACAGTGCGCACTTTGTCTTCTGTCCTCGCATATTTTATTGTTATACTGTTGTGGTAATGCTGTGAAAATGTGATCTTAATTCCTCCATTTTTCTTCCTTCTGTTGCAGATATATCATGGCTGCTCCATTAGAAGTTTGCCCCAAAGAGGAACAACGAGCAGTGATCCGATTCCTCTGGTCGGAGGGTGTCAAAGGGTCAGACGTTCATCGCAAACTATCACCGCAATATGGAAGAAGTGCAGTATCAGGTGAAACTGTGTTTATGTGGCTCGAGAAGTTTAAAAGTGGTCGAACAAGTGTAACGCATGAAGAGAGAGCACGACGGTTATCAACGTCCACTACTACCTCCATATTCAGCAAGCTCGAGAGATGGTTCTGGCGAATAGGCGCATCACTATCGATGAGGTAGCAGCTACTTTGAACATCAGTCATGGCCCTGCCATCCAATCATCCACGACGAGCTCGGTTTTCATAAAGTCTGTGCACGCTGGGTACCAAGAAACCTTACTGCAGAATACAAGTTCATTCGTGTTAGGGTCTGCCAACGCTTACTCACTCGCTTCAAAAACGAATGTGATGCATTTTTAAGCAGAATAGTCACCGAATATAAAACTGAAGGATGCTTTGCGTGGTCACCGATTTGCCACAGATTTAAACGTGCAAAAGTGGCTTCACGACCAACCGAAAACCTTTTATTTCGAAGGAATACGTAAGCTCGCTGACCGTTGAGCGAAGTTTATTGATAAGGAGGGAGGTTTCGTAAAAAAAAAAAAAAAAAAAAAAAAAAAAAAATGATGTGCATAATATAACCCTAGCTTCATGTAAATAAACTGTAGAATGAAGTGTAGATAATTTTTGACTTGCCCTCGTAACTAAAGAATTATCACCTTCACAAGTTTTCCAATCATCGCCGAGCATGAAGCCTTCTGGGCAGAGGCAGAAAGCGCTTCCCAGAGTGTTCAGGCAAGAATGAGAGCATCCAAAGTTATTGGTGGCACATTCGTTTTCGTCTTCACACGTATGGTTGTCGGCTGCCAAAGTAGTACCTGGAATTCCTTCACAACTGCAGGTGTAACTTCCCCATGTATTGGTACAAGTATCCTGACAAGGCCCATGTCCATTTCGCAAAAGGCATTCATTACGATCTAGAAAAGAAAAGAAAACATTTAAATTACACTATACCATTTAAGCGTTTAAATGGTAATATGATAATATGTATACATTATTGTGAAATCAGAATGAATAATTAACACAATATTAGAAACGTTGATGATGTGTTGTAAAATATACACTAGGATATTTTGCCATTAATAATCAGACACCACTTACAACCTACTCATCTGGAGCTAATTAGGAGGAAGTATATCGCAGGTTCGCAACTTATCCAGAATATGTCCAATGCGATCGAGGGTGGTTCCGGCCGACCACTCGGGCACTTCCACCTTCATTTAATCAAAACACTCTGCATTAGCGCTTTGGTGAAATAGAACCGCAGCAGTCACGATCGGAAGGAGAGTCTCATTATAGAGTGTCGCATATTTTATTTTGTGATTAAGGGGGAAGATGTCAAGACCAAGTGCAAAGCAATAAATTTTACTAACATCTCCATAAGGTCAGCTTTCAGAAAGAAATTTGTTTTAATAATGTTATATATTTAAATATTCTATACTTTATACCAGTTTTTTTACCGCCCTCCAAAACTTGCTACCATGTATTGCACATGCCGTACACAACATTGGATTTCCGACTAGCAAGCAAGGCAACCTGGCTGGGGTCGCAGAACTCACGAGAGACCGCAAAGAAGAAAAAATAACATTCAGAACAATTTTTCTTACTTATTTTTATGATGTTCTACGTTTTGTTTGGTTTGATACATTTTATTATTATTCTAAAATAAAAAACCTAAATTTTATAGATTCGTACTTCATAGTTTATACTCAATACTAGTAAAAAAAAGCGCTGAGTGACGTCATCTACTAAACTGATGTTTCCCAAAGATACATTTATATACTAAAAAGTAAATATATACTGTTACTATCTACTGTCTATGAAATAAATGTGCTTCAAATTAGAAAACAATTTCATGCTGTTGCAATTTTAATTTCCGGCGGTGTAGCTATGAAAGTAAAACACATTTTATATAACTCTATAAGCATCTATACGCAAGCACTGGACCATAAGGACAAATCTTTAAAAATGTGGAGTACAATGTTGGCCACCTGAAACTCGTTCAAATGAACCGTAGGGGTATGTAATTTGTTTCCATAGCCACGATAGAGTGACATATTTTTAAATCCATAAGCACCTTACATAACCACAGAACCGTAGTCACCCACCTTAAAACTTGAGGGATGCAAAGTTTACTCAGTTTACATCCTTTTCAAAGCAACCTTCTTCTTAATGGACATAAAACATACAGAGTTAACAAAATAGCCGTGTTTAACAGAGTAACGTAACCTATCCTTAATAACCATGAAAGAATAAGTTACCCCTAAACACCCATTATAGAAGACAAAAAATGTCAAGAACCATATATTAAGGATCACAACCATCCATCTCTAAACATAAGGGATACAAGGTTGGATCACCTGACAGCAATCATAGGGTTATATCCAGGGTTGGGTAATTACGCGTAAAAAAAGGTTTTCTACGTGACGCGTAAAATACACGTAAAAACGCGTAATTTACGTAAAATACGTTAAGTACGTAAAAAATTAGAAACAGGCCTACAAATTAAAAGAAAACGTTCTACACGCTGAGCTTTAAAAAAATTCTTCCTAAAATTATATGGAATCTAGCTGGATTTTGCAAAACTTAATCCGTAAGCTTTAACTGGGAATTTTGTATTGGCTTTGTAAAGTAGCATTGTATAATACCGTTTGCACGCGTGACTGTTCAAAACCCATTTCATCATGTTTCATGTTTTAAACCCTCTGTAATCGAGAAAAGTTTTATGCCAGAGAAGCCGTGGGAGAAACTATTGTGCAATACAACAACAATAGTAAGCCTTCGTAGTCTCCATTTGTGACGACTTTCTGCAATGTCTGAGGAAAGCATCACGAACAAGTAGAGGAGTTTCTGTTGGAAAACCTCGGCCCTTTAGGAATAACTAGCTACCAGCTATATCGGGGAAAATGTAGAAAAATTGAAGAACTTATGAAGAAGGGAATTACAACACCATGCACATTCTGGTATTTCGCTACTCGGCAACATAAGGAGTTGTCGGAATTTGCTATGAAGTTACTGAACATCATAGCATCTTCAGCGCAAATTAAAAGACTTTTCTCAAATTTGTCTTTTGTCCGTAACGTCACAAGGAACCGGCTCAGTTTCGAACGTTCGAAGAAACTACTTCAAATATACTACACCCTCAAATTACAACACTACTCAAGTTATGAATATTATTGTGATTAAAAGTACTGTGTTCGAATTGTACTAAACTATAATGGAAATGGCATGTAACTTTTTTTTTAGAATTAAAATAATGACTAAGTTTTAAATGAAATGATATACTCAGTGTTATTGGAACCAAGTGAAATATATTCAGTATTCGAACTAGAAAGAAAGACAAATTGTTTCTTTCCAAAAACAACGAAGAAACAAGTAGTTCAGTACTCTGTTGAGTATTTTCTTCAGTTTTGTCTATTTATTATGAGCATGAAAAATTTCTACATTAAAAGTTCAAATGATAGTCAAGTGCTAAGGGAAATAATATATTTAGTGTTGTTGTTGGACTTGGAAGAAAAGAACAAAATAAATGAGTTCATTCCGAAAAATGTAGTATAATATTCTGTTGGGTGCATTTATATTTTTTTCAGCTGTGTGTGTTTAAAATGAGAATCTAATAACCTTTACATCGAAAATTCAATGTGTCCCAGTGCTAAGTGAAGTGATATATATATAGTATCGTTGGGACGTGGAAGAAAAACAAATCAGTTTATTTTAAAATTTCATTATTTCAATATTCTGTTCAGTATTTTTCGTATCAGTTATGTGTGTGCATTAATGGGTAATATGAAGGTGAAATGAGCCTAACAGTCAATCTCTTTTTCTATTCTAATAGAAGTTTCAAAGTATACTGAAATGTTTCGAGTTTTATATTAAAAGCTGCAAAGGTATAACAATAAATTTTATAATCAAAAGGTTACTTGATACTTTCAAACATATCCGAACCAACACATATTTTTAATGTATGTGCTTATATGTTGGGTGATTGTGCTTGTGTATGCGCTAATAGGTGGAAAGTAGTAGTGGGTCGGCGAGGAGGTATCCAAAATTATCTTTTTTACTATGATTTGGCATAAAATCATTACTTTTAAATATAATGTTTAGAAGATAATAATGTTTTAATGCTTTTACAATATAACCGACTATTCAAAATGATCTTAGTTTTAATGAAAGAAATATAATAGTTTTCTACGTCTGCGTAAAAAACTGGTTTTCTACATGACGTATATTACTAGTAAATTACGCGTAATTTATGTAAAATACGTAACAAGTAAATTACCTTGCCAATTCTGGTTATATCACTGATCCTTAATAAACATGAAATAGAGTGAGCTACCCAAAACCAGCAATACAAAAGAGTGAACGCCCAATCAAGAACTATGAAATTTTCAATTTATGGTAATTTTTACCGTCAAAGGGGATGATCTCAGATTCCTAGAGGTACATATTTAGAACACAGACCCTCCAAGTCACATGGAATTGTGACATTAAGTCAAGTGGTGGTCATTCAACCAGAGGTCACATGACCCTATGACCTCATCCTACATGGCCAGGGTGCACGATCTCAAGGTCACATGAGCGTATGACGTCATAATACCACGTGACCAAGTTAAATGACCTAACTCACGCGACTTAAAATTCGATCTTGATCACTAATGCCCACGTTTAAACGACTCACAGAAATTTTTGAGTGAGCCACCATTTTGTTTACGAGCCACTCTTCTCTTTATTGTGACCGATTAAAGACAGTTATATAGGTAACATTGAAATTAAGGTGACGAATGAGAGGTCATATTTGGACGTGTAATAACAAGCGTAATATTGACGATTAAATGCAGTAAAGATAGGGTAGTGTACAGTGGCGTATTTAGGGGGGCGGCTTCCGGGCTTAAGCCCCCCCCCCCCGAAATCTTACTTAGTATAGTAAAGTAAATGACATATTTTGCAGAATTTTCACATTTCCAGGCAAAGCCCCCCCGAAAGTTAGCAAAGCCCCTCCCGAAACAAAATCGTAAATACGCCACTGGTAGTGTAACATATATAAATAGCCGTATAGTAAGAACTATATCAGTACACAAGCTATTGTGTGTTATGATTTGCAGTTCTTTCCACCCAATCAACGTACATTGAATAACCTGAATGACCATAACAAGAATATTGAATTTGACATAGCCGTCAGTGATGGCTATACATGTCCTTCCTAATTCTGATCTCTATATCCAGTATGAAGTAATAGGACCCAATGATAGTGAAACGTTCGCGGAGAATGGTCTCATAAAACTTGCTGATAATTTTCTCTTCTTAGTATTTGTTCTCGCAAGTAGAAGTACGAAATAATGATACAGATGCTGAACGTATTGGTTATCCAGGAGTAATATCCACAATCGTGGCTACGTTAAAGTGTTTCAAGCCTGAGGTAAAATATTTTAAAGTTGAAAATCTGATAACCTGATTCAACGTTCTTTGAAAAAAAGATACGGTGCTACTTCTATTGCGCATATTTTTGGTTTCTTAATAATAATTAAATTGTGTGGAAGGGAGGTCTACGAGTATTATTGAAGCAAAATGCCGATAATAACATTCTTTTCCATAGAAGATGATCCGAGAAAAAGGTGATGATACGTTGAATGATACCACGCTACCATATGCAGAAAAGCTTACAATTACTCTAAGAGTATGAAGGTTAGGATGTCGATTGTGAAGTACAAGAACAATCATGGCATGAAAATTAAGGTAAATACCGTATTCTTAGAACTCAAAATCTAAATATTGAGTTACACCCCCCCCCCACATATATATATGAGATTTTTATCCCTTCACCAATTTATTATAAAATTTGATAAATATAAAACGTCATTGATTACAAAGAGTATAATGCTGTTTCCTCGTTAATGTCCAAGTAGAGGAGTATAGGTGTTTTGCACGGTGCTCCTTCTCTCAAGGCAGTCTCCAAGGCACCTGCCGGTTCGGTGAGTTTGGAAGGATAGCCCCCTCAGCTCAAGGCAGCTTCGCAAGGCTTTGTTGTTGAGAGGATCCCTAGTCCAGTGCGACCTCGGGAAGGATGGGTGTACCCTAGTCCAGTGCGACCTCAGGGTGGTGTAGGTGATTTGATCAGTTGGAAGACTGATGCGGGGTCCCTCGGTGTTCCTCCTTTTATTTGTCCTCCTCGGGTCCTTTCGTGAGGTCAGTCTGCTTTCGGCGTTCCTCGGTGTTCCTCTGCGTTGGCTTGCTGTCTGCTATGTTGTTTATAAATAATAGCATGTGTTGAGTTGACACGTGCGTCTGTTCTGATATGAGGATTCTTGCACCCCCCACATTGGAATAAAATAATCTGGAAGATTATTTTGAGAAAGTACACAATTGTAATTAGTAAAAGGTAACTGCACCAACGCTGACACACTTGAGATACTGTTTAGACACAAGAAAACACTATAAACACTATGATACACCAATATCACTATGAAAAAGTTGTTGTGAAATATATACATAATGGTAATAACACTTTAGTTCCGTCCAACTAGGCAGGATCAAAAACAGTTTATCATTTCCCTCAAAGTGGGTAGAAGTGTCATCACTGTAATGAATAAATATATCAGTTTATTAAGGATCGGTCACATCCAGTATGGGTAGTCTATATCAGTGGAGTCTCTTTCGTTGTAGTAGTAGGCGCCAGTGAATTGAGTTTTGCTAATGGTGAAGATATGTTTAGCCAATTGGTTAAATTTTGTTTTGTAACGGGACTTATGAAAGTTGAGGCTCATTTTAATTATTATGAGAACCTAATGAAAAGAGAATAATAGGTTTTGGAATTAGTAAATTTTTCTTTTTTTAAAAAAAGGAAAAATAGAGAATGTGAATTTCTGGCCACTCTGCATAATGTTGTCAAGAACCTGATGTTATGAACATCCTGTATAAGGAGAAGAAGTGACGTAATAAGCATTCATGTACGTTCGTACTGAAGAGACGATGTTAGAAGCAAGAAAGTATTGTATTTCGACCTTGCAAGAATTAATGACTTTTGAAATTAAAAAGGAAAGAGAAAAAAATGTTGATCTTGCATTTTGCGACAAGAACTGAAGTACGAATGTAACGAAGTTGTATAATAGATTGAGATACAATTTATAGTTGAAATAAAGAAGTGCGAATTTATGTCAGTGCGTCTTTTTTTTTTTTTTTCGTTTCTTCTGGTGTTAGTTCCTCTTCTGTTCTTGGTAAGTACTAGGAATTTTGTTAAATTATTCTTCAATTTGTGCATTTTTCTCCTTAATTTTGTCTTCCCTCTGTTTGGTCTTCGTAAAATGGTTTTAAACGGTTCACCGCAATTTCTTGAAGGGATAAATCTCGGTCCATTATTGACTACCAAAATCATTACAATATATATATTGTAACGACACGTTACAGGAAACTACTTCGAGTTACATATTACTACGTAGTTCAATATTTTAAAGAACAACATGCCTGTATCTGAAGTTGTTGCCTTACAGACAGTAAAATTAGTTAAAAGAATGCTAGCAAGTTTGATTATTGCACAATGAAGAATATTTACGTCACAAATGCACAGAACGTAGTATTTGATAGAGAAAATCTCAATCTAAATTTAAATCAAAATAAATATTTAAAAGCGTATGTGGCATACAGTGCATTTAAATGTGTAACGTAAAAACAAGTGTTTTATTCAGCAGAAAAATTTCTTACCGACTGCCCTGTGCATGTCAAACCAAACATGTGAAAGAATGTGGTAATAAACGATCGAACATTGTACGAAATGAAAATGAAATGAAATCTTTGAGTTTTACGTCCCACGGTTATGCCGGTTAGGCTAAAGGAGACGGTGATTATGAGAGATGAGTGAAATGGTGGAATGAAGAAAGTGGGAGGAAACGGGAGAACCCCGAGAAAACCCACAAGCACGGTGTTTGTCCACCACAAAGTTCACTTGGCGGAGGCTGGGATCGAACCCAGGACCCCAAGCACCAGAGGTGAACGCTCTACCACTGAGCCACCGCGCCCCCTCGAACATTGTACGAATCGTTATAAATTTCACGGAAGCAGTTCTTGATAATACCATATGCAATATAGTACCCATGGATTTCCATCTTGCGTATATAAAAAATGAACGTATAAAGGAAAAACTTTAACCTCCATTAAATGAGAGAAGCTTCTTAAATTCATAAAAATATGACCACAATGTGAGACTAAACTGTTTTAGACCCACTATAGGCTCAGAAAGGTATTACTAAGTACGAGAAACTAGAAGGGTAAAAATGCAAACTAATTTGGAGGAATAAAACGGGGTAAAATTCATGATTTTACTCAATTTGCCTCATTGGGCAAGGAAAAAATGCGAAAAGGGAGGGCAAAATCGGAACGTATGGCAAGATAGCCCCCCCACTTTAGAAAATTGAAACAATGACTAGGTCATTCGTTTGTACTACGTTTGTACCGTTTGTACCGAAAATATTTTCGTTTGTACCATTTTCCTTATAGGGGTACCTGAGAGGTCAACTGGGGGGCTATCTTGGCGGCAAGATAGCCCCCCGGTATCACAGCACAAAAAATTGGAATACACCATTCGAAAGCAAATCGTTTGTACCGTTTGTACCGAAAAGAGTTTTGTTTGTACCCTGATAGTTTTCGAGAAACAGGGGATGACATTTGGAGGGCTATCTTGGCGCCAAGATAGCCCCCCCTATCACAGCACAAAAAATTGGAATACACCATTCGAAAACAAATCGTTTGTACCGTTTGTACTGAAAAAAGTTTTGTTTGTACCCTGATAGTTTTCGAGAAAGAGGGGATGATATTTTGGGCGGGGGGCTATCTTGGCGCCAAGATAGCCCCCCCGTATCACAACACAAAAAATTGGAATACACCATTCGAAAGCAAATCGTTTGTACAGTTTGTACCGAAAAAAGTTTTGTTTGTACCCTGATAGTTTTCGAGAAACAGGGGATGATATTTTGGGCGGGGGGCTATCTTGGCGCCAAGATAGCCCCCCCGTATCACAGCACAAAAAATTGGAATTCACCATTCGAAAGCATATCGTTTGTACCGTTTGTACCGAAAAGAGTTTTGTTTGTACCCTGATAGTTTTCGAGAAAGAGGGGATGATATTTTGGGCGGGGGGCTATCTTGGCGCCAAGATAGCCCCACCGTATCACAGCAAAAAAAATTGGAATACACCATTCGAAAGCAAATCGTTTGTACCGTTTGTACCGAAAAAAGTTTTGTTTGTACCCTGATAATTTTCAAGAAAGAGTGGATGGCGTTTGGGAGGCTATCTTGTACGCAAGATTGGCCCCCTAATATGTACTTTTTCCATGCCCATTAATAAGTATTATGTGTCTATTCATGTGAATTTATGTGAATTTAGTTCTCTTGATGTACATATCCAAATGAAAAGAAGGACTTGTTGGGAATAACGCAACGTTAAAACTGAATCGGCGAGTGGGAAAACAGTGTGAGTTCAAAATAAGCCATTTTCAGTTAAAGGCGAAAATAACACTAAAGATGTAGAACTACAAGTTGTAATGAAGAGCAGTGCAATTTGGAAGACCTCACACGTTATAACAGAATTCTATAATGTCGACTGTACATTTGTGGCATTAACAAACGAAGGTTCTTTCTTCAAACATCTCAAAATGCGTTTTGTGCACTAGTAGTGTTTTTCCGCTCAACGATTCAATTAAATTTAATCTATTTGTGCCCTTTTCCGTAAATAAATACCGTAAAAAGCATAACGAAGTGTGTACAAATTCAGAAAGAAACTGGATTTACAGAAATAATCTTAAACAAAGAAAATTAAAAGATGAAATGTTTGCTCACCTAAACTGCGTCCTTCCACGTTTCAGCTTTACATCAACTGAAAAAATTAACTGTTTATATCTGTCATTAACGGCTCGAGAAGTTTGCCTCTTTCATAGACAATAGACGAAAGCAAATAGGCCATTGCTGAATAATACGTATTTACTTAAGGAAAAGGGCAGAAATAGAGAAAATTTAATTGAATCGGTGAGTGGAAAACTGCTATAGTCCATAAAACGCATTTTGAGATATTTGAAAAAACAACTTTCGTTAGTTAATGCCACAAATGTACAGTCGACATTATAGCATTCTATTATAACGTGCAAGGTCTTGCAAAATGCACTGCTCTTCATTACAGCTTGTAGCACTACATCTTTAGTGTTATTTTTGCCTTTACTTCAAAATGGTTTATTTTGGACTCACACTGTTTTCCCACTCGCCGATTCAATTCTAACGTTCAGTTATTACTGAAAAATTCATTTTTTTTTTATTTTGATATGCAGAACCAGAATTCCAAATACACATCAATTCACGTGGATAAAAATATGATACTTATTAATGGACATGGAAAAAGTACACATTAGGGGGCCTATCTTGCGTACAAGATAGCCCCCAAATTTCATCCCCTGTTTCTCGAAAACTATCAGGGTACAAACAAAACATTTTTCGGTACAAACGGTACAAACGATTTGCTTTCGAATGGTATATTCCAATTTTTTGTGCTGTGATACGGAGGGGCTATCTTGGCGCCAAGATAGCCCCCCCAAATGTCATCCCCTGTTTCTCGAAAACTATCAGGGTACAAACAAAACTTTTTTCGGTACAAACGGTACAAACGATTTGCTTTCGAATGGTGTATTTCAATTTTTTGTGCTGTGATACCGGGGGGCTATCTTGGCGCCAAGATAGCCCCCCCAAATATCATCCCCTCTTTCTCAAAAACTATCAGGGTACAAACAAAACTTTTTTCGATACAAACGGTACAAACGATTTGCTTTCGAATGGTGTATTCCAATTTTTCTGCTGTGATACGGGGGGGCTATCTTGGCGCCAAGATAGCCCCCCCAAATGTCATCCCTGTTTCTCGAAAACTATCAGGGTACAAACAAAACTTTTTTCGGTACGAACGGTACAAACGATTTGCTTTCGAATGGTGTATTCCAATTTTTTGTGCTGTGACACGGAGGGGCTATCTTGGCGCCAAGATAGCCCCCCCCCCCAAATGTCATTCCCTGTTTCTCGAAAACTATCAGGGTACAAACAAAACTTTTTTCGGTACAAACGGTACAAACGATTTGCTTTCGAATGGTGTATTCCAATTTTTTGTGCTGTGATACGGGGGGGCTATCTTGGCGCCAAGATAGCCCCCCGCCCAAAATATCATCCCCTGTTTCTCGAAAACTATCGGGGTACAAACAAAACTCTTTTGGTACAAACGGTACAAACGATTTGCTTTCGAATGGTGTATTTGAAATTTTTGTGCTGTGATACGGGAAGGCTATCTTGGCGCCAAGATAGCCTCCCGCCCAAAATATCATCCCCTGTTTCACGAAAGCAATCAGGGTACAAACAAAACTTTTTTCGGTACAAACGGTACAAACGATTTGCTTTCGAATGGTGTATTTCAATTTTTTGTGCTGTGTTACGGGGGGGCTATCTTGGCGCCAAGATAGCCCCCCCAAATGTCATCCCCTCTTTCTCGAAAACTATCAGGGTACAAACAAAACTTTTTTCGGTACGAACGGTACAAACGATTTGCTTTCGAATGGTATATTCCAATTTTTTGTGCTGTGATACGGAGGGGCTATCTTGGCGCCAAGATAGCCCCCCCAAATGTCATCCCCTGTTTCTCGAAAACTATCAGGGTACAAACAAAACTTTTTTCGGTACAAACGGTACAAACGATTTGCTTTCGAATGGTGTATTTCAATTTTTTGTGCTGTGATACCGGGGGGCTATCTTGGCGCCAAGATAGCCCCCCCAAATATCATCCCCTCTTTCTCAAAAACTATCAGGGTACAAACAAAACTTTTTTCGATACAAACGGTACAAACGATTTGCTTTCGAATGGTGTATTCCAATTTTTCTGCTGTGATACGGGGGGGCTATCTTGGCGCCAAGATAGCCCCCCCAAATGTCATCCCTGTTTCTCGAAAACTATCAGGGTACAAACAAAACTTTTTTCGGTACGAACGGTACAAACGATTTGCTTTCGAATGGTGTATTCCAATTTTTTGTGCTGTGACACGGAGGGGCTATCTTGGCGCCAAGATAGCCCCCCCCCAAATGTCATTCCCTGTTTCTCGAAAACTATCAGGGTACAAACAAAACTTTTTTCGGTACAAACGGTACAAACGATTTGCTTTCGAATGGTGTATTCCAATTTTTTGTGCTGTGATACGGGGGGGCTATCTTGGCGCCAAGATAGCCCCCCCAGTCGACCTCTCAAGTAACCCTATAAGGAAAATGGTACAAACGAAAATATTTTCGGTACAAACGGTACAAACGTAGTACAAACGAATGACCTAGTCATTGTTTCAATTTTCTAAAGTGGGGGGGCTATCTTGCCATACGTAAATCGGAAGTATTACTAAGTATTTGAAAGTTGGTCTAAATTCTTTTATTCACAATTTTTATCTCACTGAAAATGAAATCATGAAGTCTTACGTCCCACAGTTATGCCGGCTAGACATACATGTAGGTGTGTATTTTTCTAACCTGTTGCGGAGCCCGAATAACAAATTACACACACACACACACACACATATATATATATATATATATATATATATATATATATATATATATATATATATATATATATATATATATATATATATATACAGTGGCGGCGTAAGGCAAACTGGGGCCCGGGGCCAGTGAAGTAGATCGGGGCCCCTTTTCGAACAATTGTGATTTATACACTTCTATTTTTGACATTCATTTACATAATCATTTTTTCTGTTTACTCTTCGCCCTTTCCCGTTGGTTTGTGTGTTTAGATTATTTTAATCTGATATATATATATATATATATATATATATATATATATATATATATTAAACAAATGGGGTGACATTCAGCATCCCTGTCTATTTTTTAATACTTATAACCGCATTCAGGCTGGTATCTAAAAATAAAACTGGACCAAGACTATCATTGCATATTGTTTTCTTTTTTATTCATTTTTAAACAAAGGACACGATAGAAAAAGGATTTGGGATACAAGTGGGTAACGGAAGGTACAACCCAGGACAAAAATAATGTTAAGAACAAGCAAAACTTAACAATCAAGAATCCAGAATTTATCCTACAACTATGCTATCATAGTATCAACGTGTACTGTAATTAGATGGAATAGTGGAAGTAATGCTCCTAATAATACATTGAGAGACAAATTTACCTACAAAATGTAACAATGAGCTGATATTGAAAAAAATGCAAATAATAATATAACCAATGCGATTTCTAAATATAAGCTCTATGTTTTCTGGAATTCTTTGTTCGATTCTCTCCTTTGGTGTCTCTCCTGTGCAATTTCTCATATGAGTCAGTTTATTCATAGTTTCTCCCTGTCTGAATTTGCGATACATGGGTTTTAATTGATTAGATTTTTCTTCCACAATTAGCCCCATTCACTTTAACATTAGGTTCCTCTCCAGTGATCATACACAATACTTAAACACTTTTTTTTTTTACCGAACTATCAGTAAATAATAGCTAGAATAGTTTTTTTCTCCTGCGTGTCTTTTTCATTTATCTTTCACTAGGTTTCTCTCCAGTGATAATGCACTATCTATTCAGTCCCACTACTTTTGCCGAAGTATCAATGAATAGTTAAGCACTAGAATATTTCTCTCCTGCTTGTCTATTTTACTATTGTTTCCAATTTTCAAACTTGTTTTATGATTATATTATTTTGTATTTAATAATTGAGTCATGTTTATATTCTGTCACTTATGACTATATCCATTACCTCTTACTAACATAGTATTAGATATAACAAAAAATCATGAATGTATTGAATAATTGGGAATATAAGCACAGAATCCTACTACGGGTTATACCATCCTACTTTTCATTACTAGGTATCACCAGTCAATTGACAGATCTTAACGGCTTTTTATTATATTACTCTTTTGGTACGTTTGTATTTTTATTGCCTTCACTTCAAACATGAAACTACCTTCGACAGTAGTTCCACTACCATATTAGCCTGTGTTCTACCAACATTCAGAATGATACATTCCTTGCTTTGGTAGCAGCGAAAGTTTTAACTATATTATCAAAATCCAAAGTAGATGCTAGTTCATTTTCGATAGAAAGAATGTCGAGATTCGTGAATTTTTCTTGACTCATTGTGGAACGCAAGTATGATTTTATCAATTTCATTTTGCTGAAAGACCTTTCACACGATGCGACAGATACATGCAGTGTTTTCAAAATCTGAAGAGCGGTTAGCAAACTTTAGTAAATTTCAAGAACCATTGAAGATACATATTTGAGGATGCCTTGTGGTGAAAACTCAAGCTGATCTTTAGCTTTCTGGGTACACCCTGGTGAACGGATTATATCCTTACAATCCTGAATAATTCTAAGCCATCCAGGTCATTCGGGTAGAACAAAGCCAAATCAGAGCAACATGCTTTTAGCCCTTCCTTGCTTTCATCATCTAGCTGCTGCACAAAGTTGGCCATGCAACACAGGAATCCAAATCTGTCGTTCAGGTCATGCATCTGAGTAATCATACATTTGTTGTCTGATTTCATCTAGAATTTCATTGATAGATCACTTCACTTTGGCCTGTGCAGTCAGGGGTTCATTCTTTGCTTCTCCAGGCATGCATCTCTTTCTCCTGTGTGTATCTGCAGTTATGTTCCATGACCTGCAACTTCTTTCAGCTGCAGATATGAATTCCTAGCTGCTCAGCTGAAGTCTCCAGGTATCAATGGTGTCAACCAGGCTCCGTAACAGAATAAGAGTTTGATTGAAACTCATATCCTGAGATTGAAGGAATTTTTGGATCCGATCAGTATATGAGAGATCTGCAGACCAGAAATATAGTAAAGCGATGAAGTTAAATGACTGGAAGCTTGCAAGAAGAAGACCAGCATCTACTCTAGTATCAAGTGTTTCAGTCGAAGTGTCACGTAGATCTTCCAACAGATCAATTACTTCATCCAACTGGCTAGAAAGTGTCTTCAAAGCTTCTGCTCTTGAACTCCATTGAGTGTCAGTTTTACGTTTCAGACCAATCTTTACGTGATTTTGCAGCACATTCCATCGGTGAGTAGATCTAGAGAAGAATACCAAAAACGTTCCATTGCTCCAAACAAAGTGATCGCCAGAACGTTAACGTGCGCAGCATGTAAGCCACAAGGTTCAATGAATTATTGTTACAAGGAACGAAAATGGCCAAAGGACTTATATTCCGTGTCAAAGTTTGAACTCCAGAATATTGCCCGGTCATTGTAGGCTGATTTTATCACAAGATTGGCCTCTGCAATCTTAATATCAAGCATATCACGTTGTAGTTACTTCAGTATTTCAGCAGAAATACTCTCAACAGTCTTTCCTTTGACAGAGATAAAATCATTAAATGCTACTCCAACTTGAACAGAATCAGTTAAATATAATGCTAAAGTATTTTGAATATTTGAACACTTGTTTTTTTATTGAACATTTTCTTCGTTCTGAATTTGTGGGCTGAAATGTAAATTCATACGCCAAAACACAAGAGAAAAAATGGGGAAACCAGCTGATCAAAAGGGTTTCACTCGCTGAAAATTCGACTTGTAAAGGACAAAAGAAAAAGACAGAAAAAAAAGAAGTGAATCTGTGACTATAGCGTCTGCACCTAAGAGCTTTCAGTTAGCAACAAAATGCTAGTACCCTTATAAAGCATTACGTTAATCCCTTCTTTCTACCCTTCTCTTGAACTGATATGTGAATAAATAAATAAATAAATAAATAAAAAGTGATGTCTTAGGAAGCAGGCTAGCAGATGGGGCCCCATTACTTGCATCATAAGAACTTAGAGTGTAAACAACGCAATATACTTTGACTTTCTTTTATTATATTTTAATCTACACAGGTTTTTCCTTTAAATTTGTCTGAGATTATTGAACAAAGTGAAACTTTTATTTTATTCATATTTTAATCAACATAATTTTTTCCTTTAAATTTTTTCGGGGTCCCAAGAGAGTTAAACTTTTATTTTATTATTTTTTTCACCTACATTCAACTTTCTTCTTTGATTTTCTTGGGGGTCCCAAGAAAGTGAAACGTTTACTTTATTTTTCACCTATATTCAGAGCTTTTTCCTTTAAATTTCTTTGGAGCCTCCAAGATAATGAAACTTTTATTTTATTTATTTTTAATCTACATTCAGTTTTTTTCTTTAAATTTCTTTCGGGTCTCCAAGAGAGTGAGGCCCGAAGCTTATAGCTTGTGCAGCTTATACGGAAATCCAGCACTGATTAGCTTTATTAGACAGATATTTCTGCTGTTCATCCGTCATTTGGTGTAATATTGATTGACAATTAATTGCGTTTCCTTTTAGGGAAGGTGTGGATTATAATCCTTGACAGCCCTTGTACGGCTCATGCTAACAAAGTTCCTTAGTAATTATTTTTTACCTACCGTCGGGGGCCCCCAGAAAGTGGGGCCCGGGGCGAGGGCACCGCTTGCCCTGCCCTTACGCCGCCACTATATATATAGGGTGAACGTGAAAGACGTGCACAAACTCAGGAAGATGATTCGTGATATAAAAGAAGGCAAAAATTCTCTTACATGTCGAATTCAGCGACGTGCAAGAAAGAGAAGGTTGCCAACTTGGAATCGAAGTTCCAATCGTGAGAGTTGGAACGGAACAGAAAGGTGTTTATTTACTTCAGGAGGTGATTCGTGACATCTTTCTATTCCATTCATTTGTCAGGATTCGAGTTTCGATTCCAAGTTGGCATTTCTATCACTCCTACACTACGCGGAATTCGTCAACATGCAAGAGGAATTTAGTTTTCTTTTGATATTACGAATCACCTGCACCGACTTCAAAGATCTTTAAGAGGTTCAAAGAAACGAGATGGCGTTGAATCGCTATATGTCTATGGCTAACCACATGCAGTGAAATAGCATGTTTGAGACTAGGGTTGCTTGTCATCTACCACCTGTGACACGCTCCCAACCTAACATGTTTTCGTATATATATTTCAAAGAACCGAACCCATCTGAAAATCCAGAAGATTGTAACTTCACTTGCCCCCGATATGGACAGTCATACTTTTCAAAGACAAAAGGATTCTTAAACTGAGCTATTTTCTCAAATTGCTTCTGAGCATAAAAAACACATATGCTCCAAGCTCTCCAGACCTCCGTTTCAAGATGAAATACAGTTTATCAGAAACTTCGTAATAAGTTTTCCAAGGCAAAATAGCTTTTTAAATTGGTACATTACTTCCACCGCTAATTTTCTTAAAGTGAAAAACAAAAGGTGGGAGCCAAATCATCGTTCTCTCGTATACCAATATTAGATATTTTATCATTATCACCACTAGTATGTTTACCGTTGTTCGTTCACCATTTATCTCTCCTGATACTGCTTCTCCACTGACTGATATTGTTCTCTTATTGCGTTATTTAGAAAGACAGTAGGAGAAATTTGCTACTCATGCATTTTGATATTATTTTTCATTGTCTGCTTGGCACACAAACACATACACATACACTACATATATATATATATATATATATATATATATATATATATATATATATATATATATATATATATATATATATATATATATATATATATATATATATATATATATATCAGTGGCGTGTAGTGAAATTTTACTTTGGGTAAGCAATCCAGTAGAAACATTTAACATTTTAATTCAAGCCACTGCTACAAATAATAACTAATAAAGTGACTTCTGCTACGACACTACTTTTAAAATTACTCTACTACTAATACACTATTATTAATACTACTTCTTATATCAAAATATTAATAATATGTTTTATGGCAAAATAATTATTGACCTGATCGAGAAAGTTTGTCTTCTCGTAGCTCCGAAACTAGATTTCTTTTAATAGAGATTAGTGCTGATCTTTTAAGTCTACCCTGGCCTTGCAACTTGGAGTTTATATCAAAATTATCATGTAATCTTACCCTCTCTCTGGCTCGCATATATATTTTGCTTCCTGTACTATCTTCTTCCAGTGTCCTTCAAATTGTTCATATTTTTCTTAACCCCTTCAGTGTGGGTGGCGAGTTAACTCGTGTCTTCAAAACGCACCTGTTGTGCGGATGGCGTATATATACGCTTCCATTTTGCTTTGGCTATTTTGTATTGCGCATGGCGAATATACTTGCCCATAGTATGAGTAATGTTATTCCCGACAATATTTAACGAGTTTGCGCTCACCTAGGAACCCCAAGAGACCACACAGAAAAATTGGGCTTGATCTGTTGAGGCATTCCCAAATTTTGTGTAACCTAACCATATGATGATGATGATGATGATGATGATGATGATGATAACCATAAATACGACAATAACAAGTTATAGCAGCTAATTAGAAACAACAAAGATCATAATGCCGAAAATTTCATTGTCATTGCTTGAGAGGTTCAAAAGTTATTAAAAGGTAACAAACTCCAAAGGTCTCAAAAAAATTATATTTTTTACAGCGGTTCGCATCTGAAAATTACGCACTGAAGGGGTTAAAGTTCAGCTTTCAAGTACTTTATTTTACTAATACAATAACCAATATCATAGGATTTATTTTGCAAGATGCAAACCATTACATCAGTCAGAGGAAAATGCTTGAAAATATCTTTAATATAAACTTGAAAGTCCAAAGTCTTTAAGAGAAAATAAAATCCCACGAGCATCCATTAATGCTTATTAAACTCATTATTCACATGGACCTGCCATTTTTTTCAAATAATGAAATAAAGTCCTGGCGCTAGTCTGATACACTACTACTAAACGAAAATTATAATACCAGTGAGTAGTAGACACTTTCGGCAGCCGCGCCTAAATTCAGTATTCAATGCATAACTCATCTTTCTGGACTTACTGGAAAAATGTTACTAATTTCTTTAATGTCAGGAAGAATAATTTGCAGTCTTCGATTTTAGAGGACGTCTAAGAAAATACAAGGTTTAATTTGTGACCAAAGCAATAGACAAAAATGGCAGTGGGTTACATGTTCTAACGTTTGCCAGAATTCCTTTCAAACGACTTGAAAAATCGCCACATAATCACAACTTTGTACTACTAACTTCTTTATACAGTTGTACTTATCAACTAGACTGCAGACAATGTTCTGAAGAGTTTCAGGTAGCGATTTTCAGAAATGTTAGATCTTTCCTCAGCTACCATCAGACCCTGCGCAATGAAATACACAAGTGAGAAATGAGCTGAGAAAAAAATACTTACATCGGTAGCTTCATCCAGGATTATCAAAGCAAAACTAGTTTTACAAATTTTTTGCTTTATATATGAAATCAACACATAAGAAACATTCCTATTACATTATCCTGAATTATATTAGATTATCCACTGAACACATTAAAATTTCCTAATTGGCTGCGTAACAATGGATCATGTTTGTTAATTAGAGTTAGCAATTATAGTTAATTTCCTCTATTTGAAAAATCCGTACTTTTATTTTGGACCCTGAAAGCCTGTTCGTGTTTGTCTCACAGTCAGAAACAAACATCAATGATGGTTACAGAATGTCTCTGTTGTTTTTACAAACGCGCTCCTTGTGTTGCTGATCACTTATTTTCCTTTGTTCATCAAGTATATGATCAAGTCTGGATTGGCCATAAGTTTCCAATAATTACTGCTTGCAGATGACATTGAGAAAGACAGTGCACTTTTAAAAGCTTTCTGTACATTACTAATGCCATTATATCCTCCATTGTTTCAAATATTCATTTTATTTTTTTTAAACTATAATTTCTCTGGAAGAACAATCACTCAAAACACGAATTCTTGTAGTATTAAAATGTCGAATAGATGTTTTCATTTTACTGGAAAGATTAAAATTAGGATTTGGACGACCATTTTGCCATTCACCGTTTTATTTTCGTATGCTGGAGAAGCAAAGTCGGATCGCCGAAGATCAGAAATTATGCTGTCATATCTCCTAACTCTGTCTCCATTTCACATACTTCTAACTTGGACTGCAATAATCAGAAACTGTTTTTACATACCTTCCTCTCACACATTGCACAAGATTCAAGTATATCACCGAATACCGCAGTAAACAAGACACACTCAATACAATTTCTAATGATTTTCTGACTAGTTTAAGTACAAATTTTCTCCAATAATTACAAGAGGATTTGATTTCTCCAGCCTTTCCGATTTAACTTTCGGTACGAATATGCAATGCGAAGAAATGTTTCCAGAATCACAAGCACTTCCAAAGAATGACGCTAGAGGGCAAGCATATGCTATTATGCTGCTTTCTAGTGACAGTGAGGAACTCGCAACAACTATTCAATATCTATGTCAAGGAAGGGAAGGAAGCTAAAGAGCGATTTTGGAAATAGCTTGGAATAATAACAAAGAAATAATAATGTTCTTGGGTTCTATTTTTCGGTATGCATTGCTTACGTTACATACATAAGATAAACGCCACACACACATAATACACACACACACACGCACACACACACACACACACACACACACACACACATATATATATATATATATATAAATATATATATATATATATGTGTGTGTGTGTGTGTGTGTATGTATGTATATATAATTCTGAGTCCCGTACTCACTATAAGTTCTTCAAGTTATTTAGTTCTCCTAACACGAGAATGTCATGTAACAGTTCAGAGAAAATACATTGCATCATAAATTTGCTTAAAATTGTATATTTCCTATATTCAGTTACTACTAAATAACTACCCAAAATATACTCTAATTATGAAAACTCAATTTTCTATTACTGTTTTACTCCTGCAACTCCGAGCGAAAGTACATTATTCGTAAAGGTTGACTTTATGTTCTCACAAGGAAGGGACATGAACTTGTCATCCGGACTTTCGAATCAAACCTAGTCCATTCGATAAACATAACAAAGATATGTTCATGCATAAAAAATTAGGTGCCGTGAACAACAAAGCAAGTCCCTGGGGCCCATTAACCCTGTGAGTATAAAGAAAATCGTACACTCGCAGTGAAATAGCTACTGCATCGCTGCTGTTTATTGGAGAGTCATGGTTTATAGTTCATTCTCTTTACCATTCTCTTGAAACCATACAAAAATAATTTACATTAATGAAGCTATCAAATAAAAAAATCGCATATAACACAAGTTGAGATTTCGCTATACTGCCCACTATCACATTGGTCCAGGGATTTTATATCCAAGCACCAGAGCATGTTAAAAAAAAAGTCGATGGGCAAGCATCACTAAAATTGTTATGCGTAAATTGAGGTA
This sequence comes from Thermobia domestica, assembly GCF_964235325.1. Classification (NCBI taxonomy): domain Eukaryota; kingdom Metazoa; phylum Arthropoda; class Insecta; order Zygentoma; family Lepismatidae; genus Thermobia; species Thermobia domestica. Next base: position 137,640,750 of record NC_137463.1, on the reverse strand, counting down.
AATTAATAACATTATTTTCGTCCAGTAGAAACATTCTGGGGAGGGCGTTTCGCTTGTAAGGGGCCAGCCCTACCTGGCCTCCTTTAGTTCCGCCTATGCGTGCAAATTAAATAACAAAAATGTAAAGGAACAAAATTAAATTTTCTTTGAACTTTTTATTGTGTATATTATGTATAGTTACTGAAATCTGGAATCAAAAATGTCAAAAAGGCTATTTCTTTTCTTGAAGATATTGCATCAATTTCTAAACAATTCCTATCTTACGCTTCTTTTCTGATTTACAAATTATGAAAAATCGGTACAATTTACGAATTAGATAAAGATCAGATAATGTTAGCTGAATTCAATATTCGAACTTCGTTTTAATAATACGCTGTACATAATGTCTCAGTGGGAAAATATGACCCTCTGATGTAAGAGATCTTTGGTTCGAATTCAACCTGTGTTAAATGCTTTTGGTTTACTCAAGATTCTTACACATCCTCCCACTTCAGTCATTCGACCATTATCATCGCGTCTGATTACCATCGTCTCCTTTGAAGATTGTGCATAACTATGAGATGTTAAATTTACAGATTTAATTTATTTTAACAAATATAATTTTTTAAATATATTTATACAGATATATCCAGGTTATGTTGATAATATACAAGCACTTGACTTATGAGATCAAGGTTCGATTCCCAGCGAAAACTTATATCGTACTTTTTTATCACTGACTTTTATTTCAAAACAGACAAAAATACAGAATATATTAATTTGCAGGTCTCATATAGACTCGGTGCTCAAAAGGAAGGCAATTCTCCAATTCAATCCAATATAATGATATTAATTCTGATACAATATACCAAATCTAATTTTTTTCTTTTAAAATAATAATATTGATTCGAAGAAATTATCACAAAATAATTTCGTAAAATTCTTTTTAATATTTAAAATAAAAATTAGTAATAATTTAGACAATTAAATAATTATTATAAAAATGCATACATACCTTCTGAACTAATAATAAGTTGAAGGTATTGAAATTGTTCTTCCAATGAAACAACATTTAAACAGGATAAACGCACAACAATCATGAGAACAGAAAGTACTACTAAATCAGTATTTTCGAATTTTTATTTTCAGCCAGTAGTACATGCATACAAGTTTTTTTAAACCAATCAGAATGATTTTTCTACCCAGAAAATTTTCCGTTATACAATATCGTACGGCGTTGTTTTATCTTCAAGTATTGTCTTGCATTTTTCTTCTTCAATATCTAAAGACTTGTCAGCGCGTATAACTTAGACCTCTATGTAATGAAGACAGGAACCACAGCGCCATTTAACCCCTAAAATACCTACAACTTCCATGCAGAATTTCTTCCTTTCGTATTTTTTAAACTTTTCAATTTTTAGTATACTTAAGTAACTCTTATATGTTAATACATCGTTTACCGATAATTAAAAAACGGTGGCTTAATTCTTGATTCTGATACAATGTTGACATTTTAAGGAGTAGATGTTTCAGTTCTTGTTCGTGATGAGTTGTTTACTTCTGCTTTATAGACCCAATGCCTTCATTCACAGAGTAATGTTTTACACATCCTCGGTTCTCTGAATCAATTCACTGCACTTATAAAAAATACTTCTGTGATCTAAATCTTGATACAATTCTACGGTGAAGCACCTTAGAATTTGTTCTATATCTGTTTGAAATATTTACCACCCATTAATAAAGTGCACGACCTGTCTTGTGAGTATTCCAAATGCTGAAAAGGTGTCAACCGTAAACCGTATTTGATTGAGTGTGAGTTAGTGTGCTTCGGATTCCATCTTAAATTGTAGATACTATGTTGCATGTTTGCGGTGTTGAAAAAAAAAGTGTAAGTCTCAATACTGAATAAGGAAGATATGGGTACGATTTCTCATGCAAGTTATTCTGATTCGAATTCCATCTTATAGTGTAGGTACTAGTTTGTATATTCCCGGTGTTGAAGATTTCAGTTTCCGCTGCGAGTTTCTGTGGGTTGGATCCTACGTTCAGATGTAGATCTACATTTCATATAACCTCGCTGTTGAAATGAGACGATTCGAGGTCCATTCTAAGTTCAATCATATATTTGTATCAAATATTTACAGTCCAATAACTTGTAAGTACTGTTTTGTATTGTCTTGGTATTAAAATCAGACGGTCATGGTCTGATTTTTGGTGAAAACATACGCGATTCGAATCCCACGTTATGATTAAGTTCACATTTCTTATTGCCTTGCTTTTCAAATGACATGTTCAACAATGTGTGATAATTAAAATTCCATTCCATCCTTTTTCTTACTGTCCTGTTTTCTATCATATAACTAACATTGTAATGTAATATTTAAAAAAGAAAAAAAATTTAATTGCACTATTCACATTGTAAATTATTAAGTTTTTGTTTAATCTTAGTAACAGAGATGGAGTGGGTCAGTGGGTCAGGTGGGTCAAGTTTTCTCAGTGGGTCAGTGGGTCGTGGGTCAACAGCAGGTGACCCAGCACCCACCGTGACCCACTGCGACCCACCACCCACCATGACCCACTGTGACCCACCACCCACCGTGACCCACTGCGACCCACCACCCACCATGACCCACTGCGACCCACCGACTCAGTATGATCTACCGACCCTCTCTGCTCACTGCATTGTAGACAGTATCTTCTGAAGACTGGTAAATTTGCCTTCGTTTTACTTTCAAGACCATTTCCCTTCCCTTTCCACTTGTTTCTGTCTACTTACCTGAGGTGAGTATATCTAACCAAGTGAAAAAAGAACTTCAGGACTTTTGGATATTCATATTTTTAATTGTAATAATAGCAATAGGACTTCTACTACTACTGTACTTGGCTTTCGAGGCCTGTGAGTTTTTAGAGGAGCTAACTACTAAAAAAAATATGTTTTTGAATCACTGTAATATATAAATTATTATATAAAAAAATGAATGTAACTGTGTGTGCCTGATCATCACAATCAAATTGCAAAGTCAAATGAAATTGATTTTGGTATATAGTTAGGCCTTAATCCAAACTGGGATGTTATATTGTTTTTATTATAATGCATAATATCCTAAGGAGATAGAGAGGATCCGAATTTTTGCGAAAATAAAAAAAAGAGTATCTCGCAAACCGTTAAACTTACGGAGCTGAGATTCAGTGTATTAACTCTTTATTGAAAACAAACAGAACGTGTCCTAGCATTTTTTAAATTCTCGTTTATGTGTGTGTGTGGGAGGGGGCACTTTCTATATATTGAAAATTGGTAGTGAGTTGGTATGTAAAAATGATCGAAAACGATCGATGTTGTTTAAGAAAAAAAAATCAAAAACAAAAAATACAGTGCTTGGCTTCATATATCCATTGCTTTCTACTATAATAATTGCTGAAGCTTATGTTTATTATATGGGGCGCTTACAGCACAGGGCAATAAACACAAAAACGTGTGACTAAAATAGGCATAAAATTTGTACTGTAAGCTTAATTACACGGAAATTTTAAGTTTGGATTGTACGCGTAATTATATGGAAAATTTTACACTCTTTTCCCTTTACGTTGGTCTACTTACCTTGATTTGGAACTTTCAAATTTCATCCTTTTTTCCACTGAAAAGTATTGATAATTCAACAATGAAATAATTATACTATGATAATTTAATTTAAATTAATCGTAATTTGGCCCATGGCAAACAGCAGTGTGGTAAAGGTGAAGAAGGAGGGAAATTCCCATTCACCTCTGAACACTTTGCAGGAACCGCGTTCCCTTTCACTTTCTAGAGGGGGGAGGGATATTCGTAATGACATCAAACCTTCATGTGTAATTACAAAAATTAAATTTATAAACAAATAAGAAATCATCAGTTCATCACGCTTTAATTGATAATTTATTCACAAGATTCCCTATTGAAGGCGCGGTAGATGAAGTTTCTGTTCTCCATGAGTCGACATTGCCAACTAACATGGTCGATATGGAAAAGATGTTGTATGGTGATAGAGAGATTATACTTCTTGCTGAGTATTTCAAAACTTACTAAGAAAATTCGTTATCAGACTTAAGTCTAACAAGCAGATTATCGATGATGAGTTGCAGAAATCGGGTAGAAATATTATCAATTTCCACGACAGAGTACGAAGGCGATTTCCCCCTTACGAATTTACAGATGACTGATATTAGAGATAGTCTAAGTGCTCAAACATTGTCTAACTAGTTGTTCATCAATGTTAATGGCCACCAGTAGACAAGCTCAAAGTAGACGAGCTAGTTATTTCTTGGCTGAAGGATGGACATCATTCCGCTGCGGATGATTTACCACGAAAAAGTTACCAACAGGAAATAAACCCGATTTCAGGTTTGTTTTAAGGTAGAAAATTACGAATTAATGATAATGTATACTTGTATTAGTAATGACTTATTTGTGTTATTCAACTTTGTATCTTTGTTTTTTTTTAGTAAGTCTCTTCTATGCTTTAAGTGAACTACTTTGAATAAATATTCATATTAATTGCAATTATGCATATTTGTAACTTAAATTTAACGTGGTGTTTTAGTGATTACACAAATTACAATTATGAGCATACTTTATGGAGATGCTCTCACATAGGGTACCCGAGCACCTTTATACACTATGAAAAACTGATTTTTCAAGTCTTTTGTGAGAAAAATACTGTGAACTGAGAAACCATAATCTTTTCCATATTATACAGGGGTATTTTCCTGTGAATAGAAGTTTCTTTTGGAATGTGTTCAGAAATTAACACTTGCAAGAATACTCTCTTAGTACAAGCATATTTTAGGCACACACTAATTTCCCCCCACCTCAAACTGTTTCAATTTCCTCACTGACAAACACTTTACCATTTTATATCATAAAGGTCAGATCCACCGTTATTCTGACAGAGCGGTGTTTGAGCGATTGACTAGAAATTCAAACTCCGATTAGTGACAATTTCACAGTCTTGTTTTATTTCAAGTGTAAAGTCTTTAGTCTATACAGAAGAGGCCGTGGATCGTGTTCAGAGTTGATGATGATGAATTTTGGTTAGTCAGAATAGGTCATAGTGGATGAGAGTGGTTCATGGTGGGTGGTGGGTCACGGTGCGTGGTGGGTCATGGTGGGTCACAGTGGGTCATGGTGGGTTGTGGGTCATGGTGGGTGGTGGGTCAGAGTGGGTCGTGGGTCAGAGTGGGTCACGGTGGGTGGTGGGTCAAGTTTTCATTGACCCACGCCAACTCTGCTTAGTAACACTCTTAATATAGAAAAATGTAAGGAAGAACAAACATTTTATTATTATATCAGATATTCATTAGAAGAATTGTTCAAATGATAGGTTTACATTTCGCCTCTTTACTCTTAACATCTGCCTCTTCCCTTAATTATTAAGTTCTAAGTGGTTTCAGCAAAAAGTGTACAGAATTAACACAAATGACAGATTACTGTAATTGCTTGTTTTTTGGGATATCAAATGAAGAGGAAGATCGCGATAATTATCCTATTTATGTGTACTTCTAATAGCTAAAAAAAAAAAAAAAAAAAAAAAAAGATAAGTGCGCCAAGCGGAGGGGAAGATGAAGCTAGACATTTATTTGTCCCACTTATGTCCAGCATATTCAGAGGAACCGCTATAGCAGACAGCAGGGGGAAAAGCGATATATGTTTCAGTTTACCTGCGACCTGTAAAGACTACGAAAGGTGCTTCATTCCGTAAACAAAAAGAGAATCGCTGAGGAGGTAAATGGAACTGCCATGTAATGCATGTGTCAAGTGGTTTAAAAAAATGCAATTGCTGGGGGCGTAATTTTCCTAAGAGGCATCTGGCTCCAATTATCTCTTTGGCTAACCATAACGTCTTCCACCGATTATTTATTTTCACAAGTCCCACAACTAAACTCGCATGTAAACTCAACCATAAAAGTTTTCTCCCAAGTTTTCTTGCTCTTCTTCTTAATTCGTTTTTAAAAGGATTTTCTAATCCATTACCTCTCGAAAATATTTCTCTCAAAAGTAGCGACAAACACGGTTTAGTGCACCCAACAATCCCCAACTCCTCTTATTGCTCAAATAAATATCCAATATCTGTATGTATATACTATCCAATATCTGTATGTATACGACAGAGTTTGCGTGGGTCAATGAAAACTTGACCCACGACCCACTGACCCACCATCCACCGTGACCCACGACCCACTGACCCACCACCCACCGTGACCCACTCTGACCCACGACCCACCATGACCCACGACCCACTCTGACCTACCACCCACGCTGACCCACCAAGACCCACCACCCATGGTGACCCACCATGACCCACCACCCCGGTGACCCACCATGACCCACCACCCACGGTGACCCACCATGACCCACCACCCACGGTGACCTACTGTGACCCACCACCCACCATGAACCACTCTCATCCACTGTGACCTATTCTGATTCCCCAAAATCCATCATCATCAACTCTGAACACGATTCACGGCCTCTTCTGTACTGACTAAAGAGTTTACACTTGTAATAAAACATGACTGTGAAATTGTCACTAATCGGAGTTTGAATTTCTAGTCAATCGCTCAAACACCGCTCTGTCAGAATAACGGTGCATCTGATCTTTATGATATAAAATGGTAAAGTGTTTGTCAGTGAGGAAATTGAAACAGTTCGAGTTGAGGGGAAATTAGTGTGTGCGTAAAATATACTTGTACTAAGAGAGTATTCTTGCAAGTGTTAATTTCTCATCGCATTCCAAAAGAAACTTCTATTCGCAGGAAAATACCCCTGTACAATATGGAAAAGGTTATGGTTTCTCAGTTTACAGTATTTTTCTCACAAAAAAAAAAAAAAACTTGAAAAATCAGTTTTTCACAGTTTATAAAGGTGTCCGGGTACCCTATGTGAAAGCATCTCCATAAAGTATGCTCATAATTGTAATTTGTGTAATCACTAAACACCACGTTAAATTTAAGTTACAAATATGCATAATTGCAATTATTATGAATATTTATTCAAAGTAGTTTACCTAAAGCATAGAAGAGACTTCTAAAAAATAGGTACAAAGTTGAATAACACAAATAAGCCATTAGTAATACAAGGAGACCTATACATTTTCTATGGCTCGTAATTTTCCACTTTAAAACAAACCTGAAATCGGGTTTATTTCCTGTTGGTAACATTTTCGTGGTAAATCATCCGCAGCGGAATGATGTCCATCCTTCAGCCAAGAAATAAATAGCTTGTCTACTTTGAGCTTGTCTAGCGGTGGGCCATTAACATTGATGAACAACAAGCTAGGCAATGTTTGAGCATTAGTCTATTTCTAATATCAGTCATCTGTAAATTCATAAGGGGAAGTCCCCGTTCGCATTCTGTCGTGGAAATTGATAATATTTCTACCCGATTTCTGCAACTCCTCATCGACAATCTGCTTGTTAGACTTAAGTCTGATAACGATTTTCCTTTGTCAGTTTTGAAATACTCAGCAAGAAGTATCATCTCTCTATCACCATACAACATCTTTTCCATATCGACCATGTCAGTTGGCAATGTCGACTCATGGAGAACAGAAACTTCACCTACCACGCCTTCGATAGGGAATCTTGTGAATAAATTATCAATTAAAGCGTGACGAACTGAAGATTTCTTATTTGTTTATAAATTTAATTTTTGTAATTACACATGAAGGTTTGATGCCATTACGAAGTTCCCTCTTCCGTCTAGAAAGCGAAAGAGAACGAGGTTCCTGGAAAGTGTTCAGAGGTGAAAGGGAATTTCTCTCCTTCTTCCCCTTCAATTACCACACTGCTGTTTGCCATTGGCCAAATTACGATGAATTTCAATTAAATTATCATAGTATAATTATTTCATTGTTGAATTATCAATACTTTTCAGTGGAAAAAAAGGGTGAAATTTGAAAGTTCCAAATCAAGGTAAGTAGACCAACATAAAGGGGAAAAAGTGTAAAATTTTCCATATAATTATGCGTATAAAATCCAAACTTAAAATTTCCGTGTAATTAAGCTTACAGTACAAATTTTATGCCTATTTTAGTCACAAGTTTTTGGGTTGATTGCCCTGTGCTGTAAGCGCTGCATATAATAAACATAAGCTTCAGCAATTATTATAGTAGAAAGCAATGGATATATGAAGCCAAATACTGTATTTTTTGTTTTTGATTTTTTTTTCTTAAACAACATCGATCGTTTTCGATCATTTTTACATACCAACTCACTACCAATTTTCAATATATAGAAAGTGCCCCCTCGTACACACACACATAAACGAGAATTTAAAAATATGCTACTGCACATTCTGTTTATTTTAAATAAAGAGTTAATACACTGAATTTCAGCTCAGTAAGTATAACGGCTTGCGAGATACTATTTTTTTTCGCAAAAATTCGGATCCTCACCCTCCTTAGGATATCGTCGGCGGCAATTCAAAACCTGCTATGTGCATTTTGCAGGAGAAGCGAAAAACAGTATCCTGGTTAGCTTTTTGGCTTTATAAAAGTGATGTTATAAGTAATATTTGATGCTGCACGTAACTTGATACCTTTTCAAGTAACTTGAGAAGGTACCAGTTACGTGCAGCATCAAATATTACTTATAACATCACTTTTATAAAGCCAAAAAGCTAACCAGGATACTGTTTTTCGCTTCTCCTGCAAAATGCACATAGCAGGTTTTGAATTGCCGCCGACGATATGTAGCTATTATAATGAAAGCAATACAACATCCCAATTTGGATTAATGTCTAACTACATACCAAAAGTAATTTCATTTGACTTTGCAATTCGGCCGTGATGATCAGGCACACATAGTTACATTCAATTTTTTATATGATAATTTATATATTACAGTGATTCAAAAATGTATTTTTTCCAGTAGTTAGCTCCTCTAAAAACTCACAGATCTCGAAAGCCAAGTAGTAGTATAAGTCTTATTGTTATTATTACAATTAAAAATATCAATATCCAAAAGCGCCTGAAGTTCTTTTTTCACTTGGTTATACTCACCTCAGGTAAGTAGACAGAAACAAGTGGAAAAGAAAGGGAAATGAAGGTCTTGGAAGTAAAACGAAGATAAATTTACCAGTCTTCAGAAGATACTGTCTACAATGCAGTGAGCAGAGAGGGTCGGTAGATCATACTAGTGATGAGCGCAAGAGTCTTGGTCTTAAAGTTTTTGCAAGAGTCTTGCATGCAAGACCAAGACCAAGACCAAGACCAAGACCAGGAATCCCGATGCAAGACCAAGACCAAGACCATACCTGCAAGACCAAGACCAAGACCAAGACCATATCTGCAAGACCAAGACCAAGACCAAGACTCTTGCGCAAGAGTCTTGCACAAGTAAGGTCCTACTTGATTTTTTATAGAATGTAAAAAGGAAGGGGAAAAATCATTACATCTTTCACGTGAACTTCTTGGCTCCAGTAAAAATACCGCCGGAGTGAATTTGTTCCCAGTAGTTTGTGCAATCCATGTGAGTCAATTTGCTCCTGTAACATATAGCTACAGTATGTCGTTTTTTGAATCGGTTGTTCACGAGACGACCGACAGCATAATTCTATGAATTGTTACAAGCTATAATAACTTCAGTGTCTGATTTACTTTGGTCATCATTTGATCATTCACGACGGCCCATGATTGGATTTTATGAAATCATACGAAGAATAGTTGTGTCCTTAAGAAGTGGATAAGCAAAAATAAACTAGAGCATGTTATGGACACGGTAACTCAGTGGCAGAGCGTGCACCTCTGGTACATGGGGCCCTGGTTCGATCGCAGCTTGCGCTATGTGAGCTTCTTTGGTGAACAAACATCCTGTGCGTGGGTTTTCCCGTTTCCTCGTACTTTCTTCATTCCACCATTTCTCATCATCACTGTTTCCTTTAGCCTCAGTGTAATAATCGTGGGACGTTAAAGTAGATATTTCATTTTATTTCAAAACATATTAATGGTGTTCTTCTTCCAAAACTAAAGAAATGTAATATTGAACATCGGCAATTCCGTACACCATAGGTGCCGACTACATGGGTATGGCCTTGGCTCTGAGGTTCAAGCATCCGTTGGAAATTTTTAATGTGTACTTATAAAATTAATATTGAAATAACATTTTCATGACATTGACAAAAACTTAGCGCATGTGACCGCAAGTTTGATTTCATAGATGGATGCTTATACGTTGAATAATTGTTTATCAATATAACTTATAGCCCCCTTAGGTATACGGCATATCTAGGATTCAACGATATAACATTATACAACAATAAATAATCTATATTCACAACTGAGAGTAATTTCGTACTTATTTCAAATAACTTGAAGTTTGATGCCGTTATTATGTATTTCTAATGTAGGTCAAAAGTATTTATATAAATTGAGTTTACACAAAAGACATAGACAGTTGAGTCGTTTTCAGTTTTCACTCAAATTATTCTAAAATATTGTGGCCGCGGTGGCTCAGTGGTAGAGCGTTCAGGTGTTTGGGGTCCCGCGTTCGATCCCAGCCCCCGCCAAGTGAACTTTGTGGTGGGCAAACACCGTGTGCGTGGGTTTCCTCGGGGTTCTCCCGTTTCCTCCCACTTTCTTCTTTCCACCATTTTCATTCATTTTTCATTATCACCGTCTCCTTTAGCCTAGCCGGCATAATCGTAGGACGTAAAACTCACAAATTTAATTTAATTTCATATTCTAAAATATTGAGGTTTCATTATTATTATTTTAATTTTTTCTCTCTATTTTGGTCAATATTGCAAAACATATCATCATCGTCATAATAATAGCTATTCTGCCATTATTGGCAGGTCACTTGCTGCAGCTGAGAAGCTTCGATGACTGTGGTCCTCAGCTAGTCTCTTCGTCTTAACGTAGCAATATTCTGTCTTAATATCTTTCTTCAACTACAATCTCCTTCGTCCCCTCCCTCTAGCACGTCCCTCATAATACAGTTCCTCCTCAGCCAATGTCGTCCTCTTCATTACATCTAAAATTCTTCTTTTCTCCCCTACTGCTACTATTTCTAAAACCTTCGCATTCGTTTTCCGTTCAACCCAGCTGATTCTCTCCTTTTTCCTCCATGCCCACATTTCGAAAGTCTAACTGTTTCATCGTTTTTGCGTAATGTCCTTGTTTCTGCCCCATACAGTACATATTAGAATCAGTAAAACAAAATCTCTATATTTAATTGGAAGTTTGTTTAATACAAGGATTAGCTAATCGTGGTTGAAAAGAAAGATCTGACGCCTTTAGAGTGTAAAAATAATTTTGGAATTTATGGTATTTCAGTGATCTGTGCCGTCTTGGTTTTCTTTCATGCGTCTCAATGTCAGAGGTAGCCTCCCCAGTTTGGAAACCAGTGGAGTATTGGATCTATTAAAACATAAAAATATTACTAAACGTTGTGATTTATCTTATAAGTAGTGAAGCGTGATCACCCATTGAAAAAAAAAGTAAAGGTCATCGCCTATGTTGTACAGTATCATCACACTTAATATATTACATTTAGAAACATACATTGTATTTCCCTCACTATTGGCGCAATGTAGGATTTATTATCCCTTATATCCAGAGTAAAATTTACTTATGAAAATTATAGATTTCTTAAAAGCAAAACTTGCAAGACTCTTGCAAGCAAGACCAAGACTGGGTGTGCAAGACCAAGACCAAGACCAAGACTAGGTGTGCAAGACCAAGACCAAGACCAAGACCGAGGGTTCCAGTGCAAGACCAAGACCAAGACCGCATGTGCAAGACCAAGACCAAGACCAAGACCACCCGGGTCTTGGTCTTGGTCTTGCATTTGCTCATCACTAGATCATACTGAGTCGGTGGGTCACAGTGGGTCATGGTGGGTGGTGGGTCACAGTGGGTCATGGTGGGTGGTGGGTCACAGTGGGTCACATGCCGTTGACCCACGACCCACTGACCCACTGAGAAAACTTGACCCACTTGACCCACTGACCCACCGACCCACTGACCCACTCCAATTCTGGTATATAGGGCATGAAACACCTGAAATAACCAATTTGCCCCACTCCTACAACTCCCAAAGCATTACAATATATGTAATAGCCTTTAATAAAATTACTAGACCCTAATTAACCAATAGAGATGAATACATTTCGTCTCTATGAGTAGGCTTCTGATTTCTCCTTACTAATATATGTCCAACTTACTTGAAACATGGAGTCAAGTTTCTGGGCTAAAGTTTATGGCTTGAAACATGGAGTAAAGTCATTCTAATCTTCAGCTTCATTATTCATTCTTTTCAGTCTAATTGATGTTCCCTTTCACAGCGCTCACGGTTCGCAAATATATCAGTACGACTAAATACCTCGGACGTTATATTTAAGTATTTATCTAAACTCACATTTCTCTGCCATCTCATATTTATCGTGCATGGTGATTGTTCTCTTAATAAGTAATTATGATGTATTATTTATTATATTAAGGTTTCTTAGAAGGTCGTTTGCTTATGATCAGTGAAAAATTTCACAAAGCTTAATCCTGTTCTTTATGAATCAGGGAACATTGATAGTTATTATTCTTTCTTGTCTTAAGAAATTCGTTTTTCCAAGACTACAATTGATCACAAATTGGCTAATTTTTAAATTCTTGTATGTTTTTTTATGTAATTTTTTAAAGCTGTAATAATTTTCCCTTAATTTTTGAAACGGCGATCACCTTCAGTGAAACCTTCAGTTCGTTTTTCTCGTTTGAAGAAAATCTAACAGGTTGTATGTAAAGTTCAAGTATGTACCGGATCCTAAGAAATATATATTATATATATATATATATATATATATATATATATATATATATATATATATATATATATATATATATATATATATATATATATATATGTATACATACATACATATATATGTATGTATGTATACGAGGATCACTACGAAAGTTTTGAGATGTGAAATAACTTACATCTTAAAATCAATTTAACACTTACATTTTCTCAAAGTATTCACCATTACAATGTACACACTTTTGCATCCTCAAAAACCACTTTTGGAAGCAGTGTTGTCAGTCTTTTTCTTCAAGTGTTGAAAGTTCATTCTCGTAAGCCAGTATAGCTTCTTCAGGGCTGCAAAATCTCTTCCCACGCATGCGATCTTTGATCCTGGGAACAGAAAAAAATCACACGGGGCCAAGTCAGGGATATACGGCGGATGAGTCATCAGTTTGACCTCCGTAGATTCTAAAAACTGAATTGTGATGTTGGCCGTGTGTGCGGACGTGTTTTCATGATAAAGCAGGATTCCACGCAATCCAGTTCTTTTACGCCGTTCCCGAAACTTCTGGAACACTTTTGTTAGGCAAACAGTGGTGTACCACTGAGCAGTAACAGTCCTTTGTTCTTCAAGTGGAACAGTTGCAACATGGCCAGGTTTGGATAAGAAAGTTGCGACCATTTCCTTCCCCACACTTAGCGGTCGCTTCACTTTCGTGGGTGGATTTTTGTCTGGAAAGATCCAAACTGTAGACTAATGTTTATTTTCAGGGTCAAATTGATAGATCCAAGTCTCATCACCACTAACAATGTCAGAGATGCGTCGAGAATTGCCTCCATCAAATCTTGCAAGCATTTCTTCACACCATTCCACACGCATGCGCTTCTGCTGTTCAGTCAAAGTGTGAGGCACCCAACGAGATGAAACCTTCCTGAGCCGAAGATCATCATGAAGAATTTTTGTTACTGCTGGCGATCCAATGTTCACTGTAGATTCGATGCCCTTGAAATTTGTTTGAGGATTTTCTCGAATCATTTGTTCCACAGCGGCAATGTTTTCATCTGACACAGCTGTTGCCGGACGTCCAGCTCTCTCTCTTCATTTTTAAGCAATGTCCGGCCTCTTCTGAATTCACCAAACCACGGAAATTGTAGCACGGGAAGGAGCAAGGTCCCCAAATGTCCCCTGCAAACGGTCAAGGCTTCGTGTCTCGTTCAAACCACTTTTGAAATCGTAAAGGATCATTGCCCAAAAATGTTCCCTTTCGAGCTCCATTCTAGACAGCCGAATACTACTCACATCAACAAACAAGTGAAGGCGATACGGCCACGCCGATAAGCGAGGCGAGTTGAAACTTGCTTTGCTTCTTTGCTCTGGATACCACTATCGAACGCAATTGTTAGAATTCAAATACTGTGCCACAACAATGCGTATCTCTAAACTTTTGTAGTGATCCTGGTATATATATATATATATATATATATATATATATATATATATATATATATTAGGGATGGCCGGATCCGGATCTGATTGGGTCCGGATCCTTTGGATCCGGATCTCGGATTTCGGATCTGGATCCGGATCTCGCATTTCGGATCCGGATCTCGGATCTGGGTCCGGATCTCGGATTTCGGATCTGGATCCGGATCTCGAATCTCGGATCTGGATTCGGATCTCGGATCTTGATTCTTATCCAAACCCACATCCCATCCAAATTATGATAAACATGAATATCTAAAATTCGCCGAAAGTAATTTCACGAAGTCCTGACAGTGAAGAAGAGAACAGAAAATTAAGACGAATATTGAAAGTCTATTTGTTTCCTTCATTCTACTCTAAAGATCAAATGTTTGGCTTACTTAAGAAAAAAAATGATCCGGATGAGAGCTCAAATGTCGAATCTAGTTCCACTCGGTTGCAGGACCGAGATGAATATTTAAAATTCCTCAATGCACCTATTTCATTGACAGTTAAGAAAATATAAACAGTTAAGACATGTATTGACTACTTTTTACGTAAATTTATCTTGCCCAGTCTGCTCAAAATATCAAATGTATACCCTACAATTAGATTTAATAATTATTTAGTAAATCACAATATGAGCACCGAGAATAAACTATGAATTTTGGTGCCTCTTATCTAGATTTGAAATTTCGGATTCATACATAGAATCAGGCTGAAATATAAATATTTGAGATCTGGAAATCGAAACATGTGCTAGTACCAAGATCGTAGCCGTTTGTACAGTGGCGTATTTACGATTTTGTTTCGGGGGGAGGCTTTGCCTGAAAATGTGAAAATTCTGCAAGATATTTCATATAGTTTACTATAGTATGTAAGATTTCGGGGGGGGGCTTAAGCCCGGAAGCCTCTCCCCTAAATACGCCATTGCGTTTGTACCTAGGTAATGCGAGCGGAAGGCACTTGCACTAATTCCGCATGTAGTTTGAGGAACACGAGAAATTAAAAACAGATAAATATTCTTTTTCAGAAGTAAGTCGCGCTTTAACATGACTTTTCATGAGTGTTGTGTTCAAATATGAAAACTGTAATGACAACTTGTTTGAAATAAAAACCTTTTCATTTTTAACAATAAAATTAGGTACTTTCACATTGGAGAAAAATTAGCAAGGCACATACCACTGATTAGGGTGCTGATTCTTTTGGAAGCTTTCACTTGAACCGGAAGATTTCCTCATGTTAGTATCGGATTGCCACAATTCACCTTGCTGAAAGACGTGGTTTATCAGGAGGTCGGACAAGATTCTTTTGAACGTAGCCTGTAGACAGCTTCTAGTCTCAATTATTCCCATATAACAAGACTAGCCATATACATAGTTGGTTCGAAATAAGTTAAAATATCACTAATTGACCTTAAGGGGATAATCGTGATTTAAATATTCGTAAATCAGAAGAGATGTGAAAGTTAAGCGGTAAAATAAATCCGATAATTCCGGAATAAAGAGATTTATATGCAACCTAATGATAGCAATAAAACTCTTTATGTAACATTTTCAAAGCTAAAATTAACAGTTATCTTCTTGAAGAGGGTTTACGGCAACATAGAATATTACAAATCCAATTATTATAAGTAGTACCTCTGACAGACCTGCATTTCACATCACCATCGCCCTTCATCCTGACAAGTGGGCAATTCACTTACCCACAATGACTTTTCAGGCGTTCCAGTGACATCAATATCTCAGTTTGGGTTTGGGATCATGCTTCGGTGAACCTTGACTATCACCATCAGCAGCTATTAGAGAATCAGAACTTATTTCTGTATTAGATAATGTGGGTAACTATAGCTTTTCGTCAATAGAAGTCGGAGAGTGTATGGTACTATCGCAGGAAATATTTGATACATAAAACTTAGATTGTCAGTATTTAGGAGCAACTTTTAAAATAATCAGTTACTGTAAATGTGCTCAGATTAGCCGAGAAAACCCGACAGCCATAGTCGAGTGGTCTGCGGCATTAGGCTGTGGATCCTTTTACTGTAAATGTCTTGCATTCAAATCCCGCTTCAAATGAACGTAAGCCCGATGGTAGGAACCAAAGGACTGTCGTGCCAAGAATTTAATTTGTTTTAATTATCATAAATGCCTTCTTTATTATTAAATTTTATCCAATATTTTCTTTTCAACCAGTTTGCGAAACTCAGACCTAGCTACTTGTTTTCTTTTTAATTCATGTTCATAGTTAGCACAGCTAATCACTAAGGAAAAACAATCATTTCAATAAAATTCGCCCCGTGTCTTTCGTAGCTCTAAGTTATTCTCAGCTTTTTTTTTTTTTTAAGCTGAATGGCGTTTTATCACTTTCCCCTCGCTTTCCCTATTTTTTTTTCTAGTTTTACCTATGTTTCTTTGCACGGATATTGTGCCTATATGCACGTGCTTAATGTGTTCGTTTACAAAAGCGGGCCAATTCCCTGCCACTATAGAAAGTAGAGTGCCCTGTATCAAAGAAATATTCATTGACGTATGTAAGTGAATATATCTGTGATGAAGTCATAATTTCTCAGTTTTTGCATCGCACATAGTTTCCTCATCCTTATTAATCTCTTCACCCCCGCTTCCTGAATTCCAGTTCTGGTATTCTTTCTTGAGCAAGGCCTATGTAATGGGAGACTGATGTCTCATGTAGGCTTATTAACTATATCATCAGCAATAAAGAAAATACGGTTTAATTTGCACTAATTTTAGAACATTACGTTAATTAAATAATAATAATAATACGGAGTGAGCTCAGGCTACTTGTTAGGATTCTTGCTTCGCAATTGGATTATACCGAGTTCGAATTCGGAGACCAGCTATCCTGACTGAGGATTTTCCAGGGTTGTTCCTCAGTTATACTGGGCAAATGCTAGGTTAGTACCTTGATCTAAGGCTCTGGAGACCTTCCTTCCATTCCTTTCAAAATGTTTTCATCTGTTGATTATTACAGTGTAAAGTGGCCTCTGAGGATGTATCTGGTAGCTTATAGTAAATAAACAATAACGACTTAATATATCTTCACGAAACGTGTGGGTTAATTTAACTATAGCCTTACAGTCACAATAGATAGCTAAAGTTTTAATATTAATTTCCTGACTTTTAAATACTATTTTCATATTGTTTCAGCTTTCAATTATCTCATGTATGTTCCACCGAGAATTGAACCTGAGATCACATGAACAAATGCGAATATGTTAAATATTTTTGAACACTAATATACAAAACACAAAACGCTTCAATGATACGATGCATGGATATGTTTTGGTTACGTCCTGCAATGTATGATTAAAGAAACCTGGAGGGTGAAGAAGAAATAACAGAAATCTCTTTTATATTTACTCCTTCAACAAACTCCTGACCTCAGAAGGGCAAGCCATAAGTTAGGTAATAAAGTCATACAACGAACACTTTTATTAATACTAATAATACTACACAACCATATCGCTCTCCTGAAATTCTCGTGTGTATGTTTAAAGATCTACTGTTGTTCCACGCCAACCAGTCTATATTTTTTGTTGTACCTTCGAAGTGAAAGATTTGTTGATGGTTGGACTCGAGTGAGTCAGAAACTACTATTAATAAAGAGTTTGTTTTGTCCAGTATTCCTGCGATTAGAAGGGTCTTATCTAAAAGATATTTCATTTGTATATGAGAAAATAAGAAAGTTTATATAAGAAAGTAAATATTGCAAGGTTAAAATAACATAAAGAACAAAGGTAGCACAAACGTGTTATGGAAACATTTAAAAGCACAGCATCCTACTATATTAGTGAATCCGAAAAAAGTTTTGACGAATTTTAGATATTCAATTTTATCATCACAATTTCAGATGTAGGTTTGGATACGAATCAATATCTGAGATTCGGATCCAGATCCGAGATCCGAATTTCGGATCTAGATCCGAGATCCGAGTTTCGGATCCAGATCCGAGATCCGGACCCAGATCCGAGATCCGAATTTCGGATCCGGATCCGAGATCCGGATCTGAGATTCGGATCCGAGATCCGGATCTGAGTTTCGGATCCGAGATCCGGATCTAGGTCCGGATCCGGCAAGATCCGGATCCGGATCTCACTGGATCCGGGATATCCGGATCCGAAAATTTTTGGCCATCCCTAATATATTCACATTTTTATCTTTAAAAGATTTTAAATTTACATTCCGAGAACGGATCTTTTCTTTTTCTTTCTTTTTTGTTACAACTTATTTCTAATAAAGGGGGCAGCAGGTTAGCTACGTTTCACTTTGAAAAATCTCATTCAAAATCGTGTGTAGAAAAACTCAGTTCTGGAAATTCCCATTAACGTGATAACAGTTCTGACAATTTTCATCAAGATTTTGGAAAATTTGTCTAGAGGTGAGCAAATGGAATGTACTACGTCTCCAATTAAAACTAAAGTAAATAAATAAAAATGGAAATGAAAAAAAAATAAAATCTTTGAGTTTTACGTCCCACGCTTAGGCTAAAGGAGACGGTGATGATGAGTAATGAATGAAATGGTGGAATGAAGAAAGTGGGTGGAAACGGGAGAACCCCGAGAAAACCCACACACACGGTGTTTGTCCACCACAAAGTTCACTTGGCGGGCCTGGGATCGAACCCCGGACCCCAAGCACCAGAGGTGAACGCTCTACCACTTTTTTTTTTATTGCAACTTAATGTCAGTACAAGTCAATAAACAAACTAAGGAAGGTAATACAAATGGGCAGATACAAGAAAAGGTACATTATGCAGATAGAACACTAAAAAAATTTGCAAACAACCTATTGCGCATAGCAAAAGGAATTTGGTTTAGCTGAGCGTATAAAAAAATAATATAGGTAGTATGAACAAGTTTCTGAGATTCTACCACTGAGCCACCGCGGCCCCCAAAATTGAAATGGAAAAGAAACGCTTAGGGGAAGTGTACAAAAGTGGACCCCCATTTTTGTTTTTCCCATATATCTAAGAAAATATCGATCAGAAAAAATGCTATTCAATCTGAAAATAATGTGATATGTAATTTCGTTGCTTATTTCTTCCCATAACAATCAAGGAAAAAAATAGGCTGAGAAAAAATGGATTTTCATATGGACTGCATTTTCGGCATTCGAAAAAACTGTTCGAAAACCGGGCCCCTTTCAATTTAGATAAATTATACAAAGCGAAAACCTGTTTTACTTGGAATGAATTTCGTATTTGAGCTAAAAACAACATCCTAAACACTGGCGATTGAAATAAAATGAAATATGAATGTTTAAAAGACTTTATTAGAAGAAATTGAAACAAATTCCGAAAAGTAAAGAACACACTAAAATTGAACCTAAAACTTAAATATTCCCCATTCTAGTGGCCAAATTCCAATCTGAAAGTCTTTTTCTTAACTCCAGCACAATCTTTCAAATAGCTTAAACTTATAAAATGAAAATGTCTAAACTTAAATATTCCACATTTTACTGCGGAAATAGCAAATCAAAAAGTCGTTTTTTTTAAGCTCCAGAACAATCTTTCAAATAGACTAAACTTGAAGACTGAAACTTTCAAAACTGAAATATTCGATATTCTATTGGTTGAAATAAGAAATCTAAACATCTCTCTGCAACCTACTTATTTGGCATTTAAAAAAGGAATCCTCAAACTTCAGAACCTAAACTTCCGAATTAAACGTGATAAATGAAATGTTTCACAAAGTTAAGATTGCTACTGGCAAAAGTCACAAATATAAATGACTTTGTCATCCTCACAATCTACATGGGCCCACTAAGACCACATGACACAATGGACACAGAGTTCAACTCTCGTATCACTCGAAAAATTTTCAGTGCAGAACATGCAGGTGCCATCATCATCCGTGGACGGTGTTTTCCCCGGTGGAACGTTTGAAGTTGAGGATATTCTTGACGCTTCCTTATATCAGAGATTGAGCCACAATCAGAATCGTCTTTCTTGGCTCTTCCTTTCACCTTCAGCGGTCTCTTATACTTTCCTGGATCATAGGGTCTTGATAATGACTTAACACTACCATGCTCTCGATCACGACATTGCGTTGTTAGTTTCGTCTTTGTTTTGGGCATTTTGTCCTCTTGAAAATTGTAAATAAATTGCACGAATCATGAGAATTTGGTATGAAATATATCTTTTACTTTTGCACAACATAGTAGGGGCTGGCTTTAGGATTGCCAAGGGGGCCCACTTTACGACCATGCATGTTTTTTACTTTCGCCGCAAATAATTTGTCACTCCTGCGTCTAATTACAGGCTAATTACATAGAACATACCTCTTACCATTAAGACTAAATAAATAAATAGTTGGTTCACTTACCTCTTTACTAACTATGGAAGACAATGCTTGCTCGTCGGAGCTTCAAAACTTTCCACTACATGAAAACTCGTCAGATGTTGATTGCAGAACAAAGGATTAACTGATCAAAACAGGAACTAGCGCTGCATGCAACAGTAATGGTAAACTACAATTCAGCTTATTTCTAGCATTCTACGCCAATACCCGGAGCAGCAATTAAAGGGGCCCGCTTTATGGACACGGGCCCGGGTTTGTTACAGTTCCTCTACTAAATGATTTGAAAAGACCATCAGTTTCGAGGACAGAGATTTATGTTGATAATAACTAACAGTTATGATGAGATTTGATTGCTACTTCTTTATGGATAAAAGAAAGTAATACAGCTCCGTGTAAGATTAAGGAAATCTCTGGATAATTTTGGGACGTCAATTCTATACTGAACATTACACATTCTACTAGTACTAGTTCTTTTACATCTCTTTTATAGTTCTAATACTAAAATTAGACAAAAATGCAGAATGAGAACAAGCTTCTGTCTATTATTTACCTGTACATGTCCGACCGTTTGAAGCGACACGGAATCCAGGAGAACACGTGCATCGAAAAGATCCAGGCTTATTAATGCATAAGCCCTCACATCCTCCACCATCATCTTCACATTCATCAATATCTGCAACGGAAGCAGTAACGGGAACGACATATAAAAGCAACATTGCAAGACATACAATAAGCATATAAACACTTTGCATACAAAAACATAAGCACACAATTTGGTACAGATAAAGTGGAGATTTAAAAAAGAATTATATATACAGGATGCTTCGAAACAACACCAACAACTTTTGGGAATTCCGGGCACCAAGATAAGACGAGAAGTATAGACCAACCTGGGTGTACAAATGTCTCCTTTCGGAATTATAGCCTGTCGAAAACATGAAAAAATGAACTTTAAAGGTCCATAGCTCCAAAACTATGGGACTTGCAGTAGTCGAGTCAAGACTTCACTTAAGAACTGGTATATGCCTTATCAAAATATCGAAATTTCAGAATCCTGCGGTACTTACGCATCAATTTTTATAGAGATATAGAGTACTTCAAATTATATGCCAGTAGCCAAACTCCCTAAAACACTGTTATGTGAATACCTTAGGATTCTGAAACATGTATTTTTGGATAGCACACGCACTACTTCCTAAATGAAGTCTTGACCTGAATACGGTAGGTTCCATAGTTTTGGAGCTGTAGACCCTTAAATTTCATTTTTTCATGTTTTCGGCAGCCTCAAACTCCGAAAGGAAGCATTTATGCACCCAGGTTGGTCTATACTTTTTATATTATCTTGATGTCACTATCACCTCTCAAACATTGTCGGTGTTTTTTAAACACCCTGTATATATATCGGGTGTTCTAAAAATAGCGGCCACGGATCACAGAGCACTATTCTACAGATCAAAATAAAGCAAAGATATATATATAATTGTATATCTTTCTGATACGTGTTTTTCACTATGTGGCAAAATCTCATTGGAAACAAAGGACCATACAATTAATCTATCAATCCAGCAAATACGTAGTTACATCCAGTCCTTCCAGATGGCAGTGAAAATCAATAGACACTGATACTAGCACCATCTGTTAGCATCGAATTCACTTGCTAACAAGAGTAAATACTTACCAAGTTAAGTCACATAGTTTCTACAAAAGTACCTATTTTCTAGCTAAATCAGTGTAATTATATTGATCTGTAATGAATCGCGATGTTTTAAAAAGAGAATGACTTACGTCAGATCAAAAGACTTGTTAAATGCAATTAATAAATTCTGCTTCATTGTTTAGATGTTTTTATAATGCCTCGCCGCAATGAGATCTCAAAATATAGGCCTATACGTAAATTTTTAATATTCCTCCTAAAAGGGCAAATTTACATTATATATATATATATATATATATATATATATATATATATATATATATATATATATATATATATATATATATATATATATATATGAAATTAATAGATGAATTATACAATTAAATTATAGGAGAAAAATAAAAAGTAGAACACAGTGCAATTTGAACCAGGTAAAAATTATGTCTTAAAGGATCCTTTGAACATAGAGCTCAAAATTCAAGTGTAGAATTTTGGGAACTCTCGTGCTATCCGGAATATATAGGGGTGACACATCATGAAAAACTATAGTTTCCGAAAAAAAAAAAAACTAAGTCCGCCATCGACTTGTACTGAAACCTCTAGATCTCTGGAGATATTGAAGCTATTTAAAAATGGTTTTCACTAAAACAATCTTAGAATTTGTAGCATGTAAAATATTGTACTAACGAACCTCCCAGTGGGGTTAAGCATACGAATTTCACCATCAAGGAGAAAAAGAGAAGGAAAAACAATTTCAAAATGTAGCAATTATTTCTGAAAAATGTCCACCTAACACCAACCTCAAATTTTCAAAATAAGTAGCTCAGATATTCCTCTTTAACATAAAAAAATTAGGAGGGTGCTTTTGGTATGTTCAAGAAAAACAAATTACGATACAACGTAAGTTGAGGGCGGATTTAGGTACTTCTTGCATAAAACCTCCAAATTTCCCATGGCTGTTACCAGTTTTCCACGCTGAAAATGTCTATAACTGTCAAGACTGTGGTGATAATTATCTGCACATATCTTGAAATGCGTATCTTTTGGAAGGTAATTTGTCAACTGCATTAAAACATATTCTCCCAAGCCAGTGTCTTTAGGTCTATTTACATCTCGTCCAACATATGGCTGAAATTGTACGAGGTATCATACAGAAATTCATAAAAGCATCGGGCACCTCCATAGAACGTACAATCCTATAGTATATTTCAAAGGTAATTGAACCCCGGACTCAGTGCACCATACCTTTTCACGAAATTATATATATATGCAAATGGCAGGGGATTGCAACTAAATAATAATATGAGCTATTTTTGATACTTTTAGAATGAAATGTTTGCGCCGCTGTACATTGGAAACAAAGCAAATATAAACAGAGAAAAAGTACGGAAAGCAAAAAAATCATTTATATTTGAATAAAAAAAAGTAATATACATTCCTAGCTGAAACAAAAATAAAATTTTACAATAATGAAAATAATGGACCCATTCGTTCCTGGTGTTCCATTATTGAAACATTTTCTAGATTACACTGTACAAGTTAAAATTATGACTTTCTTTATAGTTCTTTAATATGACTTGCGACAACTATTAACCAAGGTATCTAAGGCAATACACAGAAAAAAATATAAAAAATCAAAAATATTTTATTTACTTTATTTATTCCATGCCGCATGTACAAATTTCTTTGACAATGACGTCACCATCACGAGGTGCAAAAGCTAATAGAGCAGGAAACAACTACATCACCTTTTCATTGTTGGTTTGTTTGTTTGTAGAAGCGTCACAAAAGTGGCGCAAAAGAACGTTGCCACTGTCTTCACCTCTTCATTCCATCCCTTGTGAATGAAGTTGGCACGTTACCAACCAATCGCGATTCAATGTAGCCAGCTCAACCGCTATTTGCGACATCCTTAAAATTGTTCCAATATTGGAACGCCTGGATAAAACGAGTTAACATTTACTGTATTCGTTACTTTGAGGAATATATGCTATTGATATAGGTTCTATTACAAATTCGTCCATAAATATTATACAAATTATCAGAATTATTCATAATCTTCCATGGAAATTCACTGGTGCATGCGCAATAGAAACAGAAGAATGCAGTTTACTGATATTATTCAGAATACAAATTTCTAACAGGCTGTCAAAATGCCTTAATGGAAAGCAGTGGTTCCCAACCTGGGGACGCGTAGCTTCCTCCTGGGAGGCATGAAGAGCGAGTAAGGAGAAGAAAGCTACTGGCAGAGATGAATTGTGAAATAAATAAATAAACCACCACTTATAATGATTCTTTAAAATTCAGCTTCACAATTTTGTAATGACTGTTTAAAAATAATACTGCACGAGGAGGGCATGCAAAAGCCGTGCTGGAAATAAACATAAATTCCTGAGATTATTATTATTATTATTATTATTATTATTATTATTATTATTATTATTATTATTATTATTATTATTATTATTATTATTATTATTATTATTATTATTATTATTATTGGTCTTCCACTTATTGGCCGCGATGTGAAATATTCACCACCTTCTGCTTACCGCTAAAACAATTTCTTCACTGTTTTCTCACCACAACCCATATTCCTAGCTATCTGAATGGCAGTTTGTTCCATTGTTACTCGACCTATGATTTCCCCTCGCATAGTAACAGATAGTTTTCAACAGCCTTTGAAGCGAGGCATTTTGACAGCCTGTAGGAATTTGCATTGCGATTCGTATTAGCAATGACAGTTAAGTGGATCTTATGCTTTCTACTGTGCATCATCAACATTATTATATCACAGGTATTCCGCCTTTACCAGCGGTCACTTGCCGCAGCTCAGAAGCCGCCATGCTCCACGATCTTCTGTTAACCTCTCCATTTTCAAATACAATTTTTTCTGTTTTGATATCGCCAATAGCCTAATTCTGTTTCGATATACTCTAATTCGTCCCCTCCCTTTTTTTCCTGCCACCATGCCCTCTAGCACATCCCTCATGATACAGTTCCTTCTTAACCAATATCCCAACCAGTTTCTCTTCTCTTCCTCTTCTTAATAATATTTTTGTCCTACCTTTTCTAACACCTGCGCCGTAACTTAGATTTTTATGGGAGGGGGCAAGCAGTAATACGCGTATTTGGGCCCCCTGGAAAAAGTTGTTTTCCTAATTCATGGGCCCCCTCTTTTCATCTTTCTCTTATTCTTTATGGGTCCCCGGAGCCTGTGGGCCTTCCCGCACGACAAGATCTGTGGTGCCGTTATTGACGCCTCTGGACCCGTTCCTTACATGACAAATGAATTAAGGGGAAAATATTGACAAATCTCAAAGCCATACGAATAAATATTATTTCTAGGGGCTCTAATAGTAGACATTTGTTTTACTGAAATGGGTTTTATTTACCTTTTTTGTGCTGTTTTATTTACGTAATATAGTGAACCTGATTGATGCCTCATTTATCATTTCATGTTCATATCGTATATGGACTAAGAAAATTTGTCTTAAAATGGGCCCTCCGCAAATGTCGGGGAGCTTCCCTGGGGAGCAGTTGCCCCCTGTCCTCCATAAGCTACGGCCCTGTCTAACACCCTCTCATTCGTTTTTCTCTCGACCCAGCTATTTCTTTCCATTCTTCTGCACACCTATATTTCGAAAGCCTTCAATTGTTTCTCTTTTTTTGCGTAATGTCCATGTTTCTGCCTTATAAATTCAGTAAAATACAGTACACGAAGCATTTTATGAATCTGTTTTTCTATTCTTTTCAAGGTCCCACAAAATATTAGGAAAGCCAAAATGGAATTTGCCTCGAACCTAGCGAACAGTACTTCTAACTCGAAAATTTTGTGGAAAAAGTTAATTATTTAGGGATCAAGAGCAGTAGGAAACGAAATATGGCTAACAATAAATTTACCGCAGATGATCTTAATAACAATTTTTGTGACATTAAGTTTTTGAGTAATACAGAATCTAAAATTACATATGATGAGAGTCCAGTATGTACAGAAAACGTTTTTTCCTTTGAATGTGTCAGTCCTCTAATAGTCATGAAGGCCATCAATAGAATAAAATCAAATGCTACTGGAGCTGACCAAATTAGTATTAAATTTATTTTAAAAAATTTTGCCTTTTATACCAAATCTCATTACTAATACTTTCAACCGTTCTCTTATGAGCGACACTTTTCCATCTGCTTGGAAAACAGCTGAAGTCCTAGCGTTTCCCAAAACAAGTAATATCACAAGTATTAATGTTTTTCGGCCAATTAGTAATTTACCTGCTCTTTCAAAGGCATTAGAATACATCGTTAGTGATCAAATACGAACCCATCTAATGAAATACAATTTTTTTTGATCCGTTTCAATCAGGTTTCAGGAAGTATCATAGTACTGCTGCAGCTGTTACTTATGTCACTGACGACATTAGACTAGCAAGGATAGAAAGCAAGTAACTGTTCTTCCTCTACTAGATTTCTCTAAAGCTTTTCAATCAATTATACATAAAATTCTCTTCCATAAATTGGTGACGAAATTTAACTTATCCAATGGTGCTGTGAAATGGGTCAAAAATTATCTACAGGGACGGAAGCAGTTTGTAACCGTAGCCGATACTTCTTCTGCACTGGGGAATCTCACTCATGGCTCCCTCAAGGAAGAGTCCTTGGCCCTCTCCTTTTCTGTTTGTATATTAACGACCTTCCTTCTGTCTTACAATACTGTAAGTATCACCTATACGCAGATGATTTTCAAATATATATCTCAGGTCAACCCTAAAACAATTCAATTCAACAAATGAATGACGATTTGCACCGCATTTACTTATGGTCAATTGAAAATGGGTTAACCATAAATCCACTTAAATCGAAGTGCATTTGTGTCTCCTCTAAACGACTTATACAAATGCACCGTTCGAGTAGGCCTATACCAACAGTAGAGATAAATGGAACAATTATTCCATTTTCTGAAACTGTTACAAATCTTGGTGTAATAATAGATCAATTCCTTGAGTGGAAACCTCACATTAACGCTGTACGTAAGAAAGCGTTCTGGTCTTTGCATTCGCTCACTAGAGTAAAGAAAATTCTAGCCACTGAAACAAAGCTACTACTTGTAAAATCTCTAATATTCCCTCACCTTGAATATTATGATGTAGCTCTATCAGACTTAAATGAAGAATTAGCGTACCGTTTGCAACGTATCCAAAATGCCTGTATACGGTTTGCCTATAATCTCAAACGATCAAATCATTTAACTCCATATTACAGAAAGCTGGGCCTTTTGAAACTTGCCGATAGATGTGATTTAAATCGACTCACACTTCTCTTTAAGACTTTGCGCTTTCAACAACCTTCCTACTTATTTCAACGATAGCAACCATTAAATGCTCAACACGACCACAATACAAGATCAGGTGTAAATAAACTACTTTCTCTTCCCCCACATTCGTCAAAATTCTACTCGAATGCGTTCTTTGCATCCACTATCCGTGCGTGGAATGACCTTCTATCCAATACAAGACAATCTCAGTCAATCAACCTATTTAAGAAGTCGGTTGTGCAGACCCTCCATTGTCTACTAAGCAGAGGCTTACTAATATCTGAAAAAAATGCTGGTTTTTATACTTCCTACCTTTTTATTTCTTTTGTTCGCTAAATGTATGTGATTATATTATGTGGTTATTTGAAGTAATCTATGTGTGCATGTCATGTGATGCGCGCGCGCATGTGTGTGTGTGTGTGTGTACGTATGATCTAGGTGTGTTTTATATATTTTATTATTATTGTTGTATTGCTAATTATGATAATATTGTATTGCATGGTCAAGTGGGAGACAAGGCAGGAGCCTTAACTTCGCCATGTAAAATAAGACTAAATAAATAAATAAATATTATTTTCTTCACCCTAAAGGCTTCTTTCGCCATTTCTATCCTTGCTTTCATTTTACATTCGCATGTCATATTGTCACTAATATTACTACTCAAATATCGAAAACTAGTCACCTGTTGTTTTTTCCCGCTCCTACTTCTATATTTGACACCGATCGCTTCGTTTCAATCACCATGGATTTTGTCTTTCTAACATTTATTTTCATCCCATATTCTTCACAAGCCTTTCTCAAATTTCTACATCTTATTAATTTTCTTTTTAGATTCTGCAAAAACAACCATATCATCCCCAAATCGTATGCACCTAATCATTCTATCTCCTAACGAAATTCCATCATCATTATGTAGACTCGTTTTCGCTCTCTTCTACATTAATATTAAATAATGTCGGCGATATACATAATCTCTGTTGAACACCCCTTGAAATTACACTGTCTGTCTACTGAGCATGCATCAGTGAATTTCCATGGAAGCTCATGTATAATTCTGATAATTTATATAATATTTATGGACTAATACGTAATAAACCTATATCAATAACATATATCATTCCTAAAAGTAACGAATACGGTAAACATAAAAACATCAATACACATACATCAGGGCGAAATAGGTATAAACTCCAGACATTACAAAATATATTTCTTTCGCTCTTCCCGCTGGTCTAATGGTGGATACGAGTGCGAAACGTCGACGAGAGGGGACGTGTGGAAGTTTTCGGAAGACTGTTCTTCCTGTGTTACATACGAGTGTTAGTGGCATGTACTGTTACTAATAATTTTCTGAGCTTATTGCTCCTGTGTATTGCAGGTACGTGGTTTATCCTTTTGACCTGTAAAAGTGAAGTAAAATTAATCGTGTAAACACAATTCAATTTCTATTCGAAAATGGCGCACAGAAACCTAGCGCTTTTGAGTTGAGTTGATTTTGAGTTAAATGTCCCTTTCAACAGCGAGGCTATATGAGACGGGATCTACTGATTAACGTGGAATCTGAACCACATGAGCTCCTGCCGGGAATCGAACTAGTGCTTTTGAGTTGCATGATTGAAGTTTTGAAACTTTTCATTTGCAAGAAGATGAAATAGCTGCTAGGCCTATTCAAATTCCGACTACCCAACGTTGTGTTTATTTAAAATTAGTGCGAATAAAAGCTCGAATGGAGCAGATTCTTCCAGACGCTAATGTTGAACTCATTTTCAAATATAATAATGGAGCCGCTGCTAAAGTGATGGTGCTACTTTAGAAGTCAAAGTGTTACGCATATTTAATTTGCCTCCGGAGACTTCGATTCCTTGTATTCAGACGACTTGAAGTGCCTATGGTAATGTGTTAAGTGTTACACCTGATGCATGGTCTAGATAATATCGATATACTGTAAATAATGGCATTTATCTTGCCCGTGTCCAGCTTAAACGAGACATTCCTTCATTTGTCATGTTTTCAAAATATCAAGGACATATTATTTATGGGAGACGGCCAAAAACTTGCCAACGATGTCATTCAAAATTACATGAACGCTCTTATTGTCCTTTAAATTCTTGGCCTACAGTGTTCACTATATCCCCTACTTTTCCCCGTCAAGTGTCTGTACCTCTCCCCCTCTGGCATTCAATATAGTACTACGGATACTGAATGACATGAAACGAAGGAAGAAATTCAATTCAGTTCTAATGATGTTCCCCAACAACCTGTAGGTCCAAGCGAAGGTGTTGAGAACCAAGCACAGGCAGAAACAGCTGACGTAACACCAGAGAAAATTCATGGTGTTTCTCCCGTGGAACTCACTCAGGGCGAGGTAACTGAAGGTCAATTCACAGCAACAACAACAACGGGGAGTGTCGACAGAATGCAAACAGAGGCTTCTGGTGTGTTTCAAACTGATACAAACGATAATAACTCTGACCTCAAGGAGAATGACATCGATAGTACTGATCCTTTTAAGTTACTACGATCTAGCCAACGTAAAATCAAACGTTCCAAATTAGAGACTAAAAGACATGATAATGCATTCCCAGAAAGACGGACATGTCTCCAAATTGCGCTTCATGTCCAAGATAATAGTACTACCTCACAAAAGAAACTAAATACGAGCGATAGTCAGGCGAGCAATATGGATTGTTCTGAGACGACGTCTGTAAATACCTGACTACTTCGTTTTCCTTTAGTTGTTTACATTTAAATCGAAATGAGTATTAAGGTTGCCTTGTGTTTACTCTGTTTCCTACATTTACTGTGCTTACTTATGTCATTATTGAGTTGTGTTACTGTTAATGTTAGTGGTATGAGTTGTGAAACGAAACGTCAACTGTTTAAACAGTTTATATATGACCACGATCCCGGAATTATTTTTTTGCAAGAGGTAATTGAAGATAATGTCGCTTATCTCCCTAATTATAAATCGTATATCAATTTGGGAGTGGACCGGAGAGGTACTGTAATTTTGATCAAACACGAATTTGAGATTTCTCAGTTGCGCATGACACCAGATGGCCGTGGTATTGCTTTTCTTTGGAACCAAATATTATTTCTTAATATATGATCTCCTAGTGGGCATACTAAAATAAATGAACGTAACATTATTTAATGAAACGTTTAAACTGGCATATAATCATGAAATTTTGGAGAGATTTTAATTGTATTATTCGAGCTGGAAAAGATGCCACAGGGTACACTAGTTATAGTCCTGAATTGCGACATTTAGTCGATGGACTTAGGTTACAGGTTGTTGCTATTTTTAAAAAATAAGATCATTTGTACACGTATGTTCGTAGCAATACCAAGAGTAGAGTAGACAGATTTTATTTTAGTGGTAGGTTGGGTACACCACAAGTGATGTATGATCTGCGTGGTAACTCCTTCTCGGATCATTTTACAGTACAAATATGAATATCTTATGATGTACCACAAATGTTAATGGGTAAATCTTATTGGAAATTAAACTCCTCTTTGTTGGTTTTGCCTGAAGTTAAAAAAAAAAAAAAAAAAATCGAAACTCTTAGATTAAATGGTGTGAACGGAAGCACCACTTCAACTCTATTCACAATTGGCGGGAGAAAATGGCTAAACCTAATACCAAAATCTTCTTTATGCGCATTGCATAAGATCAGGCTATACTGAATACACATACTTTGCAATTTTATCACAAATATCTCCAAGAATTGAGTCACAGGAATTATCTTCCAGATCAGTACCAAAGATTGCAATTTTTTAAAGCAAAAATTTTAAATTTGCAACGCAAAAACAAGAAGGGTTTACGGCAAGAAGACGTCATCCTCTGACGATGCCACACGAAAGGTTATCATGTACCATCACATAAAAGAAACTCGCCGACGAGAACGTCTCAGTATTCCTTTTTGTCATACAGCGTATGCGAATGTCCTTCAGAAGCAATCTGATATTCTGTCCGAATACCAAAATAAATTTAATGAGTGACATCCAGAAGTCCTAAACGGCAGAAGTCCTAAAAATATAGGCACTAGTCCTAAATTTTAGGACTTCTGCAGTTTAGGACTTCTGCCGTTTAGGACTTCTGCAGTTTAGGAGTTCTGCCGTTTAGGACTTGTGCCGCGATATGATTTTTAGGACTTCTGGCGTTTAGGACTTCTGCCTTTTAGGAGTTGTGCCGTTTAGGACTTGTGCCTTTTTCATTCACTTGCTTTAGTTCTGAAATTCGCCACCACCACACGAAATTGGGACGATGCAGCAACTAGTTGGCAATAATGTTACGAACGTAGCTAATTCCAACAGTAACAGCTATATTTGTACTACTAAGATTATTATTATCACTATCTGTTCTGCACTTATACACGAGTTACATAATACAACCTATTTCATTCTAACAAGTGGTAAGAATTAATTACATAATTACTTAAGAAATTAGTTTCTTTCGAATGGAGATACGAGAATCCCAAGACAAATTCCTAAAACAAAAATAAATAAATAAAAAATTAAAAAAATGTTTAAAAAACATATTTTACCAGACTTCTGAAACCAAGCAAACATTCAGAATTGCAATATATACTATGCGGAGCATATTTTATTAAGAGTAAGACAAAAATCCACCAAAGTTTACTTAATTAGGACAAAAGCTCACTAGAAATTTCACGAGTAAACATTAAATACCAACTGTATACTTAAAGAATGCAGTAAATTTAAAATTGAACAAAGAACATTTATTATGCAATACAGTGGGTGACAGTCATAAGTCCTAAACGACACAAGTCCTAAAAATATAGGCACTAGACCTAAATTTTAGGTCCTGTGCCATTTTTGCAGAAATTACTACATAGTCATTTAGGGGTGTGGCCTGCAAATTTTTCTAGGGGAGCAGGCTTTTTTATATATTAAAAGCAAATCAAAAGTTTATTTCCAGATTACGAAAGCTTCAATAAGACAATAAATTTATACATATTACACCTGTACATAAATACATAATATTATTATATTTCCAGTTAGTTCCTTTTTGAAACCTGAACCTTGACAAAGCGTAAATTTAAAACCACAGCTTGCGGGAAGTGTATGAATAAGTTAGTTATAAGAAATCGGAAACTGTTCATGGAAGTCCATTTGTTTGACTGTATTTATCTTCTGTACTCTTATATAAAAGAGTAAAGATGAGTGATTTTTTGGGCATACTACTACAAGTAGAGTCGTTAAATTTTAATTATAAAATATAATTTTCTTATGAAAGCAGGACATAAGAAAGAATTTTTGGAAATAAGTATTGTAAAAAGGGTGGGGCAAGATTTTTTTTAAAGGGTAGTGTATCTCGCAAGTTTCTGAAGCTAGTAAAATGAAACTTGGTATATAAACTTTCTTGTTAAAAAAACTGAAAATTGAAGACATAAAAGGGAAAGAGCAAAGGAAGCACTTTTTTAATGTTCGAATTCCCCATTACTTACTCAGAAAATATGTAAATAAATTAAGGAAGGATTGTTTAAGTTAGATGCGTGAAACTCGGTATTTGAACTTTTAACTAAAAGTAATAAAATACTATATGTTTCATCGTCTTGAAAATTTCACTTCTAAGGGGAAGGAGGGTCAATTTCTATTTTATAATATTAAAATATCCCAGTGCTTATGGGATTTGGGCAGAAATCTCTTTTCCTTTAGGCCTCGGTTCATCCAGTTAAGCAAACGAGAGTACAAAGTGGCTGATTAATTAGGTTCTTTTAATTATTTTAACATGTTGACGTAGTTTAATTCTTTTAAAACTGTATTCTTTCACATCTATATATATAAAAGAGAACGCACAAATCCTTTGTGAACTCATCACGCTAATACGGCTGAACCAATTTCTTTCATTTTTGGGGGGTTATTAGGATTTGGACCCTAGATGGTTTTTATCATATCACTTTAATTTTTAATTACCAGTGTCTTGAGATAATTGACCATTCAAGTGTCCATACGTACAAATCCTTTGTTATTAGTTCATCATAGGTAAAAATAAACGTATTTATATGCAACCCGCATGACCATGTGACTCGGCGGGTTAACATAAATGACAGGCGCTATAATTTTAACATTTACTGCAATTTGAAAGCGAAAAAGTAAAAATTATCTAAGTAACAAAGTTTATTGCGTTCCGGGGTGACCGCAGCGAAGCGGGGTGAACGCTGCTAGTTCTATTATAAACATCCATCATTTGCTGTAATTATTAAACACGTTTAATAAACATAAAACAGACTGACCCCCGGTCCCAGCCAGGAATGTGTTTTTGGTGTTGAGCCATCGTTTGTTGTTCGTAACATAACCTTTGATTTTAACTTCACGTACTATCAAGACTCAAGTCTCAGAAATGTAGCATATATGAAATATACTACTACTACTTCTACTACTACTACTACTACTACTACTACTACTACTATAATCATAATAATAATAATAATAATAATAATAATAATAATAATAATAATAATAATAATAATATGAACTTCTGAAATACGTATGTATCTATGAGTTATTAATTCTTTCATAATCTTGAAAGAAACTTTTTATTTGTTTTTAGCTTGTAAAAATCAAGGCCCTCTAGAATAACTTGCTGGCTACTCTCTGAATGACTATGTATTGGTTTTTGTACACGTATTGTGTTATCACTTGCTAGTCTAGTGTTATTTGTAGAACAAGACAATGGTTCTTGTCTTGGAATATTAGTAGTTTGGTGTGGTAGTACAGTGATAGAGTGTGATCTATAATTTAATTTCCCTGTAGGGTATGCTATCTGCAATGCAATAAACTGTATATGCTTTTTCTTCCTAACAAGGCTGGGCGATAAGCCCCTGCAATTTCATTACAAATAAGGACGAAATTATTTTATAAACTACTTGGTGAACCTTTGTTAATATAACGCTATTAGTTCCTAGAACCTTTTGTTAATCTTATTTAACAATTGCAAAATGGAATAAGAGAGAAAATATATAATGATGATGATTCTTTATTTACATAAGGTATACATACAACAAAAGGGAATCTGTTGGTCACTACTGCGTATCTGCTAAACCAGGGTCAAACTCCGTGTGTCACAAAAGTTAGTTTAACAGACTTTAAAATAATATATATATATTGTTTATATATATTTTGTTTGACTTACAAAGATTATCATATTAGCAAAATGATTTGAAATAACACGCCAGGCATAAGATAAGCCTTGGGCTATATCGCTTAGAACCGTTTTAAGAGTGAATCTATCATTTATGCATTAAATTTCATTACTGGCTACTTACACGTTTCAGCCTCGTATTGGAAGTCAGCTTGTCGTGTTCTTTTCATATCCCACAATAACTGTTTTAATTGCACCCTAATTATAGGCACTACAATTCACTAGATGCATCACGTCTTCCTCTTCCGAGCCTAGAGTAGCGATCAGGTTTGAGCCCACTACAAACCTCTTTGTGTGGCTACGTAGTCGGGATCGAACTTTTGACCTCTAAAGACAGCATCAGTGGTAGCCCACAGCAAACCTCTTTGCGTGGCTATATAGAACGGTATGGATCTCAGGACCTCTGAGGTAGGCAACCGTCACAGCCCACAGCAAACCTCTTTGCGTGGCTTATGGAGCTGAATAAAACTGAATTGAACTCTGGGCCTCTCTCTTCCGAAATCGAGGCAGCCTGTTAATCAAGAACTCCTCGGCAAACGTGCAACACCTTGGCCTACCTTCCTTGAAGGACCTCCGTGACATTAGAACCCGAAGTTTAAATACTCCTTACTGTTCTTGGTTTTTCAAGTCACGAACTACTTTCTGTAACTAAATTTTACTTGGGAAGTTAATTTTTAGTTTGTGTTCCGTGTCTTAATGCAGCCACGGAAACTTTTCCAACGGTTTCTTGTTAACTTGTAAAAAAACACAGCTTTATTGTGTTCAATATTAGATTTTTTTTCATTCTCACAGTGTATACTGTCCTGATCGTAGGTGATCGTTACATTTGTTTATTTTTTCCGCTTATAGATGGGGCTTCGGCGGCTCAGAGATAGAGAGTTCACCTCTGGTGCATAGGGCCCGGGTTCGATCTCGACTCCTGCCATGTGAACTTTGTGGTGGACAAACACCGTGTGCGTGCGTTTCCTCGGGGTTCTTCTGTTTCCCCCAACTTACTTCATTTCTCATCATCACCGTCTCCTTGAGCCTATCCAGCATAACCTTGGGACGTAAAACTCAAAGATTTCATTTCATTTTTACGCTTTTACTCGTACATAGAGTGTGTATTTAATGTTTAATCATAAAATATGTATCTAGTGGACTTTTGTTCTAGACATGAAAGCTTTTGGGTGGGTTTTGTCTGCGACCGAATGTATTGACAGGTGACCATCAAAGTGGAATTTTCTCCATCTTGCTGGCCGCCTATCAAAGATTATCATCAAGAGTCTTACACTGAGAAAAAAATGTATGTGGCGTACTTAAAAAGGTAGGTTACATGCGTAATTCCTGTAGTTTTTAGACTTAACATACAGCGGACGTATAACTGAAAACGCATGTTTTATAATACTTTCCGTATAAGTGTTCCATCTATACGTACTTTCCGTATGAAACAATATAGGCGGTCGGGATCTCACATACAAATGGACGTATATAACATATAGCTGGCGAATGTAACATACATATATGTATGTAATATAAGGAAAACAGATGTCAGACATCGTGAAATGGCATGATGTAACATCTAAGGGCAGTGCGTATGTAGCATATGAATAACGTATGCTCCGTACTGATTTCTTTAGTAAGCAAGAGGATTCCGTATATTTGTACAATATACCGCTGTCCAGAGAATGTTTTTTCTCAGTGTAAGAGTGGAGACTTTCATATGAGACAAAGATTGTTTCGAGACGAGATGGCATTTGCATCATACCACAGGAGATAACCTATAATATTCTCTCGCCTCATCTCGTGGCAACATTAAATTAAGTAACTTTATCTTAGGAACACTTTAAATGTCAGTAACAGTCGAAAACGTTAAAATAAATTAACAATTTGAATTCCTGACACCTATCGCATTTCGAGCACTGAATGTAGTTATTCACCACCAACAATTACATAAATGTTGCCACTAAGATGGAAATGGGAGTATTTTTTTTTCTTTTAATTCCATGAGTACCAGTAGCGAAAAATATGACATTTATTATATAGATGTTATAAAAAAGTGTTTATAATCTACAAAACGATGTTGCTAAGAACGTAAAGAAAAGAAATTATTTTTTAAACAATTACAGTAATTGCCCACACTCTGCTTGAATCGAATGTATTACTGAACTTCACATCAAGCAATGGAAAGTGTTGTTTTTGAAGCTCGTTTGGTGCAAGACTGCCGTCATGAAATAACCATGTGTTTCGTTTTACCTTCGTATTCTATCATCTCCGATACTTTTGCTGATTTTGCGTTTTATCAATGAATAATTCGTAAGTTGTAGAAAATTGCTCCATTATATAAAGAAAAGGAGAGTTTCTACCGTAATAGGGACTCGAATCTACGTCCGTAAAATTGCAAGCATTATGCCTTAAACCTCTTCGCTACTCTGTTAACCTAGTAATGGTTCACAAAAGTCGTGAAATATTAGACAGTCCTTTTACCTTGTTATGAGAAATCATTTAATAAAATGAATAATTTACTCTCGTTGCTATCAATACTTCAATTCAATGTGAAATGTATTCGTACAGTATGAATAGTTTCCTAACAAGTAAATAATGCTTCTGTGTTTAAATTGATGTTTCTATGTTTTCTATTTTTTCCTTTCTTTTCCAATGAACATCGAATGTACACATCACAGAAGCAGAGCATCTAGTGAACCGTATTCTACATTAAAGCTATTCACTTTGGAAAGCTATTTACTATTTGGAATCCCCTCATAATATGCAGTATACTCTTACGTTACTCTTCTGTCAATTTCTCCGAAGAGGAAAGCGAGAGGTCTTTTCCTTATGAACTCGGTGTCTTTCTGTTCTGCCTAAAGGCCCTCTAGCACTTTGTAAAAAATATTATAAATATTCTTATTTTTAGGCAGAACGGGAATTCCCGTTCTGATTAACCTTTGAAGGTGTGAATTCTGTACAGGGAGAGATTTCTCCTAGGAATGTTTTTCTTCTTAATTGTAACAGATTCTGTAAGAAGAATAACTATTTTTTCAGATTTCATCACAAATTTTAAATGTTATTCTACTTGTTCTTCTCGGAAAATGAGTAGATACAGTTTTGCTATTAGCAGTATTATTCACATCTATTTTAGAAAAAATGAATGTGATTTTTTAAATATCTACAGAGAAATGGAAAATTGATTGACTCAGTTGCAAGAAAGTCGTTTGACATTGTAACTGAAACAAACATAAATCAAACTACAGGATGGGGGACACGTATCATCCTTGTCCTGTGTAAATTTTTGTAAATTTTGAACCCATTAGAAAAAAATCTTTTGTTCGGAAATATTGTCAAAACCCGGATAATGTAATTTAAAAACTATTTATTCGCCTGATGCTAATCTTATTTGCTGTAACGTGTCTGCAGCATCTATACATACAACATATTTTGCTAGCAGGAAAAATAGTTAAAGCAACATCTTTTAATTTTACTTTTTAGTTTTCTGATATAAATACCTCTTTATTATTTGTATATTTTTCGAAGAACTCAAAAAGAGAGAGGATTTTCTTTACACATACACGCATACACCGCATAAGTGCGTAAATTTGAGCAGCGACAAATATATTAAAGAATTTAACATGTGAAACTTCCGTTCGTTATTTTTAAAGACTAGCAGAATACCCGTTCTTCACACGGGGAGAATAGTTTCATTTTCGGTATAAGGAGCATCAAAACTGTCACCAGTAAACTTAGGGACCCCAAAACTATGAGTTTGACACTAGTATCAGTCATTTTCACTTACTATTACATGTCATCTTGTCCCTTTAGGAGTAAAAATGGGGGCTGAATTTGGATATAAACGGCATCGGAAGTGTCACTGTTCATCTCAGCCACCCAGAAAAGTATGGATTCGACACTGAATCGACCATTTTTATATACCCACATCTTCTTCCCCCAAGTTGCGGTGCTGAATTTGAATTTAAATGTAATCGGAAGTGTCACTGTTTATCTCAGGACCCCAAAAACCATGAATTCAACACTAGTATCGGTCATTTTGGATCATATATATATATATATATATATATATATATATATATATATATATATATATATATATATATATATATATATATATATATCCCCCTCTCCTCTGTCGCCAGGTTACGGCGCTGAATTTGGGTTTAAACGGCATTAGAAGAGTCACTGCTCATCTCAGCAACTCCAAAAACGATAGATTCAACACTAATATCAGTCATTTTTGATGATTTTTTTATGTATCACCCCCTTCCCCCTCCCTAAAGTTTCGGCGTTGAATTTGGATTTAAACTGCATCAGAAATGTTACTGTTCATCTCAGTGGCCCTGAAAACTATGGATTCGCACTGATATCGATTATTTTGCATTATTTTAATATACCTCCCCCTCCCTCAATTTGCGGGGATAAATTTAATTTTTTTAAACGGCATCGAAAGTGTCACTGTTCACGTCAGCGACCCCAAAAACTATGGATTCACACTAATATCAATTATCTTGCAACATTTTTATGTACCTTCCTAAATTTGCGGGAGTAAATTTGAATTTAAACGGCACCGAAAGTGTAACTTTTCACCTCAGCGACCGCAAAAACTATGGATTCGACACTTATAGCGGTCATTTTCGATCACTTTATACATCTTCCTCTCCTTCCCCCAAGTTGCAGTGCTGAATTAGAATTTAAGCTTTATCGGAAATGTCAGTGTTCATCTCAACAACCCCGAAAACTATGGGTTCGACACTAACGTAAGATCGATAATTTTTAATATATATCCGCACTTCCTTCCTCCAAGTTGCAACTTCATAGTGAAATAATAAAACCATTTCAGGCCCGAACCTCATCTATGTTGAAAGTTTTTGTCGAGATCAGTCTGGTGGTTTAAGTGTTGTTAAGTTACAAAAATAGTTACATTCATTTATATATATATATAGTTACATTCTTTCATTTCTAGTCTAGTTAGTTACATTCTAGTATACTTTCATTTATATATATATTTATAAAAAACTCAGCTATTGCATCTGGACTATTTCAATGGTTCGTTCTTTAATACATCCCTTCCTCAACAATGGTTTCGGAATTGATTAAACGTAATGTTCTTGTATTAAATAAATTTATTTTAAACATATCTTTCTCATTAATTTCAATTAAGTTGCTTTTCAAAGATCTTCTAAAATTTCAGTGACGCACTATGGGCTATAAGCCATTAACTTCTATGGCCACCCTGCTACAAACTACAGACTTAAATATTCGATAAAGCATTTCAGTAGTAAGTAGTTGCACAATACTAATATGAACGTATTTAATTCCAACGGTAACAACTATGTTAGTAACACTAAAATTGTTATTAATAATGATAACGAGTAAAAGTAGTTAGTTACGAGTATGACTAATATTTGCTACAGAAAGACTTCTGTACAAGAAATATGTATGTAAAAATAATTTACTTCAAAACAACACAAGGAAAACAAAATTTATGACGTACATAACTAATACACAATATTATGTTACTAATATAAGGTCAATGGTGTGGAAATAGAGAAAAACAGACATTATGAAAGATCTGGGAATCACATTTGGTAGGAAGTTAAAATTTTGTCAACATAGAAATATATCATGGAAAGAGCAAGAAAGGACAATAGGCTTCATTTATTTATTTATTTATTATTTCAGAACGATAGAATATGTATTTATACAAATAACTTGTAAGAACTAAGGTTCTGTAATTTGTAACAGTATATCTAAAACTTTGATTAACAGATTGACAGTATTCTTCTTACGGACGCGATGGTAGCGCCACAAGAGATTTTTAGGACTTATGCCTTTTAGGACTTCTGCAGTTTAGGACTTCTGCCGTTTAGGACTTGTGCCGCGAAATGATTTTTAGGACTTCTGCCGTTTAGGACTTGTGCCATTTAGGACTTGTGCCGCGAAATGATTTTTAGGACTTCTGCCGTTTAGGACTTCTGCCTTTTAGGACTTCTGCCGCGTCCCCAATTTAATGACATACCTGATCCTACCCAGTCTGATCCGACATTTCCTCTGCCGCAAGTGAATTTTTCTAGCTCTGAAACACACTTCCTTACCCAACAATATACAATGGACGAAATACACCAAGTAGTTAAATCTTCTAGTACGCTGAGTAGTCCAGGAGTTGATGGTATTCTTTATACTTTGTATCAATGTTATTGGGATG
The DNA here is from genome assembly GCF_964235325.1 of Thermobia domestica. Lineage (NCBI taxonomy): Eukaryota > Metazoa > Arthropoda > Insecta > Zygentoma > Lepismatidae > Thermobia > Thermobia domestica. Next base: position 137,599,896 of record NC_137463.1, on the reverse strand, counting down.
GCCTCAGACTTTCTTGAAGTCGCTCATTATATTCTAGAGACGGGTCATGTATCTACCACGTTTGCTACATGGGTCATTGTTTTAATACCCAAAAAAATTAACCCAAGTTCTTGAGTGATTACCGCCCTATTACTTTACTTCATTGAGATTACAAAATTTTGCGAAATGTGTTGCTCGCAGATTGCAACCTTTCATGCCTGATCTATTGCATGATGTCCAAAGTGGGTTTAGTATTGGTAACAAAATGTTAGATGTCCTAATGGAATTCCGCGACACAGTTCCTTGGTTTAATACCACTGGTACTACAGATAGTTTATTGAGTTTAGACCTCTGTCAAGCTTTTGATAATGTGAGACATTCCTATTTATTTCATGTTACGCAACATATAGGGTTACCTCATAAATTAATTCAACAAGTCCAAACCTTGTTTTCACATTCAGCTTCTAGACTCCAAATCAATGGTTTCTTGACAGCGGCATTTCCAATTCGTAAGTCCATACGCCAAGGAGACCTCTTGTTGTCGGTGTAGTTTCCTGCCTCTTATTACGGAATTCAATCGTCAGCTTACTGGAATCCCAATAAACGGCACTAAACCTGCATTGCGATATTATGCAGATGACATTAGTGTCATTATTCGTTCAAGAGAGGATTATCAACAAGTTATGCACGTTATGGCTCAGTTTGGAACAATTGGTGGATGTATTCTAATCATAATTTTTACAGTTTGGTGTCACAACTCCGACTTATCTGCAGACAACTATATCTGTTGTTTCGCAAGTCTCTATCTTAGGTATAGTCTACCAGACAAATGTTTCCCCAATGATTATTTCTAATTGGAAGAGGGTGTCACTAATATAAAGTTACTTTGTCAGGATATTCGTTTTCGACCATTTAATTTGGAAGAACGGATCTGGATTTTTCATAGCTACATTTATGCAAAACTATGGCATGTTGCCCAAATTTTGCCTGCTCCAAAGGTTAGCCACCGTTAAATTCATCTTTGAGACTTAGGTACGTTTAGCAAGAACAACTCTTTCATGTGCGTTATTCAATACTATGTAACAGGAAGGAGAGTGGAGGCCTAAATTTGATCTATATCCATTTAAAGTATTCTGTATTTCACGAAATGGTACTGTAAACTGTATCAGGAATTTCCTTCCTTCACTAAAGAGTAGCCCTTATTATGGTATGAAAGAGTCGGTATACTTGCCCCGTTTAATATAGGTAACTTACTCCCATCTGTCTCTTATTATTTTCAAGAACGCTTATAGGAGGGCAGTTATTTACAAGATCCGACTCTTTCTTCCCGAAAACTTGCTAAAAACTTGTACAATACACTGTTACTTTCTGACACTACCACAGTCTCTCGTGTCGAAAGAATAAGTACCACCTCTTTCTGGACTCAAATTTGGAAAAATGTACATAGTCCAGTCATACCACAATATATACGCATTGAGTGGTAAAGTCGTACATGATCTTCTTGTTACACATGCTCGGTTAGTACGCATTAGGTTACTTGCACACAGTGTATGTCCCTCTTGTGGACAGGAAGATGATTCTCAACATCGTCTAACGACATGTTCTAAGGTTTTACCAATACGGCATTTATTACTGACCATGTTAGGATAAATATGCCACTGTGTAATTCAAACATTCCCAGATGTTTTATTACGCCTTCCTGATTTTTGCTATATCCCGCAGTCTAAACAAAATTCGAAGCTCTGGTTGTGTGATTATAAAGAGTACTTTCTCGTTATTCATGTACATCATTCAGAATACCAAAATTGTTTATGTACGGCACGCATGTCAATGTCGAAATGTGCTTTCTTATAGATTTTTCCTAATTATTTGAAACTCTTGTTTCCCCCTCATAACTTGGGGCAGTTCTTTCATCAGTAGTTATGTTGTATAGTTTGTAGTTTCTGTTTAATTGCACAAATGTATTATTAAGCTGTCAATAAGTCATTTTTTTTTTAAAAAAAAAGTGGTAGAGCGTTCACCTCTGGTGCACGGGGTCAGGGGTTCAAACCCTGCTCCCGCCAAGTGAACTTTGTGGTGAACAATCATCGTATGCATGGGTTTTCTCGGGATTCTCTTTTTTTTAAAAGAAAAATGGCTAGCACGCGTACCCTCCATGTACGAGGTCCCGCGTTCGATTCTCTCTTGGGGAAAGTTTGGAATTTTAACTGTCCTCGATGTTTTTATGTTCGCGTTCCTGTCATTCAAGGTTACTGGAAATGACTGTAAAACGTGCATAAGTAAGAAGAAAATAGAGACAAGTTACTCAGATACGTTCGGTGAATCAGTTAGCTTAAAGAAAAGAAAAAAGTGTCCAAGGCATTTCTCTATAGATTTTAAAGAACTCTTAAAGGTTAGTTCCAGTCCCACCAAAGTAACATTTTCTTTTACCTGTTCTCGAAATTTCTCTTTGTATTTCTATCGGATTCGATTAAACAGAACCTCGAATAGAGACCACATTGAAGTCATTTATTGACTAAGCCAGAAATTCTTACAAAGATATGGGTATGATTTTATTATTATTATTACTAGTTAAAGTACGAAGTTTCAAATCAGGCGATGCAGCATTTACGTAAACTAAATCATAATTTATTTGATAATATTCACTAGTCCACTATACATTTGCGAGATTTTGCTTTGGGAAATGAAGTGTATACAACATTGAATAGTAAATATATTACTATAAAATGTATTATCAAAAATATTGATTAAAATGCTTTCCGCTAAGAATCATATATAGAGAGGATTTACTTTAAAGTGCGATGCAAACAAATATTCTTGTTTTAATCCGAATAGAAATGGATAACTTACAAAATAATATTTACTTCATTAGTTCTATAAATCTTTATGCTTATCGTATAATATTTCTCTTTAAAATTATGATTTTGGCATTCAAAACGTAGAACGAGAAATAAATGTAATATTCTATGTGTTAAGAAAACCTTTCAAACAGTGATGATTTCAGGGGATGACCTGAGAGAAAATTTGAGACCCTGTCGACATAATTTCCCCCTTCGTAGCCATATTTTCGATCATGCTCAAAGTGTACTAATAGTGTTAACAATTTTCCCTCCTTCATATATTGACGACTCCCAGGAGAGAATCTTCTGAAATCATCAATGCTTATAATTAGTTTTTAACTACAAATCAAAAGATAATAATGAAATATTGAACATACTTAATATTTTTTTTTCAGCTATGGATTTTAGATTTGCAATTCTTATAATGTTCCCTTCTAATCTAATTTGAGAGAAGAGTAGTTGCCAAAGATTTATTCAAAGAAATGTTCTTAGTCCTCTGATGAAAATATGAACACACTTTTTTTAAAAAAGCGAATACCTCCTACAGGGTTTGAAAATATAAATTTCTGATTGATAGACTATTTTTTAATTGTATTTATTTAGGGCAATATAGAATACATTCTATGCTACAGCTTCATGAGAGACATATATAGATACATTTATATGTATAGACCTAAATCTAAAGACTAATATAAACACCTAAAATATATGTGCAAGGAGAGTATACAATACCAACAACATTACAGTTAAGAGTAAACATCAAGGGTCAGCTGGAGAAATCGAGCGAACAATCTTTGCTCGTCTAGGTGAGAAAACTGTTTTCCTGAACTCGGTTCAAGTATGCCATATATAGATGTCGGTCACAAAAGGGTCGGTAATTGTTTATAAATAAAATGCTCGAGCACATGAGCCAGGTAACTGTTTGTTGTTTGGTAGGCGCGAACCACTGAAATTCCGGAAATAAAAGGTGATGAAAGGTCAAATATCTCCCTGACAGCGACAAATCAGCCCAAGAACGGATCACAGAATTTGCCACGCAGGGCACGTAGCCGTGCATCGTGTATATCGGTGTTCTAAAGGGTCCACCTGCGGGCAAAAATGACATATGTCGGACGTACTCCTACCAATCTGTAGTATTCTGGCTTTTGTGACAGTCTTGTTATTGACTAAACGACACCAGGCCTCTCTCATTGGAGATGTAAGATACGGCGCTTGAATGGTACGCCAAATAGCCGGCCAATTGTGGTGCGATCCTCTGTCTTGACATAGGTGGTAACATTTATCAATTTAGATTGCAACAATGTGATATAGAGGGATTTAGAAGTCCAAGACGTGGAAGGATTTTTACTGGGAACCATCGACCAAACCAGGATGAACTGTAAGATGTACGTTGGACACGATTCAAAAAAACAAACGTGGGCAGGATTGTTACCTGGCCAAAGGCGATCAACCCAGCATTGGAAAGATTGCGCAGTGCGGAGGAGGCATGTTCAAGATGATGGAGGGCGGTGATCATGTAAAGAATTTGATATTTGTAACGCACACTGATTAGATTTAAACCGCTATGTGCAGACGAAAGATATATAACGCGTCGTTGCACGCGGGACATGTAAACTTTCCATATGAACCAACCAAATAATGAATCAATTTAGGCGGATAGTTGTCGGGCAGTGGAAAAAGACGCGCTAGAAACCAGAGTTTGGAGCTAATATAAAATATTCAAATATTGAAGGCGTTGATTAGAGTGAAAGTCCGTAAGCGGCACATTGCTAAGTTCATACGCAGCACCTGGAGTAATGACTGCCAAATATGGTTGTAAGACGTGCGGGATGGGACTTGAAAAGGACACCCAAAATGACTGATTCTGTTGTGCAAGTCAGATATGCTAATACGTCCCGGTTAAGCAAAGTCTGAAAGTTGTTGACCGTCAAAAGAGTTATTTAGTGTAGTTTAAGGTGCAAACCACTCTTTAGGGAAAAGCTTTCGACTTTTCGTAACGCTGAGACAAGTTGAGTAGTCGTAGCACAGAGAAGCGTTAAATCATCCATATACGAGATGGCTGTTAATTGATGAAAACTTTGAAGAGCCAATGCAGGGGGTGCTGGAAATGATGAAGTAGAGGACCTAGTGCAAGGTAAAATAATATTCCCCAGAAAGCGCAAACTTTTCTGACACATTTATGAATCCTAAAAAAGGGTGCCATTAAGTTTTAACTGGGAAGTAGCATTCTAATAAAGCTGGTGCAAAACGGTAAGGATCTGAGGAGGAAAGTGATATTCTTGTAAGACTGCAAACAAATAAGAGTGGTTTAGTATGTCAAAGGCTTTTCGAAAATGGCACATAAGAACTCCTACGGGAAGAGATTGAAATAGGACATAAGCAAGGAATCAGCGAATGGTCGCATGTGCGGTGTGAATATTGTGGAAGGGGTGTAACGCCTTTTGAGCGGGGCATATGTATGGAAGGTACTTGCTTAATACGAGTGGCTAAAAGCTTAGTAAAATGTTTGTAATCTGTATTTAGAAGTGTGATCGGGCGATACTCCACCACATTTGTCGGAGTGCCACCTTTGGGTAGTAGAATGATAAGGCCTGCATGTTGATAGACCGGTCCACCGTGCAACAGAATATTAAAAATTAATATTTCACAGAGTATTGGACCGACCAGTGTAAAAAAGCTTGAGTAAAAGCGGCATTCACTCCCATCTTTCCTCGGAGATATACTTCCTTTAACTTAGGAGAGTGTTGTCTTTATTTTGGAAACATTGATGGTCGCAAGTAATTGTTCGGATAGACACGATTCGATCTTAGTAGGGAAAGGGGGAGGTACTGTCTTAACGTCAGGTAGTGAGTACAATGACATGTAATATTCGTAAAAATGCTCGTACAAGGCATCTTTGATACTGAGCTGTTGTCCATCTGAGGTGGACACATGAAAGACAAACTGATGTTGGCGATTGAGGCGTTTAACATAATGATACAAAGACGAAGAATAAGAAACAAATCTTTCTGCCGGCCCGCCGTTTGTGAACGCTCAGAGTTTGGGTATGTTGCACCTGTTTCAATTCGTGCTTAACACACATAACCGCCACCATATTGAAAACACTACTTGGTTGGTTCCACAGTTCACATGGGACACTATATAAGAATTTATGCATCTCGCGATAGTTTTGAGGATGTAATTTCCCCATGCCTTGAAAGAAATTTTAAATTTAGGGTTTAATGTAGTGACACCACAAATAATAATATTAGGATAGATCGTACGAGCTAGTATCCATCGTGTCCAACTAGCATTAAGTAAACAGCGTCCGTGATATATGGTTAAAAGTTGATTGTTAAATTTACAATAACTGCAACCGTACAATTTTGGAAGTGGCGTCGGAAAGCATAACACCAGTTAATACCTGTATGGTCTGTAAACCAAGCCGCATATTGCTGCATATCAAATACTCTGCTTAGGAGGCTTGCCGGGAAATTGCATATGTCCTAGCGTCAGCCCTCTTGGGCTGATTTGAAAGTAAAAGTATGATTCTTATGAAAATGAAGCCAAATGTCTTTTAAGCCCAAATGTGTAATAAAACGATCAAAAGCTGGATATGGGTAATATTCACCGCTCGTATCTTGAGGAAACATGTGACAATTCCTTTCTCCAAGAAACAAAATCGATATCCTGTAATAGGTAGCATGTCAACAACTTCGTGATAAAAACGTTCGCGGACCACACGCTGATTTGTCCCTGAGGGCTAGACATTTCATATACAATATGCCAAAATACATATACTATCAGTAATACATCGAATGACCCGCCCTGATGAGGATAGGTGTATTTGCGTGGCGTGGAGGCCTCGTTTCATAAGTAAAGCAGCACCCAATAATGGGGGCGCAATATTGATTATGGCAGTATCATTAGAGAGAAAGAATACGTCGGTATCCTTTACCCCCTGCAAACGATAGGTATCAGAATCGTGAACCACTATGAAGAGTACTAATAACTGTTTATTCAGTATGCTGCTTATAGAATTAATGTTTAAGGTTAAATACGAACGGTAGTTGACCCCATCATTCATTAGGTAAAACAGAAGAAGCGTACCCAAACTCCAAGTGCACTTCGCCCACAAAACAATACATACATAGAATAAATCTGCTAAACACCATACATATTGTTGACCACACAGAAAAAATAAATAAAAATAAGCACTGTACTGTAAACACAAAACCATGAACTTCGCTAAAATAGATTAATATCGTGACTATACATAAGCAGGAAAAAAACAAAGTGATATAGTTTACCCACATAACGAAAGTAACACAAGCAGGAAGCAAAACACCAGAACAGCATACAGCTGGAGATGACGAGACGAAGCAAATAAACCGGTGAAGTCTTACCAGAATTGCTATTCCACAAGGTCAGGCGTTTGGTGGTCACTCCCACTTTCTCGTATATTCTGTTTACGTTTTTCACGTATTTCGCTACAGGCGAAAAGCAGTTTGTATCATCACTAAAGACGTCAGCGGGCAGGGTTAAAGCTGGATGAAGCACTAAATCCTTGGTCATGTCATTCTTAGCAGAAGGATGGCCAGTCGCTGGATCATGAAGTACGACTGTCGCGTATAAAGAGATGAGGGTGGTGTACCTGGGGGCCCTCAGGGGAGCATGGCACTCCGTCATCTAAATCAGTGGGAACTGAGGGCTGCTTAGCTGTTAATGTGGAAGCGGGTGAGTCAATTGATGTCAAGTGAGGGAAGCCAGTTTCTGAGGTAGGCAGGGGTGTTGACACTTGTTGGCGCGTAGCGTCAGAATTTGTAGCACTAACAGACGACGCCAAGGGCACAGTACCTTCGGGCCCATGGCGTGTAGTTTTTGAAACGACGCAGATCTGTCATTACAAAGGTGTCCTCTTCCAGCCGCATGGACCGCGCAAATGTCGCCGCTGTTTACACATGGAAATAGGTTAGTCGAGTGATCCACAAGCGTGGCAAGTTTGTAGCTGTCCTGGATAGGAGACATTGTCTTTAATAGTGTCGAAATGTAATCGAGTAGAGATATGTCTTTTTAATGTCATCGAAAAAATCTTGTTATCATTATAAAGGCTTGTAGGGAACACAGATTTCTAGACTTTATACTAAACCCTTACTTTGACCATAATTACATAATACCTGAGACATTTGTTCATTAGGAAAATCGAATGGCAAGTCCATAATTTTAACTCACGTGAGATTATCTTGTGCGTCCATAATATACACAACACTGACAGATTGATCAAAATGGGTAAAAGGTAATTTGTCTGGAGCCTTACACACAACCTTTTCGTAACTATCATTATTTTTGAATTGAACAAACATGCAGTACTCTTCGTTACGGAGCTGTAAAGCTTGGATATATTCCAATGTGTCGGGAAAATGCGCACATAAAAATGCATGTAATTCAGCTGGGCTAAGGCGTATCTTGTGTTTGGTTTTGTCAAAACCAAATTTTACACTATTCTTGGAAAGTTCTTGCATAGTACCACTAACACTGAAGCCACAAAACACTACCAAAACTTGTAAAACCCTGTTCAGTTATAGTAGTATATCGGATAGAAGTCGAAGCTTGCAAAAAAAAAAAAAAATCACTTTTCCCGGAGCTCAACTTTCAACGTCTACTTCTGGCAACAGCCAATCACCGAATCCGATTATTGACCCAAACCGCTCGACCAGTTCGTATGTCTTCACTGAGCCTCTTTTTACTTGTGTATAAAGTAATTTCCTGCTCCACACTCTTTTTTTCTGTTTATAAGTTTGGGGTGAATATTTAGACTTTGTAGGTCTTGCAATGTATAAAAGTATTTTTCGTATAAATTAGATTCGATTTTAAGTCCTAACAACTTATACACAACAGGTTGAGTCTGTGAAATAATTGCGGTTGGAGTGATCATAAATGTTTTCATAGTTAAGAGTCTGGATATGCAAACCCGCTTAACATGGGGATTTACTTATATGAAATTCGGTCCATTCTTTAAGTAGCAATTCCTCTGTAGACTGAATCTTAAACGCTATTTTGTTACTTTGTATTTATGAGCTTATCAAATTATGGTCTGTGTACCTACTTTTGTAGGAAAGCTTTTATAATTAGTTCTGCATATTCTAAAAGTTTATTATATCCCTTACTTTTCAGTGATATTCAGTTATTTTTATTACAGTTATTTTCCTCGAAATCGTACAGTAGAATACTTTCTACATGAAATTTTAGTGGAACGCTTTCGTTTAAAATTTGATTAGTTGCAGAGGTATGTCCAAAAGTTCCGGAACCCCTCTCCGAAATCCCTATTTTTCTGTAAGTTTTGCCTAATTTTAAAGCAACTTTAAAAAAGTCTAATACCATAATAATAATAATAATAATAATAATAATAATAATAATAATAATAATAATAATAATAAAGATTACTGACGTTTTGTGAATTTAATGGTTCACCCTGTTTCAAAAAGATTAAGCGTTTCCTTTATGGTTGTTTTAGTTGTAGCCTCCTCAGCTCTGGACCTTGTGTCTCTGTATCTATCCCAGCTCCGTCCCAGTGAGCATTGTGCTGGACAAACACTGTGTGTGTGTAGGATTTCTCGGGGCTCTGTCTCCTCTGACTTTCCTTATCCCACTATTTCTTTCATTCTCGGCATCGACGTCTCCTTTAGCTTAGCCGGCATAATCATGGAACGTAAAACGTAAGAACATTATTTTTCTTAGGGCGCTTGTGAGTTCAGTAGGCCTACTTTCTACATGAAATTTGACTGGAAACCTTTCGTTCAAAACACGTTCGCTGCGTTACGAGTCACCGATGGCTCATGCGATACTTTGTTTCTGTGCGCTTCAACGAGACACACGGTGATTCGTATAGTACTGAGATCCAAACTACCAAACTATTTTTACACTACCGCAGCGAACGTGCTGGCTAGTTGTAGGTACGTACGCAGGGGACATGTCCTCGTGGTCCGAACACTTCTGTCTAACCCAGAGTATTTTGTAAATGTTGGTTAATATTTAGGATGATTTTACAGATTTTAATAGAATCTGTCCTCAAGCGGATTTTGTTTTCTATATTATTATTATTGACATTATTATTACTAAAGATTCGAGACCTCAATATTACGTCCTCTTCCAACAAGATTGAGGGCATTTTTGGGTTGTTTCAGTATACTCAGTATACCTTTGGCTGGTATACTCCTGTTGACCTAAACTTGTAAACTTATTCAGAGACCAAGTCCAAAAGAGTAAGCCTAGATCCGTCACAATTCCCGCTGAACTATACAGAGTTAATTGCATTTTCCTTCAGTTCTTTATATAAACACTAGCGGCAACCCGTATATGTGCCGCTAGTAGCCAAGCTTGATGAACCGCTTATCTTTCGTAAAGAATTTATGAAACTTGAAGATCGAGATTTCGAAACTCGGTCTCAGATTTCTTATTTATTTTGTAACATGAAGATATGATGAAATAATTAAAACTTTTGTCATATATAAGTGAACATTATAGTTGCCAATTAAATAGCCATGTTGGATTCACATCTTTGCTAAACTTGTCATGAGGAAAGCGATAGTTAATGGAATAGTCACAGTCAACAAATTCCTGTACACGGTACTTAATATACTTTCCGGAGGTGAAGTGTTTTCAACAATTGCACACATACTGCATGTATATCAAAAACTCTTCTTGAAGGGAAGCAATCAGTCTTAGAGTTAGTCACTTCTGGTGATCCACTTCAATACGCGATAGATACATGATATTTAAAACAGTTACCAGAGTAAAGTGTTTGCAAAAACGATTAATGCCAAAATTACTCACTTCCGGTTACCACTTTCGATATACGATATCTAAAACAATTTACTGTAGTGAAGTGTTTCGAGCGATTGCACACATGCAACATATATATGTTAATCAACTCTTCTTGGAAAAAGAAAATGTTCGGTAAAAGAATTATTCACTTTCAGTCAACCATCTCGGTTTGCACACATACAACGTATATATCATTCAACTCGTCTTCACGAAGGAAAGTGATCACTAACGCAATTCCGGTCACTTCCAGTGAAACACTTCCCTACGGTATATATATTACAGTTTCCGAGATAGGCTGTCAAAACGACTTGATTTATATATATTTCGCGTGTGTGCAATCTCTGAAAACATACAATCGTCGGAAAATTTAAAAACCTGTATTAGATACCGAATAGTGGAAGCAATTAAACGGAAGTGACCGATTCTGTACTGGTCGCTTTTTTCGTCAAGAAGAGTTAAATGATAGGCCCTGCATATTGTGCATGTGTGCAATTGTTGGAAAGACCTGAGTCTCTGAAACTGTATTATAATCGTGTACGAGTAGTAACTAATTTTTGTACTAATCGCTTTCTTTTGCAAACCGAGTTGGTTGATACATGTGTTACATATGTTCAGTCGTAGGAAATTTGAAACAACCAAAAACTGGATTAGATACCGTGTTCCGGAAGTGGCTCACCGAAAGTGATTGATTCTGGCACCGATTGCTTTCTTTCGTTAAGACATGTTGAATGATATGCACGTTACATGTGTGCACTCTTTGGGAATTGTCCACACCTGAAATCTGTATTAGGTATCGTGTACCAGAAGTAACCAATTCCGTACCGTTTCCGTTCTTTCGTTAACATGCGTGGTTGATATAAGTTGATATAAATGTTAATGTGGACAATTGGTACAAACATCACACCTCCGGAAATTGCATTATTCCGTTAATAATAATAATAATAATAATAATAATAATAATAATAATAATAATAATAATAATAATAATAATAATAATAATAATAATATTGCTATTTTGAAGCCAAATCGATTACGTAAGCATTAAATTCGTGAGGTTTTCCGAATTAATATGCCTCATTTTGCAGTACTATAAAACAAGGGAAGTACGGTGTTCTTTTTTAAGATGAAAAATACTTTTATAAAACTCTTCGTTAATATCTAACTCCAAAACGAAGACATGAAACTAACAAAAGAAACTCAAAACGAAAACAAGAAGGAGAAAATTTTTGTAAAACTTTTTATCCGAAGTTTTGTACAACAAAAGTACTACGACCAGTTCCATATCTGCAGCGTATGGCAGGCAATCATGCTGTGGACGGCTGGTTGAGTGGTTAGTGTGTTTGACTAGTAACTAGACGTCGTGACTTTGAACCTCACTTAAGCGTGTGTTTTCTTTTTGTAGAAAAATTCCCTTCCAAATTACATTCTTCCACTTGACAGACATTATATATATATACTATGTGATCAAAAGTATCCGGACGCCCCTAAAACACACGTTTTTCATATTAGGTGCATTGTGCTGTTACCAACTGCCACGTACTCATTATCAGCAACCTCAGTAATTATTAGATATCGTGATAAAGTAGAATGGTGCGCTCCGCGGAACTCACGGACTTTCAACGTGGTCAGGTGATTGGGTGTCACTTGTGTCAGAAGTTTGTACGCGAGATTTCCACACTCCAAAACATCCCTAGGTCCACTGTGTCTGATGAGATAGAGAAGTGGAAACGTGAACTGACACGTACAGCACAAAAGCGTACAGGCTGACCTCGTCTGTTGACTGACAGAGACCGCCCACAGTTGAAGAGAGTCGTGAAGTGCAATAGACAGACATCTATCCAGACCATCACACATGAATTCCAAACTGCATCAGGATCCACTCCAAGTACTGACAGTTAGGCGTGAGGTGAGAAAACTTTAATTTCATGGTCGAGCGGTTGCTCATAAGCCACACATCATGCAGGTAAATGCCAAACGGCGCCTCGCTTGGTGTAAGGAGCGTAAACATTGGATGATTGAACAGTGGAAAAACGTTGTGTGGAATAACGAATCACAGTACACAATGTTGCGGTCCTGTGGCAGGGTGTGGGTATGGCGAATACCCGGTGAACGTCATCTGTCAGCGTGTGTAGTGCCAACAGTAAAATTCGGAGGTGGTGGTGTTATGGTGTGGTCGTGTTTTTCTTGGAGAGGGTTTGCATCTCTTATTGTTTTATGTGACACTCTCACAGCGCAGGCCTACTTTGATGTTTTAAGCACCTTCTTGCTTCCCACTGTTGAAGAGCAATTCGGGATGAAGATTACATCTTTCAACACGATCAAGCACCTGTTCATACTGCACGGCCTGTGGCGGAGTGGTTACACGACTGTAACATCCCTGTAATGGACTGGCCTGCACAGAATCCTGTCTTAAATCCTATGCAACACCTTTGGGATGTTTTGGAACACCAACTTTGTGACAGTCCTCACACACACTTCATCGATACCTCTCCTCAGTTCAGCACTCCGTGAAGAATGGGCTACCATTCCCCAAGAAACCTCCCAGCACCTGATCGAAAGTATGCCTGCGAGAGTGGAAGCTGTCATCAAGGCTAAGGGTGGGCCAACACCATATTGAATTCCAACAGTACCACACGAACTTGTAAGTAATTTTCAGCCAGGTGTCCGGATACTTTTGATCACATAGCGTATGTATATATCCCTGCTGCTCTGTTCCCATCTACTATACACATATAATGTTCGGGTCAATATGACACATAATTAAATTGTATTGGAAAAGAGCCAGGTTTTCAAACAATGACTAGTTTATTTAAGAGTCTAGTGCTAGTTAAATATTTTAGTTGTCTTTAAATATTTTACTATGTATTACATGTACACTCATGTCCAAAATGATTGTCGCATATCTATAACTACTAACACATGTAGTTCACACGTGGTTATTGTATGTCGTGTGGACATGCGGAACCTTACAATATTTTTAATAAATACAAATTTAAAGGAATAACAGCGATGATAGAAAATATCAAAGAGGCATAAATGACTGTTCCGAACACTCTGTACCATTAGCATAGTATGGAAACAGGTAACTTGTTCATAAAGAGGTGTAACTTGATCGCGTTCCCAATCAAATCTTACAAATATGAACCTTCGACAAATATCTCAAGAAAATGAATGGCATTTTTGTGTGACTAGCTAAAAACATTACCACATTAACTAAATGAATAAACAAACAATGAAGAAATAAATATAAAACGAAACAAAAGACCATTGATTTACAGAACAATCATTTTTCGTTTTCTTTTTTGAAATGAATTTTCATTTGATTTCTCGTCTCATCTACTATCCATTACAAACTACGTCTTCGGTATTACCTGAATGCAAAGTTGGAGTTGTTTCGTTGTGCTTTGGTTCATGTCAGTAAACGAGTTTGTGAAGAGCAGGTATAGGGCTGTTAGTTTGCGTTTGCATGTGGCAATGATTCGAATTGAAGTGGACGTTTTGGTATTGTTCATGTTAATAAAACTTGAATTGTGTGTTACCTTTGCTTTGATCAAGTGTGCCGTAGTGAAAAAAATGGCGAAAATTAACCGCTTCAATGTTGTTTAATTGTTCTACGCAGAGTACAAGAATACGGCTCATGAGATCCCAATCAATGCGCATGAGATTGAATTTGTGAATTAGTCTCAACTAGTGCAAATTATCGACGAGTGCGTATCTTCAGGTACATTGTGCCTCGAGAGGACTACGGATTTGGATTTTAGTGAAATGGAGCCTGAACCTGAAGACGGTGGACAAATTTGTTACGATAGTAGTAGCAATGATTCGCAACCAGAGGACGAAGCAGCATCGAGTTCCACATCTTATTCAAGTCCCCCAAGAAAGGTACGCAAAAAAATATCTTTAGAAAATAAAAAGAAAATTGTTGAATATTTTGAAAGTGGGAAAAAGGGACGTTTACATTGGAGAATTGTTGCAAAACGTTATCGCATTGTCACTAATGATCGACAATTGAGACGATTTAAAAATGAAGTTACAGGGGCTGGAAATCGAATTGACAAACTAAACAAGATCGATCAACATACCTTTAATGAGTTCGTTAAAGCAAAATCTAAAACAACTAATTGTACATGATTCTGATTTGAAGCGATGGGCACTTTTGAAGCAAACAAAAGTCAATGTATATAACTTTTCGGCAGCATCTAACTGGATTTGAAAATTCAAACAAAAACATCGAATCGTGTCACTAAAAGTAACCAGATTCATAATCCACGGTTATTCTTCATAAAGTAATGATGTCAATCAAATTGTGTGTTTCTGTTAGCGAGCAAACAATATTTCGAAAAATACCAACGAAAACAAATTTATAACAGTGATCAAAGTGGTTTTAAACTCGATCTTCATTCCGGACGTACACAGGATGTTAAAGGTGTCAAAACAACAGAAGCAATTGTTCAATCAAAATCATCCACAACTCATTCATATATAATTATGCCCACTATTTCCGCTACGGGGCAACTAATGAGTCCGCTTTACATCATGTTACCGGAAACAGGAGGAAACTTTGGTCCAAGAGTTTTAGAATCATTGTTTACAGCAGACAATCTGTACATTGCAGCTTCGAGCAGTGGAGCAGTGGAAAGATAGCATATGTTAGAGTGGTTTGAAAAGGTTTACTTTCCTAATGTTTCAGAAGATTCTGTACTTTTAGTCGATTCTTGGACAACTTATAACGAAGAAGCCGCAATAACAACAATACAACCATCCAATTTCAATGTCAAAATCTTACGTATACCTCCAAAGACGACAGGTATCATCCAACCTGCGGATGTTTATTTCTTTAGAATGTAGAATAATTTTGTTCGAAAATTTTCTCATCGAGTCCTGCTCGATAACCTGAACATCAATCTTCACCAACGAAACAATGTCTTAAAACTCCAATCACTTGTGCATAATCAAATCTCATCTCCAAGATTCCACAACTTCATAGCTTGTTCTTGGTTTAAATCCGGATACGTTGAAGATTGTCCTCCAAATTTCCAACATCCGGTCGAATTTTGCTTCAATCTGGTTGTCACTCATTGCGAAGTGTGTTCTTCGCCAACCGTTTTCGTGTTATGTTCATGGCGCAAAAGTTATCTTTGTTTCCAACATTTTTTCCTTGATTATCACTATTGTAATAGTTATATCAATTAAATATGTGTAAATGAAATGTGAATGTATTTGTAACGGGTGTTGGGAATAGCTTTATTATGCATCTTTTTACATTGGGGTGTGGAGTTTACATTGGAATTTACGTCGGAGGATGATCGGAGGATGCACTAGTCTATTAATTGCTGGTGTTCCTATGAATGTTATAATAATAATAATAATAATAATAATAATAATAATAATTATTATTATTATTATTATTATTATTATTATTATTTGTCGTTTACGCAACATTGTCCGCTTAATTTCCTAATAATTTTGTGTTCATGTCTCGAGAATCAATTACAATTTCATTTTTGTTTGTTCATGTCTCTAAAGCCTTCTCATGTTCATGTCTCATAAGACTTCTCATATATTGTGGTTTGAAACAAATAATTACATTGCAAGTCTTCAATATTCAGAAAAATTGCTGTATGCTTATCGGAACACTCAACCATGAACTGACAAATCACAACTCTTAAAAAATGTAATAAATTTAGAAAACATGAGCTATGGCAATAGTTGCAAAGTGCCAGTTGAAATCTTAAAACATGCGGTGAAAATTAGGAGTGTTGCCAATTTGAAAGATCGAATAATGGACGTTTGGTGCACATAAGAAGCATGGTCCTTAACAAATGAACAATATTTACTCCCATCACTTTTAATAGAAAATCTTGCTGCTCGTGGTTGACTCAACTGTTGACTTGAATAATATATCTAAAATATAACCCCTTCAGATTCGATAGCCTCTCAGAAAGGCAAGTGGTCTCCTGCTGATGAAAAATTGTCTCACATTCCTAGAAATCTTGGTTGTCACTCCAGAACTGTAGGCGACTGACATAATGTTCAAAGGGTGAAAAGCATAATATATCCTACAACACTGTTATACATACGCGCGTGAGCGCACGCACTGTTTTATGCATATTATATAATTAATTTGATTCCAATCTTAGTAGATCAGAAATTTCATACCATTTCTTACATAAACGCAATACCCTTAATTCAGGACTTCGTATCCTACTTATTTATTCACGTATTTTCCTATTTATCCACTACGCAGGTCAACACCGGAGATTAGTTTTACAAGTAATCGAACCTGGTACCACATGCGGTACAAATTCGATTAACATTTTTATACTATTTTGTAAAACTATTAAGTAATACGTATATAATAATTGCAAATTTAGAGCGAAAATATTAACCTTTAATGATTATACCAGTTTTTCGGTGATTATTTTTCAATGGTATGTCCAATTGGGGCTCGCGACCTCTAAAGACACTCAGCGAGCTCTCTCAAATTACTGTCAAATTTGGTTAAGAACGGTTCAGGTATTTCGGAGGAGTATCCGGTCAACTGAACTCCTAAGTAGATTAAATAGAAGCTTCGTTGGCTACCCTCGCTTCGCTTCGAACTTTTTTTTTTTTTTTCAGAACAACACAAAAGTGATTCGCCCTATTCCAAATCCTCAAAATTCTATTTCAAATTGTTTACAACGACGATTCGAGCGCTCAATGCTTTTCCCATGTGTTCTAAGTGTATCACGTTTTCGATTATTATTCCTCAATAATATGTCCGATTTGGACATGCGACGCCTTACGACACTTCGCGCGCGCTCTCAAATCACCGTGCCAAATTAGATAAAGAACAGTTCAGGCACCTCAGAAATCATATAATTCCGATCGGAACACACGACTCTCACAACACTCAGCGTGCGATTGCGAGCTCGGGTCAAATTTTCTTAAGAATGATTCAGGCATCTCGCAGAAGTATACGGATGACTGAATGGCTGAAAATAGTAAATAGAAGCTTCGCTCCAATTATTTTAGTCACACTTAGAATAATTCTAAAGCCTCAATCGTATCCGTAAAGCACTAAACAAACTTTATTTGACAAGGAAAGAACACCCATGCCGGAAAGCGTTCAAACGGTTCCTTAAATATTGTCTACTTTATAAATGAAAACAGACATTAACGAAGATTTTATAAAAATGATTTTCATCATAAAAATAGAACACCTTGCTTTCCTTGTTTTATTATACTGCGAAATAAGACACATACTAATTTGAAAAATCAAACGAATTGTTTCTTGAGTCAATTTATCTTCAAAAGAGCGATGTTATTATTATTATTATTATTATTATTATTATTATTATTATTATTATTATTATTATTATTATTATTATTATTATTATTATTATTGTTATTATTATTATTTATTAACAGGATAATACAGTTTTCAGGTGTGGACAATTTCCGAAAAGTGCACACATGTAACATATATATCATTCAACTCGTCTTAACGAAAAAAAGCGATCGGTACCAGAATTGATCACTTTCGGTGAATCATTTCCGGTACACGGTATCTAAGTTTTCGGTTGTTTGAAATTTCCTACGACTTTCATACGACTACGGAAGTAACATATACATATATCAATCAACTTCTCTTGGTAAACGAAAGCGATCGGTACCAAATTTAGTTACTTCCGGTACACGTATGTAATAAAGTTCCAGGGAGTGAGGTCTTTCCAACAATTGCACACATGCACGTTATGTATCATTTAACTCTTCTAGACGAGAAAAGCGTCCGATACAGGATCGGTCACTTCCGTCTAATTGCTTAAACTTTTCGGTACCTAATACAGTTTTTAGAGTTTCCAACAGTTGTATGTTTCCAGAGATAGCACACACGCAAAATATATATCAATTAACATGTGTTGACAGCCCACCTTGGAAACTGTAATATATACTGTAGCGAAGTGGTTGACCGTAAGTGACCGGAATTGCGTTAGCGATCACTTTTTTTCGTGAAGACGAGTTGAATGATATATACGTTGCATGTATCCGAACCGAGATGGGATCGAAATTGAATAATTCCGTTAACGAACACTTTCTTCTGTCAAGAAGTGTTGATTAACATATATGTTGCATGCGTGCCATCACTCGAAACACTTCATTCCGTAAATTGTTTTAGATATCGTATACCGAAAGTGGTAACCAGAAGTGATTAATTTTGGCATTAATCGTTTTCTTTCGTCAAGACGAATTGATTGATATATATGCTGCATGTGTGTAATCGCTGGAAACACTTTACCCTGAAAAGTGTGTTTAATGTCGAAGTGGATCACCAGAAGTGACTAACTCTGGAACCATCGCTTCCCTTCAAGAAGAGTTGTTGATATACATGTTCTTTGTGTGCAATCGTGAAAAACACATCACCTCCGGAAACTATATTAAATACAGTGTACAGAAAGTTGTTCAGCGTAACTATTCCGGTACGAACCTCTCGCCACAAGTAAACTCCATACAGAGGGTGACGGCGTAAAGAGAGGCACGAACGTGAACTCTATTTTCAGAATCTGGGGTTGGTCGATGGTTTATGCTTGGCTTTTCCGCGTGGAGAAAAAGTAATATCAAGGGTTGCCAGCACGGTGAGGTGAATTTACAGTACATTGACATTCTAAAATTTACCCGAGAAAATTTCCAATTGGGATAACACTTCCAGGGTGCGGGGAGGCAAATATATTGGAACGTTGATTGTAACATTTATATGCCAATTGTAAGGCATAAGTGTCACAAGCTGGCTAGAATACCGTAGTCATGGTGGAAAGCCGTGGTCCTCTAAAGATTGTTGCATCAGAAGTTCAGTATTTTATTTATTATTATAGTTTTGCTTTGGTTGAGAAGCAATCGAGTCTTTATGTGCTTTTGTAACTCGTGTAAATTTTTCAATCAAAATATATACATTCTATTATTTCTGCAAATGCCGGCAATCGAGAACATTGTTGAGATTCCATTATACATTGTTGAATCATTGTTTGGAATAGAACTTAAATATATTTCATTGTTATTTGATGTTAAATATGAACACCATTGAATTTTTAACCTTAAATATGTAATTATAACGTCAAAAGAAAAACTATTGTCCAGGAACTATTATATATAAAACAATTCTTCTCAGAGTATAAACACCTCATCCAGTTCCTTGCCAGGTGGTAAAGTGCCAAGGACCGACGAGACGTTACCACGTTCAATACAAAGAGATATGCGCTGTATTAGATAAGATGTGGAGCGAACTTCGCCGGAAACACAAGAAATGCGTCTTCCTACCTCTCTAATGAATTCAAGACTTCTTGCACCCCAAGCACCACTGGTTTCAATAGTGATTGGAGTGAAAACAAACTTTTCGAGAAGGTTGTTGTATTTTCTTTGCTTTCCAGCTTCTCCGCGATTAGCGACAGCTCCAGCGTTCATTACTGACAGAGGGAGACTTGAATGAGCGTATGTATCAGCGCATGTGAAGTCCCACAATAAACATTTACCTCTCATCCATGGAACCAGTGTCATCCCATCTCGACGCTTTCCATCCGAACGACAGCAGCCAGAAGGTTCCCGTATTGGAGGAATTCCAGCTGTGTTGAGGGCTCGTAGTATCATATCATTTACGGAGGAATATCGGGCGAATCTACCAGCGCTCTTCATGCATGAAAGGCCATGCAGGCCATGTTGGTTAACCTCATCCGCACAAGCTGGACAGCGATGAGGCTCACAAACTGCTAAGCCTAAACGTAAGGCTACAGCAATTCGAAAGCTTTCATTTGACAAATGAAGGCCTAAAGGCGGAGAAGATATCGCCATCAACCATGCACCCGCTTCGGGAGACGAGGCAGCAAGAAGCCTGGCTTCATCTTCCGGAACAACAACAGATTGTAACAAATGATTATGTAATTGACATGCAATTGGTGTATATCAAGATGACTGATAACACTTTTTGCTAATCTCCGGAAGGCTTGTATCTGCTAAGCTTGCCCACTTATTAGAGCCTTCTTGAACTAAACCATCTGGGTCCAAACAATAATCCTGTGGAAGGAGATCTTCGACTAAACGCAGAGATCCGTGGTTAGGGAGCGTACGAGACAAGATTTGAGACTGTCTCGTTTCGAAAATGTGCTGTGAAAGTGATGTCTCGACTCGAAAAATTAATATTTCTCTATTGGAAGAGCTGTGTATCGACTCGAATTTTGTCAGGAAAATTCTGTCTCGACTCGTCTCGTGCGCATCCATATCCATGTTAAGACGCTAAGAATGTAGTAATCGCCATGTCCACAGCTCGTCGAATACCAAGACCACCCAAGCCAACAGGTAAACATGCTTGTATCCAAGAGTCGTCATTTAAAGAGCAGTTCAGAATTGATTCAAAGCCAGTTTTCAGGATAGTATCATATTTTTCCAGCAAAGAACTCTCATGCCAAGACGGAAAGCATCGTAAAAAATAGGTTAAGCGAGGGATTGATAAAGATGCTCGTAAAAGGAGAAAGGCTGAATGGGCTGAAATTGAGGGAAGTCGAGACAAGAACAATTCTAAAGTAGATATTTTATTCAATAGCACGTTAGTGAGTGCTTCTGATATGAGAGCAGCACCTAGAAGACAAGCATTCTGAATTGTTAGAGGGCGTATTCCTGGTGCAGCCTCATTAAATCTTTTAAAGATTTCGTCGAATGCGATATCATCTGTTCCAAGACAACCAACCTCACATTTAGAAAACTTAAGACGCAAACCAAGAAGTGATGCCTTCTTATTTATTTCTATTAAAGATGAAAGAACTATCTCGGGTTCACCACCAATTGTTCCATCGTCTAAGTACCAAATGTTTAATTCGGTATCCAGTAATTTAACTAAAGAGTAAATGGTTATAGCGAAAAGTGCTGGCCCCAGGGGATCACCTTGTTGTACACCTCTCTGAGAAGAAATAGTGTTTCCGTTGAAAAACAGATTACTTGGTTGAGCATAACATTGATAAACATATGGATAAATTGAAGGGAAATTATTCATCACTGCGGCAAGCATAGTATTCCGGCGAAGCTCATTAAATGCGTTACGAAAATCCAATTTTACAACCACCTTAGTAGCACTGTGAGTAGAAGAGAAATAAACTCGGGCTGCGTGAACAGCTACCTCGGCACCATTAGGAACACAAACACCAAGCTGATGGGGGGATAAAAAGTTCTTAATTGGCTCACGTATTCTAAAGCATACATTTTTTGCCGATATTCTGCGCCAAACATTCCCAACCTCTATGGGCCAAATATCACCATCCTTTTTTCTTAGCGCTGTAAGTTTGGCACCGAAAAACAGTGGGCGAACTTGCGTTGGTACTTTTCCAGAAATGATTAAATTAAATAGATCACATAAGGATTTTAGGAGTTTTTCCTTCGATTCCAGTATTTGACAAGAAAGAAGGTCTTTAAAAATTGAAGGACGAAGCCCAGCTAGACCTCCCGCGCTGCCTGACAAAAAGGAGTTAATTGCTTTTTGAACCTCCATAGTCGAAACTCCTTGGAAAGTGTGTTGCCCATCATGAAGATCCGGCGCAATGGAATTGCCAGGGTGGGCAGATGTTTCTCCAACAAGGTCTCCAATACAGAGGTATCCGGAGCCGTAACCGTATCATCAGTAATTAAAAGACGTGCTGCTCCACGGATGTCACCATCGGCAAGTTTATTCTCTACAACCTTCAAATTAGAAAATTTGTGGTTTAATCCAGATTTGTTCATCTTCGCTGAAGGACAGGTTATGGCGTCATGGCCAATATTGCACCAGAGGCGAACTCGCTGCTTCACCCAAGTAGTCAGATTCTTAACTTTATCTGATTGTTTGGAAGCATTTAAAGCAACAAATGGAAATAGGCAAAAGTTGATCCAGTCTTTTGTATAATTTGAAATTGTTATATGGTTTAACACCTACGTCTTAATATATGTGTCGAGCACCTTAGTGACAGTAATATCTTGTCCAGGTTAGAAATCGTCAAAACTTTTGTGTTGTTACGCTGTTAGTGTCGGTAGCATTTGCAGTTTTACTCTGAAGGCAGGCATTAAAGGTGATATCACAGCAAACATCATCATCACACGCAACCCGATGTTTCTTATCAATATGTATAGCTGAACCTCTGGCACTCACATAATGCTTTCTGCAATGAGGACAAGGCAATGCATTAGCACTTTTAGAAGCATCAAAGAAACAGCTACCATTGCTAGCACTTGGCACTGAATCACTGTTTGTAAAAGCTGGCATCTTTCCAGCTTGCGAAGCACATCCGTCACTTGATGATTCCATTAACACTTGATGATTCCATTAATTTAGTTTATTACATAAATTTGTTTCAATTATATACATTTTAATTAACTTATGATGGCAATGTTTAAATAAAATCAACCGTTAATTTAGTATTCATTGTTCAAAGATGTATATGTTTGCTTCTGTTCTTAAAACCAAATCAGTTTTTGGTAATTTTAGCACTATTTCCGAACCATTTGAAAACGGGTTTCACTGCTTTCTTCTCCTAAGCCTCACGTTCACATTGCACACAGATATCTTTCACTACCACAAGTATATCTATTGCTCCACACTGTAAAACCCTCAGAGCTCGTCAACGGCTTAATGAACGATTTCAAAAATCAACAGAAATCGTTCATTATTTTCAGTTTAACGTCCCACGGTTATGCCCGCAATACTAAGGGAGACGATGATAAAGCAAGTGAATGATAATGGAAGAATTGGTGGAATGAGAATATGGGATTAAACGAGGGTACACCTACAGACATGATGATGTACACCAAAAAAATTACTCGGCCGGGCATCGAATCAGAGACCCCTCGCACCAGTTAAGCAACCTATCACTGAACCACCGTCCCTCCCGTTTGTACCCTTTGTGAACGTAGAACTGAAATAAAAGGTAGGGTTAAGTTTGAGAGAGTTGGTTCGGAGATATCCCAGACGGTGGTATTCCTTCTCCCGCAGGATTTTTTAAAGACTTGAAATCAACATGTGTAACACTTAATTTTTTCCGCAAATATAAAAATATCAACCAAAGGAGTTCTTCAAAGGAACTCGAAAAGCAGCTATCTTTCAAGTTTATTTCTGGGCTATGTATCAGTGAAAATCTCGCCAAAATGTGTTCAATGGATCTTTTTAGTGCAATATTATTTGCTACAGATATTTTTTTCTAATCTTAACAATTGCTCATAATGTGGTAACCCTGAATCTCGTTCTGACAAGCAAGGGGCGCGATATCGAGACTCGAATTGCGCAATAAGAGTTAAATATACTGAAAGAGCATCAGCTAGTTAGTAAGTTACCAAATTATTAGCTGCAGTCCGCCAATAAGGAAAAAGTTATAGGACTGTAAAGTTCAGAGCCTGGCGTACGAAAACCACACAAAACTTAGCATTGGGCTTGTTCCCCTTTGTATTGACAAGAGATAATGAACTCTAACGTATTCCCATCACAAAACATGATGTTTGACATAAGGAAATCTGTACGAGAAGAATTGTCAGTGTTGCCAGAATAAGAATACCGCGAAAACTTGGTTTGCAGAAAATGAAAGAGTGAACACAACGGTGTTTAGTGACATCATGTTTTCGTGGTTCGCACGGAACTACGTTTTACATAATACGTTATTTAGTTTGTAAGAATCAAAGTAGTTATAATATACTTGTATTAACATTACAAAATATTAGTTAAACAGAAGTGCAAAAGCTACCAAGAAAACACTAGTATGAAGGTGCTTCGCAAAGTAGACCTCACGATAAACCTGTGAAAATGTCATTCGGGTTCGAATCGGTTTGTTCGTTGGGCATTTATCGTGAGGCATAGCATTCCCAACAACAGGGAGAACATCTATATCTTGCTGGACTCGTGGATCCCTAACAAAGACGACGAGCTTTCCGATAAATTTGTTCCTGCAAATGTCACATTCAGGAAGCAATTGATCCCGGCTGGATGTACAAGACTGGTGCAGACCTTGGACGTGTACTTTTTCCGTCCTTACAAGAACTTTGTCAAGTTCGTCACTGACACAATTGCCTTGTCGCAGGAAACGAACATCTGGCACCGTAACACCGCGCCTGCGTCTCCAGTCGTTCACGCTGTACCAATTCTGCGCTCCCTTGTTCCGCAACATGATTCGCTTTGCTTTCTATAAAGCGGCATACCTGGACATCGCACCGGAAGCATTCCAGACACCAATTCAGTACTGTTTTGACTCCCTTACCACAAAAATGTGTTATCACTGCACGTCGCTGGCTATCGTCCGATATGCATATTGTACTAACTGCTTTCGTTTGGATCACTCGATACTTTCTGCTCTTCATATCAATTGTGTGGCTTAACACTGTCATTTACATAGCTATTTCCCTTTCCCAACCAAATACCATTTGCTATTGCACACAGAAACAAGTTATTCCTTCTGTTTGCCATAGTCTCTCATGTTCACTTTACAGCCCCATAATTTTGCCCTACTGGCGGACTGCAGCTAATAAAGTGGTCACTTCATGATTGATGCTTTTTCAGAATATACTTTATAACCCGTATTGTGCAACGCAAGTCCCGATCACGTATTATTTGATTGCAAACTTTTCGAGGTATTCTTATTCTGGCAACACTGTAATTTCTATGGATGGCAACACTGACAATTCTTCTCATACAGATTTTCTTATGTCAAACATCATGTTCTGTGATGAGAATTGTTAGAGTTCATTATCTCTTGTCAATACAGAGGAACAAGCCAAATGCTAAGTTTTGTGTGGTTTTCGTACGCCAGGCTCTGAACTTTACAGTCCCATAACTTTTTCCCTACTGGCGGACTGCAGCTAATAATTTGGTAACTTATTAACTACCTGATGCTCTTTCAGTATATGTAATTCTTATTGCGCAATTCGTGTCTCGATATCGCGCCCCTTGCTTGTGAGTATTGCCTGTTCGTCACACGGTGTCTTGTGCCCGAATGAAACGACTTCTTCGCGACTGTGAAATCGACAGTGTGGAAACATGTGATGTGATACAACTACGTAGGAGTTTTTCTCGTGGCGCAAGGACAGCACCTATCGCTTTCTTCAAAGCAAGTTTAGCACAGATTTGAATCCAACATGGCTATTTGATAGGCAACTATAATATTCACTCATATATGACAAAAGTGCTACTCGCCAACAAATAGCGTTCTCTTTTTGAAAGAAGCTAAATGTTCTCCAGGAAGTATTCCGTAGTCTTAACATCAAACCAAAATACGTGTAAACAGTTAAAGACATCCAAACCTAGAGCTAGACTTGAAAGTACGACACTCATAGTGAGAGATCTAGACATCAGACTACAGGGATATAGTTACCCGCGAAAAAAAAAAAGAATATTAAGATGAAACGCTTGTTCGACATATTACTGAAGCATAAGGAACACTTTGTTGGATCTAAATAGAAATGATTGAAGTGTTTCCTTCCTCTATATTTATGGTTCTTTCTTAACAAACATTAGAAGAAAGGATCATAAAATAGCTGTGACAGAGATTCAAACCTAAGACACGTAATGGCTTTTCCAGTGTTCCAGTACGATATCTACTATCCAACTATTTTTGGTCAAAAAGATCAACCGATTATACCTCACTTTCCTATACAAAGCTTCTTTAATCTTTAGTAAAAACCACTGCAATACGAATGCATACATATCCGGGACAGCTAAATTCAAAAGGCTCTCCCCCAGAAATCGAACCCAGAACCACCTACAGCAAAGGCGGTCGTGCTAGCCACTAGACCAGCAGAAAGGGGTGACAACAAAAGCACAACAGAAGTTTCTGTAACAAACGTAATATTTTTAACTAGTTGTAATACCTTTGGTGTATTAACGTTCTGTAACAAACGTAATATATTTAACTAGTTGTAATACTTTTGGTGTATTAACGTTAATTGCTAAGCTATGAAGATTTGTTCTGATTTTTATCTTTTTACAGCTTGTTGTCTGAACTCCAACTGTAAAATAAAAATCTTTTTGACAGATAGTAACGTATTATTTTACCACACCTACGAAGACACACAGGTTTCTATGGTACAAAAGAAATATTGTGACACACTCAATATTTGTTCAAAAGGGTGCCTAACAGAGACTTGGCTACTTAAGCCTTCATTCAGAAAACCGAAATTTTCTGTTTATTTCTGTTGTTTCAAATCAAAATTTTAATTCCGTTCTTTCGCCCTCCGACTATCATTTCATGATAACTCTCAAGTTACGAGACTTTGTCGGTAGTGAAAGAATAGTCGAGGTGTTTTAGGCACTAGGTTGGCAAAGGGGGTCTCGGGTTCAAAACCACTGGAAGTCAACTTAATACTTTTAAATTGAATTTGTTCTTGCAAAATGACTTCTCTATGATGACATATCTTTGCTCAAATTTCTCCCTCCATCTAGAGATGAGGTGACACCGTGTTCGTGAGTTTTCTCAGGTTTCTCTCGTTTCCTCCCACTTACTTCATTCCACCATTTCACTCATCTCTCATCATCACTGTCTCCATTAGCCTAACCGGCATAACCGTCGGACGTAAAACTTAAAGATTTCATTTCATTTCATTTTGTAGAGTTGAGGTGCAAGAATCATGCACATGTTAACCGAGAGAAAGAGAGAGTGGCATCTCGGCCGGGCATCATCTTTTTCAATTCTGAGGGTCTTGGAGTTACGCTTGAGTAACGTTTAAACATCCTTGGCGACAGGGAGTCTAAGGTTGGCTTTAAAAGAATCTCCATTATACTAGTAAACAAATTCCACGTTTTCCAGTCTGTTTTCTTTTTCCTCATACTTAAGATTCAGTAAACACCTTAGGCCCCCAGGCACATGACCTTTGAGAATAGCATTACTTTGACTGCTCTGTATTTAAAAAGAGGAAAAAGAGAAATGATCAAAGAGTGAAGTTTTTAATATAAACTTATTGATAAGATTTTTACTTCTTGTGATGACACTGCCGATAGTTGAGTTGATTTTGAGTTTAACGTCCTTTTCGGCAGCGAGGCTTTATGAGACGTGACCTACTGATTACCATGGAATCGAAACCACATGAGCTCACGCCGGGAATCGAACCCGGGTCTCCCAGGCCAAAGGTGCGTACGCTAAGCGCTTAGGCATGAAGGAGCTCACTGCCGGTAGTCACCATATATGTTCATTTTACAACAGACTTGCACTGACCAATGTGGTTGAAGCTCGAGCTCACTTCCCAACAAGGATCGAACCCGGAGCTACATACACTGGCCCCCAGGGAAGCAGGAAGAACATTTCATTTGCTTGCAAGCAATTTAGTTAATAAATCAAATACATATCAGACATCAGTGGCGTAGCGAGAAACTCGTCAAGGGGGACCAACACACAAGATTTGGGAGAAAGTATCTTCTGAAGTGGTGCATCAATAACTACCAGCACATTTGAATTGAATTGGAATTTTTTAATTGCCTTTAGGTACATGTGGTGTGAATGAGGAAATAGTGTATATTTACAAGGAAGGGGATGCACGTGCACCTTTGCACCCCAATAAATCCGGCCCTATATATATATATATATATATATATATATATATATATATATATATATGTGTGTGTGTGTGTGTGTGTGTGTGTGTATGTGTGTATGGATTGAAAAATCCGGAGTGCCAGGTCACCATAGCAACTAGAAATATGAATCAGGTGCAGGGTTTTTTTGTTTAGAACAAAATGTTTAAAACAAGTGATTAAAACTTGTTTTAAACAATTGGCTTTGTTTAAATCAAATGTTATATACGTTTTAAACATTTTGTTTTAAACACGCATTTTTATGACTTGTTTTAAACATATTTCTATTTTATCTTATTTTTGTAAAAAAAAATCTGCCAGAGAAAGAAAATAGTCAAAAAGTGCTACCCATTCAAAAGAATATTTTCTTTTCATGTGAATGTTTTGACTTCTCGTGGCAATGTGGTAATCTACAGTTTATTTTGTCTCATTTTCTCCCTTTGATTTTTAATGTTCATTGCATCGTTTAAATGCTTATAAGTTAACTTGCGAGAAAGTGTCATAGTCGAAGTTTGTACTACTTGTAGAACTGATATTAAAAAGTAAATTAAAGAATTATCATGGAAACAAATTTTTATGTTGTATTTAGAAAACAAACAGGGTTCTTGCGGTTCTGAAATTAATATATCGCAGGCATTCGTTGATATAGTAGCCTGCATGTTGGTTCTCACCAGGTACATTCGCGAAGTGTCCCCTCGAGATTCGTGTAAAATTGATTTAAATACAAAGTTCTCTGCTGTCTAATGTGTATTGTACTAAATTTATCTGCCCATGGCGGTAATTGGCATATTTATGGGCCTTCATATATCCAGAATTCTATCATACACCACCATAACGCTCGGAAACCAAATTTCTTTTAGTTTTTTTAGATGTTACTCACTGGACATGAATATGGGCATATGCAAAACAAATTGGATCAAGTACTGCTTCTGATACATGTTACCCACCCCGGCCACCATCTTAGATCCGCCATATTAGATTTGACTTTCGGTTTTTCAAATGGAAAAAGGTGCAAGTGTTACATCGGACATTTACATTTACATTCACTGGTGTAATGTATTTTACCGTAGCTTGTACCATTTAAAAGGAATTGCATGTTCATTCCCTCCAGGCACTTTGCGAATAGACATTGCAGATTAATATAAGTTACGCTTACGTTTTTGATGTTGACAAATCAAAACAGTTTCTAACTGGAAAACTCCTTACAAAATAGGTGTCATAATCTTATTACATTTCCATGAGTGATTGTTATTACTTCCATGTTTTACTATAATAATGAAGTATTGCATTACTGTCAAAATGCCTAATGTAGATCCAGATACGGCCAGATTTGGGTGAAGACCTACAATTTCCGTATTGACATGTGTGTGTCTGCATGTATATAAGTTCAGAGAATATTTCATCAACGATAACTCACATAAAAGATTGCACACGGGGCCCTGCACAACTTTCTAGTTGGTTCAATATGAAGTGATTCACATATATACTTGAAGTACTTGACATATAAGTACTTGACAAGTGAAGTACTTGACATATAAGGTTTATACAAATTACGATAAAACTCAGTACACCAATGAAATTCCGAGAAAAGTTTACATTAATTTGATGTATCATTTGCACCTATTGCCATTTGAAAAACCGAAAGTTAAATCCGACATGGCGGCCAAGGTGGGTAACATATGTCAGAGAAGGAGTACTTGATTCAATTTGTTCTGCATATGCCCATATTCATGTCCAGTGAAATCTAAAGAAACTAAAAGGAACTTTGTGTCCGAGTGTTATAGTAGTGTATGATTGAATTCCGGGTATATGAAGACCCATAAATATGGAAATTACCAGTATGGGCCGCTTAAATTAGTACAATACATATTGGGCCACGGAAAACTTTGCATTTGAATCAATGTTACACGAATTCCCGAGGGGACACTTCGCGAATGTACCTTATCAGTCTCCGTACTACTTGGAATCGGTTAACATTAGTTTTACAGGAAGAAAAAACGACATCATTTGGAACAACTTTCCAGTTTCGATCATCTGTATTTCCTCCTTATTTATTCGGTGTAAGGACCTCAAACTTATTTTGTTGGACCTTGCTTATAGAAAGGTTTCTAAAACTGCCTTACTGCCCCCAAAGTCTGAAATTCAGGGTGGGGTGGGGGCGGATGCCCTCCTGCCCCATTGACGCCCCTATCTAGCGGCTGTCATATGAAACTATCCCACGGCCTTTAACGTGGTTTTAGTTATATTTATTGCGGACTCTTGACTGCGAAAATATTACGTTTGGAAATAGAATTCATTTGCTGAGCAAACCTGAACCTTATTGAAAATGGACTTGGATCCATAGTGCTCTGAACGCCTCAAATATTACTTTTCTTCAATGAATTATTGACTTAAAAACGAACCAATTACATAGGCTTGCAGAAAATATTCTAAAGTTAGCACAACATGAAGTGTGCTTCAAACTATCATTACTTTTCGAAAATTTATTATTTTAAGATAATTTTATTAGCATTAGTATTCTGAAATAGTAATCAAACTTTTGCAACTAAAAATCACGCCCGCCTCCATGAAACGCGATCTTAGCCCCTAAGAGCATAATTAGGAAATTTTCAGAAGCAGTAACTCCGAAATGACTTGTTTTAAGGCTAAAGTAACCGCACAAGCGTATTTCTGGTAAAGTTCTAGCCTTAAAACACGTAACATGACTCCATTTGTATTTGAAATTTTGAATTCCAATCAAAGATGGCAGCCATGATGCTTGATAGCACTATCTGATGTGTCAGACCACTTAAAAGTTTCATCATTCTCCTTCAACCCGTTTTCAACGCACAAGGGTGGTGAGGACTTTTGTTTCACCATGCATATTGATAGATTGTGTGAAATCTCCACAGTAGGTAGATTTTAAAATCTACCTAAAAAGCTAATTACAACCAAGAAAGTACTTATGGGAATCACTGGCAAGAGGGTGTAATAAAAAGGGGTTGGAATATGAAATAAGTTGAGAATTACTAACCTATACTGAAATATTCTGTACCCAGCACAGTGTTATTAATCAGGATAAAATAAATGAAAAGGTCGGTTGCAAGTAAAGAGCAAAAAGTCCTAAGAAATAAGTTATTACATGATTTTGAAACATGTTAAAAAATCGTGTTTTAAACTGTTCAAAATGTTTAAAACATGTTTTTTTTCGTCTGTGTTTTAAAACATGTTTAAAACATTTTGAAGATCTTTTTTTATGTTTTAAACACGTCTCGTTCTTTTTTTTTTTAAAAAAAAAATAAAACTATTTTTTCCAACCCTTATCTGGTGCCTAATATAAAACAAAACCATGTACCAAATTGGTCGCCAGGTTGGAATTTTCGATCGCCATGTCGACAATGATGACTGAATATTTCAGTTTGGCGATACACATTGGCATAAATTATATCTTGAAAAAAAAAATATATGTTCTTGTTGCTGGATTCAGACTTGTAGTTTCGTGGCGTGCCTGTAATATATAGCAAATCAATATATAGAAGTCATTACATATGCCGGCATGAAAAGGTAAGAAATATGGTATTTGAAGCGAATAACTGACAATGTACAGGGCCAAATGAACACAGTCTCATACCCAAGATTATACTCCAGCCCCTTCCCCTTCCTTCAAACAAAATATATTCGTAGTTCTTGTGTTGTTGTAAAGGCGAACCTGTCCTTTGCCCTGTCGCTTTGTAAAGTATAGCGATCTTTATTCTTTGGACAATGGGCTATCTGCGCACCATATTTCGATTATATTCAGCCAGTAGTTACGGAGAAATAAAATAGAACACATAAGGCAAGCCGAGCCGAGCCTATCGCCGGCCGAGCTCTGCCATCACATGTAGTGATCTTTATTCCTTAGATGATTGGGTATTTGCACATCAAGTTTGGTTTAAATTTAGCTAATAGTTACCGAGGAATAAAGTACTACATACACACATACATAATTACAGTACATCTGGAGTAAAAGTACAACATCCGGTCGGCTTACGCCGGGAACTAAAAAGAAAAATCCTAACATCAGGATCACAAATAGAACATACTATATGTAAGCGGAATCCACTTTCAACATCGCAACACTAATGGGGGGGGGGGGGGCTTGAGCCGGGTGATCCTCCCTGGCTACGCCACTATCAGACATGACCTACAGCTTAAGGGGGTGTCTTCCCATCATCAGAGGCTTCAGAATCTTCATAAGATAACATGTAAAATTTAATTCATAAATATCTTAGAAAATACTGCAATTAGGAACTTGTAATTTTGTTATCCAAAGATGGTAATTTTGTTGCCAAAGAGTAATACAATTCAGATGACTATCACAATTTTGCACCTAATTACTTGGATTAATTGTAATGCATTCTTCCGTATTGAGTTACTGCAGGTAAAGAGTCAAAAGACCACTTGCAAACGTCATGAATTACTATGGATGACATTCTTGGAAGAACAAATGCTGAGAAGGGATGTATTATGACAATTTGAAAAGTGAAACCCGTGTCTACCCCTCCAGTTTCATAATCATTTATGCCTTGAGCAGTCTCCCTTCCCACTCCCGCCCCGCACCTGCTACTGATTTCCCACAACTTTACGACGCAACTATCTGAATGTGCTTTTTCGGAGTAAGTTGGTATGATTCACGTGTCAACAAAATACTTCGTAGAACAAAGATAATGATCTTTGAAACCTCAGTATGGAATGTGTCTTTCCAATTGCTTTTCTACATCTTTTGTTGCTTGAAACGGATGGATTCTCCTTCGAAGCAGTAGCTTTAATCTCTTTCACTCACAAATGTACAACCAACAAAAGTCTAAATGTTTCTTATATATGTTTCTTATGCTTCTTTGCCTATTTCTTTTGTTTCTGGAAGGATAGATTTCTTTTCATTTTATAATATTTATCACAAAAACACACATAGTACGATGTTTCTGTGGTTAGAATGGATTAATTGTGTGCAGGGATGGCAAAAATCAAGTTTTCGTTGTGTTTTTTTTTTTGAATAACTAGAGATTGGTTTATCAAAACTCCATTATATATTTACCATATTCGCGTGTGTCCGTGTGTGACAAAAGGTAAATAAATAAATAAAGTATTTCATGGATCATCACCAAATTTGGTAAAAATACAAAGAGTGAAAAATTAGGAAGTGAGTTTTTTTTATTAAAATAGTCTTCTCAAACCGAAAGTGTTTTAAATAAACCATTTCCAGTTTGATCATTGATCATCATAGATCGAAAAACGTAATACGTATTAAGATTCTGGTTTCTGTTTCGTAAGAACATATTTAATCTCTATTATTAACTCTACTAAAACAGGAAGTGGTTCATTCGACTATAATTTCTCGTTTCAATAAATATTGGTCTACATAGACCAAGAGCGGTAAAAGATAGATGAAAGCTGTTTTCTCCAATCGAATAGCTCTCAAGTGTCTCAAAAGTGCAGTGGCGTAGTCAGGGGCAGAGTTGGCGTGGGTCAATGAAAACTTGACCCACGACCCACTGACCCACCACCCACCGTGACCCACGACCCACCGTGACCCACTCTGACCCACCACCCACCGTGACCCACTCTGACCCACAACCCACGGTGACGCACTCTGACCCACCATGACCCACCACCCACGGTGACCCACTCTGACCCACCATGACCCATCACCAACGGTGACCCACTGTGACCCACCACCCACAGTGACCCACTCTGACCCACCACCCACCATGAACCACTCATCCACTGTGACCTATTCTCACTCACCAAAATCCATTGTCATCAACTCTGAACACGATTCACGGCCTCTTCTGTACTGACTGAAGAGTTTACACTTGTAATAAAACACGACTGTGAAATTGTCACTAATCGGAGATTGAATTTCTAGTCAATCGCTCAAGCACCGCTCTGTCAGAATAACGGTGTATCTGATCTTTATGATATAAAATGGTAAAGTGTTTGTCAGTGAGGAAATTGAAACAGTTCGAGGTGAGGGGAAATTAGTGTGTGCGTCTTGCACTAAGAGAGTATTCTTGCAAGTGTTAATTTCTGAACGCATTGCAAAAGAAACTTCTATTCGCAGGAAAATACCCCTGTACAATATGGAAAAGTTTATGGTTTCTCAGTTCACAGTATTTTTCTCACAAAAGACTTGAAAAATCAGTTTTTCATACTGTATAAAGGTGCTCGGGTACCCTATGTGAGAGCATCTCCATAAAGTATGCTCATAATTGTAATTTGTGTAATCACTGAACACCACGTTAAATTTAAGATACAAATAATTGCAATTATTATGAATATTTATTCAAAGTAGTTTATCTAAAGCAAAGAAGACACTTACTAAAAAGTAGGTACAAAGTTGAATAGCACAAATAAGCCATTAGTAATACAAGTAGGCCTATACATTTTCTATAGCTCGTAATTTTCCACTTTAAAACAAACCTGAAATCGGGTTTATTTCCTGTTGGTAACATTTTCGTGGTAAATCATCCGCAGCGGAATGGTGTCCATCCTTCAGCCAAGAAATAACTAGCTCGTCTACTTTGAGCTTGTCTAGCGGTGGGCCATTAACATTGATGAACAACAAGTTAGATAATCTTTGACCACTTAGTCTACTTCTAATATCAGTCATCTGTAAATTCATAAGGGGAAGTCCCCGTTCGAACTCTGTCGTGGAAATTGATAATACTTCTACCCGATTTCTGCAACTCCTCATCGACAATCTGCTTGTTAGACTTAAGTCTGATAACGATTTTCCTTGGTCAGTTTTGAAATACTCAGCAAGAAGTATCATCTCACTATTATTATACAACATCTTTTCAGTATCGACCATATCAGTTGGCAATGTCGACTCATGGAGAACAGAAACTTCACCTACCACGCCTCGATAGGGAATCTTGTGAATAAATTATCAATTAAAGCCTGATGAACTGATGATTTCTTATTTGTTTATAAATTTAATTTTTGTAATTACACATGAAGGTTTGATACCATTACCAAGTTCCCTCCCCCGTCAAGAAAGCGAAAGGGAACGAGGTTCCTGGAAAGTGTTGAGAGGTGAATAGGAATTTCTCTCCTTCTTCCCCTTCAATTACCACACTGCTGTTTGCCATGGGCCAAATTACGATGAATTTCAATTAAATTATCATAGTATAATTATTTCCTTGTTGAATTATCAATACTTTTCAGTGGAAAAAAGGATGAAATTTCAAAGTTCCAGAGCAAGGTAAGTAGAACAACGTAAAGGGAAAAAAGTGTGAAATTTTCCATGTAATTATGCGTACAATCCAAACTTAAAATTTCGGTGTAATTAAGCTTACAGTACAAATTTTATGCCTATTTTAGTCACAAGTTTTTGTGTTGATTGCCCTGTGCTGTAAGCGCTCCATATAATAAACATAACCTTCAGCAATTATTATAGTAGAAAGCAATGGATATATGAAGCCAGGCACTGTAATTTTTTTGTTTCTGATTTTTTTCTTAAATAACTTCGATCGTTTTCGATCATTTTTACAAACCAACTCACTACCAATTTTCCATACATAGAAAGTGCTTCCGTCCATAAAGGAGAATTTAAAAATATGCTAGGACACATTTTGTTTATTTTCAATAAAGAGTTAATACACTGAATTTCAGCTCAGTAAGTATAACGGCTTGCGAGATACTATTTTTTTTCGCAAAAATTCGGATCCTCACCCTCCTTAGGATATGTAGCTTTTATAATGAAAGCAATACAACATCCCAATTTGGATTAAGGCCTAACTACATACCAAAAGTAATTTCATTTGACTTTGCAATTCGGCCGTGATGATCAGGCATACATAGTTACATTCAATTTTTATATAATAATTTATATACTACAGTGATTCAAAAATGTATTTTTTCCAGTAGTTAGCTCCTCTAAAAACTCACAGATATCGAAAGCCAAGTAGTAGTATAAGTCTTATTATTATTATTACAATTAAAAATATCAATATCCAAAAGCGCCTGAAGTTCTTTTTTCACTTGGTTAGATATACTCACCTCAGGTAAGTAGACAGAAACAAGTGGAAAAGAAAGGGAAATGAAGGTCTTGGAAGTAAAACGAAGATAAATTTACCAGTCTTCAGAAGATACTGTCTACAATGCAGTGAGCAGAGAGGGTCGGTAGATCATACTGAGTCGGTGGGTCGCAGTGGGTCACGGTGGGTAATGGGTCGCAGTGGGTCATGGTGGGTGGTGTGTCGCAGTGGGTCAGGGTGGGTGGTGGGTCACATGCCGTTGACCCACGACCCACTGACCCACTCAGGAAACTTGACCCACTTGACCCACTGACCCACTCCATCTGTGGTCAGGGGGCACACCCGGCTCAAGCTCTCCCCATTAGTGTTGCGATGTTGAAAGTAGATTCCGCTTATGTGATCCTGATGTTAGGATTTGTGATCCTGATGTTAGGACTTTTCTTTTTAGTTCACGGCGTAAGCCGACCGGATGTTGTACTTTTACTCCAGATGTAAGTACGCCAGAAATTTTTACTTGGGGGGTGTTCAAAATAAAAGGGGGGTGTGCTATCAGAATAGTGATATAATTTTTAAACAAACTCAAACAAGAAAACAGTATATTTTGTTACGCAACTATTGCAATACTATTACTACTACTACTACTACTACTACTACTACTACTACTACTACTACTACTACTACTAATAATAATAATAATAATAATAATAATAATAATAATAATAATAATATCAGCTCTTCGCAGTGGTAGGTTCAATAAAGTAAGTTCACACATTAGGGCATTTATTATTATTATTATTATTAAACTAAGTAATACGTGTAACCTCTGAAAACGGACATCGGTGGAAACGATTATTTGTCCGTAAATGAGAGGTGTTCCTAAAAGAAAGGGTTCTCTCTCATAACACCACACCACACATATTTATGGCATGGAAGAATAAGAATAAGAAAGTTTCTAGTCTTATGAAGATGTCCACTATTGAGAGATGCCCGTTAAGACAGGTTTCACTGTAGGAATTATCCTCCACTATTTTACCCAGTAATTACATGTGAATTGATTACATACTAATTATTGTAATTATTTTGCAAAATTCTGCTATTATTTCAATTTATTCATCCCAGCAAGTTTTAGTGGGTTATGTTTTCCAAAATATTAATTGGGAAAATATTCCCTCGTCCCATGCTGAAATCACATTCGTTTAGTAATTAATACTGTTCATAGTTTCAATTTCATTATTTTAATATTCTAACCCTGTTGTGAACGTTAACTGTTGTAATACTATTTGATCTCTTAATCTCCGTTCCTGCCCCTTCCTGGCTACGTTATTTGCTCTGAATATCTTTCATAAGAAAATTATTCATTGAAATTATTTTCCGGAAATCCAGTTTTTAATTTACAAGTATTTTGTATCTTTCTGTTTTGTCTTCTTTAATATACCCTAATTTTAATAATCCCAGGGCTCATAGTGGTCTGGCCTCTTGTAAATAGTTGAAAAGTGACCAAAAATGGACAAAAACACACGAAAAAGTGACCAAAATCTTATCGTGACCCTTTTTTCCTTTGTCAATTTCTCCATCACGTCTCTCTCTTTTTTTTGTTTCTTCTTTACTTCTTTTTGAACTTGTTCCTTTCTTAGGTTTTCAAAGTATGCTTTGTAGTTACGGTAAGCAGCAGACTTAGCAGATGTAAAAAGCTTCTGAGTAAGTGGAACCAGTTCTGGCCTATTTCCGAATTTCTTCATCCCAGACATTATATTTGACTTCGCATTAAGAGTTCTCTAAAACGTGAAATATTCAAATTCATCACCTACTCTTAAGAAGAACATACAAGAAGCATAACAAGACGAACATGATGAACCACACAGACACATATACACAACGTTCAACGGAGCGTTAAATATTACGCAAGAAAACTAAAAGATTATTATGATGGAAGAAAGATTAGACACAGAAGGGTTCTCAACCCCACCTTGAGAGCTTAAGTATCCACCAATCGTCCACTGTGCTTTAAAAAGAATAAAAGCTGAAATGAGAATAAAACTGACTGTTTCACATGTGGCAGCAAATACTGAAGCTTTCAGAAGAGTAATGAGTAACAAGTTTCTGCCTTTTTCCATTTGTTTTTATATTTTTCTTTAAAAAGAACTGCCAATGCAAATCATAGAAATAGTCACTTTACCTCTCAAAAAAGTAACTTTTAGTGACAAATTTGAAAAAAAAAGTAACTTTTAGTGACCAACTTGAAAAAAAGTAAATTTTAGTTAAAAGAAAAGAGTGACTCGCTGTGAGCCCTGTTCCACTCAATGAATTTACGTGAATAAAAATATACTTTACAAAACATTAAGCTAGCGCCAAATGTGTTCCTGCATAACACTAGACTCAGTATAAAATATATATAATTCTTAATTCGACAGATCTCTTCATTTCTAAACACGTTTTGATACACCCTTCTAATGTCCGTCCGTTGATACACCACTTGCAGAGCAGGCTCGAAACCAGCCACACAGCTTTGGGGGACCATGAATATGTTAGGAGGGGCCAAGTCATTAAAAATTCTCTTTCAAATATCTAAATTGTGCATTTTGTATTGAAGTCTGGAGGGGACATGAAAAATTTAGGGAGGGTCAGGCCCTCCCTATCCCCCGTCTGGTTGCGAACTGTTGCAGAGTAGCACTTACCAACTGAATCTGGTATAGGCTTATTACTATTGTCACATTTTTCTTTATTGAAGAGGAGGTAGGTGAATGACCGCTCAAGACGTTGCCAATTTCAGTCATCTTCATCTGTCCATCAATCTTTTTTCTCGGAAACGACCGCGGAGCCCAGAAGGGTAGGTATCAGCGGTCTGTTTTGTCAATTGTTTCGATCGAAAACGCCGCCCGAAACAATGAGGTCATGTGGTTCTCGAAGCCGTACATGAGAACGTGGTCGCTTCGTATTTTGAAGTGAAATAAAATAAATAAGAATATTGCCCTCTTTCCTAAACGTTGAACTTTTTTAACTTAATGTAATAAATAAGATATGTGATACTGATTGATACAATTGGATTTGGGGGAACATTCCTTTTCCATCCAGGGGTGTGTGCAAAGAAATTTGGAGGGGTGTTATGGGGTGTTGGGGAGGTGTAAATTACTCCCTGGTTGTAATGTTGAAAGTGGATTCTGCTTACATGAAGTATGTTCCATTTGTAATGTTAGAACTTTTCTTTTAGTTTCCTTAGTAAGCATAAGGGAGCTTGTAGTTTTACTCCAGATGTAATTAAGTATGTGTGTATGTAGTACTTTATTCCTCGGTAACTACCAGCTAAATTTAAACCAAATTAGATGCACAAGTACCCAATCATCTAAGGAATAAAGATCACTACATGTGATGGCCGAGGTTGGTCGGCGACAGGCTCGGCTCGGCTTGCCTTGTATGTTCTATTTTATTTATCCGTAACTACTGGCCAAATATCATCGAACTTTGGTGCGCAGATAGCCCATTGTCCAAAGAATAAACACCTCTATACTTGGTGGCCGACTCGGCAAAGGACAGGCTCGGTTCGGCTCTGTTTGTATGTGGTACTTTATTTCTCGGTAACTATTGGTCAGATTTAAATCAAATTTGGTTTCCAAGTATCGCTTAAGGAATAAAGATAATTATATATTATGTCTGGGCTCGGTCGCCGACAGTCTCGGCTCGACTTGCCTTGTATGTTGTATCTTCTTTTTCAGTAACTACTGGCCGAAATATTTTAAACAGGGACGGAAGTGGAATGCAGGACAAAAATGTTCTTCTCTCTTCTTGCCTTATGTTTTCTTACTTACTTCACAAAAGTTATATTATTTTGCTTGGTGAATTCTTTTCCTTCAACCTTCAGAAAATCATGCTTTTGCAAAGCTCTGCTTTCTTTTAAGCCCGAAACAGAAACATGATGGCAAAAAGTTTCGGAATGTGTTGCTATTTTCACTTCTCGCTTCTCATTTTATATAATGTATATTTACAACGAAGGGGGGAGTTGCTAGTTGGGAGTAGTTCCTCTTTAGTAAAGCCTATGCTCTTCCTGCTGGTCTGAAAACCTAGAGCCGCTCCTTTGATGGACGTGGTCCTGGGACGATTTTTGGTGGAAGAGGTTGAAGGCATTACGATGGTTTAGATCCTACCTTAGACTGTTGGTCTGCATCTCCTGTAGCCTCGGTGCTACACCGGAAGGATGTCAGTGTAGCTCTGGGAACATTGCTTTCGAACAAACAAAATAATAATAATAATAATAATAATAATAATAATAATAATAATAATAATAATAATAATAATAATAATAATAATAATAATAAAGAAGAAAGAGAAATGAAATGAAATATTTCAGTTTTACCTCCCACGGCTATACTGGCTAGGCTAAAGGAGACGATGATGATGGTGAGAAATGAACGAAATGGTGGAATGAAGAAAGTGGGAGGAAACGGGAGAACCCTGAGAAAACCTACGTACACGGTGTTTGTCCACCACAAAGTTCACTTGGCGTGAGCGGAAATGCCAGGGACCCCATGCACCAGAAGTGAACGCTCTGCAACTGAACCACCGCTGGCTCTTATAAGAGAAAGAGTACAGATGAAGTGTAAAATCAAATTTTTGTGCTATATCAATCATTTCCATGTTGAACAAATATAGTTTTATCGAGAAAGTGTACAAATATATATAGAGTTAGGATGTTTTGAGGAGGTCCAGACCCATTGGACCCCGTTGGTGTGTCACTGTGTGCGAGTTATAAAGAACGCTGAAATAGGCGATTAGCAACAAAGGAGCCCAGTCTACAAGAGCCTTGGCAACGTAGCGTAAAGAATGAAACAAGTAATTATAACTACGTCGACTATCAGAATATACTGTAAAATAGAAAATTTGCATTGCGTTGACGCAAACCGCTACGGAACGAAGCTAAGATGTCCGACACAGTTCCCAAATACTCCCAAAATGCGTTGTCATTCTGGTATAACTTCATGTTACCTTCGCCCACGCCCAAATGGAGGTGATAGATCATGTCTTTCTGTGTCGAGGAGAAATTATCACTGCGGATCGTTCACCACAAAAGCCCACTTGGCGCGAGCTTGGATTGAACTGAAGATCACACGAACCAGAGGCGAATGCTCCACTGAGCCACCGCAACCCCCTGTCATTGAACAGAATCGTGAAGGTGCATCACGGAAGTCGCTTCGGCTAATAAATATCGAGGATCTTATACCTTTTACCATTGGTTTCTCAGTCCTCCTAAGATAACGTAAATTTTACTTCATGAATATCTAATGAAGTATGGTACTCAACAACTAAAAATGCTCCAAATGTACACAGAAAAGCAATAGAAGTTGGATGATTGTTTCAATTTTACGCTTAATTTTAGATCAAGAGTAACGAACATTTTTTGGTAACATTGAAGGTTGTCGGCTCCAATTTGATCTTTGCGAACAGATGTGCTGCTCACAGGTAGGGATGTACCTTCCCCCCTCTCAAGACCTTTTTCAATTCATTCTCGTTCTGCCTCCAGCACTTTGTAGAGAATATTTTCAATGATCTTATCTGGAACCACTATGCCATTTCTAAAAGGATTGAAAATAATTTAAAATACTGCTGCTAGACCAACATTATCTTTTAAAAAATGAAATACATAAAAATATATAAAACTAAAACCTACATAATATAAAACTGTTACATGATTTTCCCGGGGAAATTCTGAATTTCTGGGGTATTTTTCACCGGGCTAACCTCTGGATTCATTCCTTTTTAGCTGTTGTACGCAGTTAAAAGTTAATAATACATATTGATATGACATATTCGACAATCTCTGCTAAATAATTCGAAGAGGATTTTGCCATTTTAATTTTCTTGCTGACTTAAAAGAAAACTATTATTTTATTGTTAGATATTATGTATGCACGTAATTTTAAGTGAACTAGACATATTTTGCCATTTTCGGAGTCAGCTGCAAAATGTTTAGAGATGTGTTGTCCCTTCCGCAGAAAAGAAAAAAGCGCTCATATTTTATCGTTAGTATATACATATATACAACTTCAAGGTAATTGGACGTGTTGTAGCGTTTCTCTCACTGGCATTAAAATATTTCCGAAGGGGCGAAAATATTTTCCCTTGAACGGGCTTTTCATGTAAAAGATAAAGTTCATAATATATTATTTTACTATTGTAATGTATGTATG
This sequence comes from Thermobia domestica, assembly GCF_964235325.1. Lineage (NCBI taxonomy): Eukaryota > Metazoa > Arthropoda > Insecta > Zygentoma > Lepismatidae > Thermobia > Thermobia domestica. The sequence continues at coordinate 137,557,562 of NC_137463.1, read as the reverse complement.
AACGAAGCTACAACTGAATTAGTCATATTCTTCTACTACTTTCAGATTTAGCTGCAAAATATTTCGAGAGGGACCATTAACTCTTTATACTAGTTTTCACAGAACAGGAAAATCCCTTATTTATTGTTACTATGTTTGCATTAAGTTTCAAGTAAATTGGATATGGTTTTCTATATTATTTATTATTTAAAAGATAAGTTCACTACCTAGTTTAAATCGAAGTAGTGGAAATGAATTTAAAGCCTCAAAAAATATATTCCATGAAAATCTAATATTTTTACGAAAGATATCTTGGATATATTTCTTAATATAAAGAAAGGGGCGAGGGAGTGATTCATCGCTCATTTATGACCAATTTTAAACGAAAAAAGTCAAAGAAAATATACATAATACTGCATCAAACCGAATGAGATTTATATAAGTTATTGTGAAACTATCAATAATCGGGGAGAGGGTGAAACCACTAAGCTATTTTTTACTGATTTCGGCTCCATGTAGAGTGAATGATTAGGAAACCTTAAGGAAAATATACGGCATATTACACTAAAATCGTACAGTTGTAACCGGGGAAGGCGACTAAACGCCTTACCCCACTTCCAAAAAATATCTATGGCATTCCCCACTTCCTAAAAAAACTACAATGGGCAAAGATAGGCTCGGGGGACGTCATGACGTCATGCAACCCCCCTTCCTTTTCAGATCCACTACCCATACACTGAGAAAAAATCGTTCTCCGTGCTTACACGGAATCCACTTGCTTACTACAGAAATCAGTAGGAAACAAACGTTATTCGTATGCTACATAGTTTAAATTGAAATATTGTTTTCCATATACATGTGTAAACTTGCAACATGGGATTGATTTTACTCCCCCCTCCCCCCGCAGTACACTTTATGAATTTTAACCCTAAACAATAGCATTATTGCTGTAAGTGAAAGGAAGCCACAGAGCACGTAACTAGACCCCGCTAGTCTACCGTAGTCTTAACTCTAGGAAGTTTTCCCATTGTCTCAAGATGGTGGGTAACACTTTAGCTCCTACTGAGAATTGAAACCAGGAGCTACGTGGGGTCTACTGAATTCAGATTCCCCGCCCTTACTAAACTTCGTAGGTCGACGAATGTTTGTGAACTTTCTTAACAAAAGTATATTTGTTTCATATCGAAATGAATGATATGGCCTAAAAATTTTATTTTATATCTCTAGCACTATCATTATTTCTCAGAGATAGGAGGCACTAATTAACAATTACTTAGGCTTTTCAGATGTTGAATAACACAGGTTAAATACCACAATATACGTATAAGACCACCCCAAAAATCTTTGGATCCCTCAAAAAAAAAAAAAAAAAAAAAAAATTGGACGCATGCCTGGTGTGCTCTAAACATTCATTTATTTATGTAACAGTATTTCAAATACATCCTCTAAGGCCAATTTACAACAGAATATTTTAACATCAATAGTGGAAAAAGGAAAGAAGAAAATCAGGCAGGATTTATGCTTAAAGATAACATCCCGACATTCACCTTGTGGAACCGCGAAAAAACTGGTGTAACTAGTCAGGGTAGCAAGCCACAAGCTTTGCACCCAGGATCTCCCTTTTGCGAAGGAAGAACGCTGACCACTAGCCTACGCTCGTTAGAAATAATAATAATAATAATAATAATAATATATCTTTACTCAATATAGTGAATCAATTGGGGATCTGCCTGGATTAAGAATCAGCAAACTCCGCTGAAATACCGCGTGGCCATGCATCACGCAATTTCCTAACTATTTTGTGAGCTATAGAACTGTAAAGTTTTGTTTTAGTAAAAATAACAATAATATGATCTTCACAGGCTTGCGCCCCCATTCATAGAACAGGTCTCACATCAAATAATCCTACTCTTGTGGACAGCGAAGAGCGCTATGAAAACAAAACAAAATGAAGAATGAAAGACATTATATATTTTTCCCTCCCCTTTGCTACTTTTGGCTCACTCTATGCTTCCCCCTGACCCTGCTGCCCCTTCCACCTACCTTTTTTCTCGTATGTGACTGACTTTCTCCTATGATATTCACAGAAATCGATCAAGTTCTTTTTTCTCCCTACTGCTTTAGATTTGCAATAACAACATATGAAAGTGAAATTTCTTTCTGCTTTACCACCTGAAGAACGAAGTTCAATGTGACCCTCTGAAGAACAATACAATTGATACCGTGCCCGAGGAACTCTCCAAAGATCTGATTAAGATCTGTAACTGATGAACACAGTACCTTTACCAAACCTGTCTGATCAACTGTGTTACTCATGTGGCAAATAGTATTTGTAACGAAATAGCTTCTGTTCCGCACATTTTCATTCCATTGGATACCCGCAGAGGAAAGAATCTCATTGAGGCGGTACCAATACTGGATTTTCTGCACACAAGAGTTATAAAGCATACCAGAAACAGATTTGTTCCTTCAATTAGTTACGGTACAAAAATGTTACATGCTTGAATAACGTTACTGCCTCATAACGAAAATGTGTGTTATGTTTTGTACCCACCGAAATTAAATAACCAATAATTTTGTTACAGAGAGCTATTTTCGTTACGTTACAGTTACGTTAAGTTATCCACCCCTGGAATAAACAAGCCTATTGTGATAACATTTATAGATATAGAAGTAGCTTTTGACAACGTAGATTTGAATATAATGTTCAGAGTGTTGAAGAATGTGAAGGTAGATTACAGAGGCAGAAGAATAATATACCAACTTTACAGAAACCAGACAGCTGTTATAGGAAGAAATCAGGAGGAAGCAAAAATAAATAAAGGAGTAAGGCAAGGATGTGGAGTTTCACCTCTCCTGTTTAACGTCTATATAAAAGAGGCTATGAAAGAATTCTTTGATAAAAACGAGAAAGGAGTAAAAATAAATGGCTAGGTTTTCAGTACAATAAGATTTGCTGATGGCATAGCACTGATAGCAGAGAACGAAAAGAACTTGCAAGAATCACTTTCAAACTTGAATGACCAACTGAAAAGAACGTGCAAAATGAAGATAAATAAAAGGAACACCAAAGTGATGAAGTGCACAAGAGAAGGACAGGAAGGGGCAAACGTATAGCTGGATGGAGAGAAAATCGAAGACGTTAAGACGATCCATATTTAGAAAGTCTAATATCCTCAGACGCGAAGTGAAAAGGACTTAGATTCAAGAACAGCGCAGGCTATACAAGCATTCAGTAGGAAAAGAGGACTGCTAACACCAAGAAATATGTCGCTCGAAAAAGTTTATTAAGACCGTGGTTGGAGTGTGGCGCTTTACGGGTCAGAGACATGGGCATTGAGAAGAGCTGGAAGCATTTGAAATATCCAAGCTGGAAGCATTTGAAATGTGGTGTTGGCACACAATGCTGCGCATATCATGGACCGAAAGGAAAATGAATGAAGACGTACTAAGTTAAGCTAATGAGGGACGACAGATCATGAAGATAATAGGAAAAAGAACAGCATGCTTGGACATCTTATTCGACACTCCGATTGGATCACTGTGCTGATAGAGGGAATGGCAGAAGGAAAACCAGGAAGAACAAGACCAAGAATAGAATATCTAGACGCAGTTACGAAGAACAGATCTTATGAAAGTATAAAATAGCTCTCCCATGGGACATAAAAATTTTAAAAGTTTCATGTTGCTCACCAACCTATGATTGAGTTGAGAAAAGAGTAGGTAGTGTAGGCCATACCTTCCATTCCAGACTACTAATGCAAACTGAACAAAAAATACAAAAGAAAAGAAAGACAAAATTGAATGAGTGCTATTTTAGTGCTAAATTTCTATCAGATACAGCCTACATTAAAAGTCCAAATTGTATCATAATGAAAAGCTACAAAAGAATTGGAATGAAAATTGGATGTTGGTTCCTTATAGATGTAGCAATCTTGCATATTCCGCATTTCATACGTGAATAAAACAAATTGAATTAAAGGGTGGAAACGAATTTTGTGTTAAATAAATATAAATAAAATTTCTCTTGAAATAACCAAAAAGGGGACCATTTTCTAGTCATTTCTGAACATTTGGCTGTTCCGAACATCCGCTCTCGATTTCACCTATTGTGAATATAACGTCGTCTTTCTGTCTCGCTTGTGTACCTCTAACAGATATCAATTGGTTTCAATTTTTCATTGAGAGATGTTTAAGTTTCTTCATACATCAACTTATGAATCTCGTTTCGTTTCATTTTTATGTCTTCACATTATTGACACTAATAAATGTATATTTTAAAATTAGAATTGCACTCATATTGTTGCTGATTTTCATATGGGAGAGAGGAAAGGAGGAGAGAAAAGGGGTCTCTTTACCAGACACGATTACGGGATAAAAAATGTATTTTGGATGGTCAGCTGCAATGTGTTAGCTGTCGCTTTTTTATGCGGAGTGTATAAATTCAGTAATTCATCATGAATAGAGTCAACCAGAATGTGAAATCTCTTTTAACAAGCTGTCGAGAATTGAGAGTCGACAAACTTTACTCTTTCTGGTATCGATTACCTCGAAACCCCGGTAGCCAGAATTAACGTGTTATAGGGGACTTATATTTAAAAAAAAACTGACAATCGCAGCAAATTGCGGAAGTCTTTTAGTCTGAGAGAAAAGAGGAATTAAATCTCTCATTTCTAGTTCTATTAGTGTTGTAGTTCTGAGTCTGTGTCAAAATTATTGATAGAAATAAGGACATATGATTATTTTATAGAACATTCCACTTTAACATCACAGGAATTTCATGTTTCGGTTTGCTTTGTTGTGAAAAATTACAGAGTATATTGCTATACTATGTAAAGTATGTCTACTGTCGCTGATTTCTGATGAGAACCAGATACAGAGGTAAAAAGAAATAGAGTAATAGTATTCTATCAAGGAGGAAGTATAACTACTTTTATTTTAACAATTTTTTTGCCTTAATATGTTTGTTCTGGTTCACCCTCTTCTCTCTCAACCTTGGGTACTGAAATGGAATAACACATTTAGATTTTGATTGTTGATTCAAGTATATTCCATATCCTAAATTTTCGATATCGATCTTCGGAGCGGTAGGAGAAGCGAGACATGCGATAGATGAATTAATAGAACTTAATTTTTACAATAATGTTTTCTAATTATAATTTCTTTATTACCACAAATTGCAATGTAAATAAGTCCACTTGGAAATTTGCAATATTATATACTGTAATTTCTTAGCCGCCAAACTTTTTTGTTCCCGAAAATAAAGAAACAAGAAAGCACCTGTCAAAAGCAAGGACTTCGAACTTTGACCTATAATTTATCATAAGAAATGGTTTTGTTCCTCTCTCTCGAAGATTTCTGTCCCGTTTGGCCTTTGGGACTGCTTTGAAAAAATGTACATAGATGACCGCTATATCCAGACATGCTCTTAAGCAGTCAGAGATTTTAAAAAGGAAATAATAATAATAATACGAGTTTTCAATAATAATAATAATAATAATAACATAAAAATTGGGTTTACAATTAGGGTCTCATCTCTTTATCTTGCATAGGAAGCCCGCAAGTCTGCTACGCCAATGGTGACCCTTAGTCTATGTCTCTCTTTCCATTTTGTGTGGATGTTTGTTTTTGTGTTTTTGTGTGACTTTTATATTAAACCCTTACATTATGTAACCCTTTCTCACGAGATTTTTTTGGGAAAAAGAAGAAAAACTGCTTTTCTCTGATATCTATTTCTTACCTTTCATCTGGTTTGAACTGCTTAGGTAAGATCTTGTTGTAACTTTTTATGTCATCCATTGCCCTCACGATAATAAAATCGTCATTGTTAACAATTTACTTTATTCTCTTATTTGCAGTTTGTCACACTGATATATTTGTAACAAAATTGAGGTTTGGTCCAATGCCTTTCTAATTCTCAACCACTCCAACAACCCTGTTGTTTGGGTTGTCTACTATTGAAGGAAAGGGAGAATGCAGGTACTAATGCACTTTTGGAGTCGTCCAGACCTAAAAGAAATCCGTTTGTTACATGTAGTCTCTCATATACTCCATTATGAAATATTTTGATATTTTGACCCCGTCTGCCATAATAATTACTTTATTACGGAAATTGTATTTTTAATGATGTTTCAATCCTATATCTTTGTGATAGCAGCAGAGTTTTGCAAAAGTTCGACACTTCAATTTTGAGCTCCTTGAGTCAAAGGGTCCTTTACAAAATAAATGTCAAAGAAACTTGGCTAAACACGTTCGACTATTGAGCAAACTGTAAAATCAAATGTTGTCACAGTACATTATATATAATCCTTACGACTATCTTCAGTCCTATATTCCGTGCAGTTTTACTATACGGATAGACAGAAATACATTTAAAAAAAAAAAAAACATATACTTCTTTCTCTCTGGTTTCATTTTCTGTGCCTTTGGCAATCATTTTCAAGGTGTGCTCTTGCATTCTCTGGTGCAGGTTCACTTTAACAGGTCTTCTGCAAAACACCAACCAACGTGCAGTTTACTATATGGACCCATAGTATAAGTAGTAGTAATATTAGGAGGAGTAAGTAGTAGGAGGATGAGTAGGCGTTGTAGTAGTGAGTAGTAGTAGTAGTAGTAGTAGTAGTAGTAGTAGTAGTCGCAGTAGTAGGAATAGAAGTAGGAACGGGTAGTAGTAGTAGGAACGGGTTATGTTTTCGACATAAAATGGGGAAATTACAGACTTGCCGAAATTTTATGGCAGCTTATGGAAGATTATGTGCATTTCAGTTTGGAATTTAACTTCTATATTTCCACATAAATACGCATCTGAGAGGTAAGTGCACATCATACTTCTGTTACTTATACACCACTCTATTAAAATATTATTAGAAATTTCTTCTGTAAATTTTATAAATCCATGGATCCATATAGTAAAACTGCACCCTATATTCATTACTGCCTTTGGTAAACAACGTATTATTTTGTTCGCAGTCAGCAAATATTAATTAATATTTTCGAAAGATATTAAACACATTTTATGTAGCAACAGAATATTTCACATTCCAAGCTTTGAAGTGGTGGAATGTTTGTTGGTGCAGTTGAAACACACTTTAAAATTTAGAAATATAAATGATTGTAACGTCGTTAGTTAGATAATTCTACGTTAACTTGTGTCTAAAATATGATTCCCATAAATTACGAGCTCATGCATTAAGAAAAATGGTAACATTTATTTTGGCTTACTATTTGTGGAAGAATAACGTCTAATTTGTATTCTCAAGTGCAGCAAACTAACACTAAATTTTCAATTTGTATTTATTTACCGGTACTTACAATTTTAAGAATAACAGGAGAGTATCATTCTTGTTTAATCACAACTTAAGTAGTATGGTGTGGAGTTTTTACGAGTTATCGTGTACCTCACAATAATATTTTATAAAATTTTCCTTTCTTAAAATAACACCTTAATCTATTCCAGAGTGCTTTTTTCTTGGTGCATGAGGAAATAATCGGACAGATGAAAAATATGTTTGCAAACTGATTCGCCTACGAAGACTATTGATGCGAAGAACATGCACCAACTTTACAATAATTGTATATATTCAACTTCAGGTCTTGACGAAGCTTGCAGGGAGATTGGGCCCGTAGGGAGCGAAACAAAGGAGGGTATAAGCGTAAACGAAGATGCTTTGAAAACTACAATTACTACTCATATTATAACTTAAAAACATTAGCCTCTCTATTAAAGCCAGAAGTGTTAAAAATCTACAACCACTTCGGGTTTCAATTTAACCCCTTCAGACCTGAATTTTTTTAAACTTGAAAAAAATTATTTGTTGTGGTTTTTAAACGCATTGGGGTCTTCTGATGCCATTTTGTTTGAAATTTTGTTTTTGTTACCCATAGTTCTCCAGATATTTTATGTGCACAAATGTGTACATCTGGACTCCACTGTCATATAAATTTTTAGTTTTTATATAGCATTGGTGTCCCGTTGTACACATTTGTGTACATTAAATATTTAGAAGACTATCGGTCACACCATGGGCGGCGATTAGGGGGGGCAAGAGGGGGCAGTTGCCCCCCACTTTTTTGAAGTGACCACTTAACTCTTTTAAATTATGTCATCTATTTTTCGGCGATAGGCTAGAATCTTCATTATTCGATTTAAAAAAGTACCAAAAAAACTTTTTACTTCTGTTTCCTTTCTCAAAACTGGAGGCATTGTAGAACACGTTACATATGCTTTCACGCCTTTCTGCGTCGAGACGTCGAGTGTGATGATGTCATAAATAAAAATATTTTTGTTATGACTTTTTTGTTACTTTTGCACCTAAAAGATTGACATTTTGCACACACATTCAGTGCACCCCTTAATATTTTCCAGGTTCTTTTCAGATGTCTGCGATAAAACAGGGGGTCCAGAGGAGCAAAAAGGTTAAAAAAAAGGATATCTTTTTAACAAAGATCCCTTTTTGCGATTTTCCCTCCTTAGATACATGATGGAGACATGCGAATGGTACCGTTTGAAAGGCTGTTCTGTTCTAAAAAGAATGCTGTACGAACCATGATCCTACAGGGATGTCTTAGGGAATTTTTACCTGAGATCCTATTTTATACGGGGATCTGAAGTATTGTAGAAATATTATTTTTGGCGGGCTTACTTTTGCACCTAGAAGATTGAAATTTTGCACACACATTTAGTACACTCCTTAGTATTTTTCAGATTTGTTTCAGATTTCTGCGTTAAAACAGGGGGGACAGAGGGGCAAAAAAGTACAAAGAAGAATTTTTTTAAAACAAATAATCCATTTTTTCATGATTTTCCCACTTCAAGTGCATGATGGAGACATGATAGTACCGTTTGAAAGTATGTTCTTTTCTGAAGGGAATGATGTACGAACAATGATCCTAGGATAAATAGGGATGTCTCAGGAAAATTTTATATTACATCCAGGTCATCTGGGGCATTTTGGGAATGTTCTTAGCTCATTGGTAAACATTTTCCCGGACTTAGTTTTCAAGATAGAAGCTTGAAATTTTTTATACACATTTAGTACACCCCTTCGTATTTTTCAGTTGAGTTTGAGATCTGTGCTTTAACAAAAGGGGGTCCAGAGGGGATCAAAGTTTGAAAAAAACTCTGAAAAGATCCAATCTCCCTCATAATTTCCCGTCGTAGGAACAGGATAGGAAAACGCAAATGGAACCGTTTGAAAAGTTGTTCTATTCTGAAGAGAATGAGGTACTAACCATGATCCTAGGATAAATAGGGATGATGTTGTAGCTGATTGACTGAAATTCAATAGTTTACCTTTAAAAAGCCATAATTTAAAATGGTTAATGTATATAGTTTCATGTGGAAATGTAAAGTTTTTGCATATATTACTGGTTCATAGAAAAAAAATGGTACCATATAATATTTGTCGTTGCGTAAATGTGTATTGGTTGTCTTCCCGTTGAGTTAAGACAGCTACAGGAACTGCGTTTTAATTGCAATTCAAAGGAATTAATATTACAATTGCGTCGTAGCATATGCTTTTAGTATTTACTGTCTTTCATTTTCTAAGAGTAATAACTAGACTTCGGATCGATATGCACTAAAAAACGGCAAAATATGCATGCAAATATGCTCTAAAAATCACGAAAATATGCACTGAAAATATGCAAATATGCACTAAAAAGGATAAATATGCACCAATCAAAAGCTAAAGTTAAATGATAAATTGTATTATCTTTAGAGAAAAAAAGTTGTACCTATTCCTTGAACTACATATATTTGGTGTACAACTATGATGAATTCATGCTACAATAGACAACTATGTAGTTTTCGGTATTTTCTGGCAAAAGCCTGCATTTGTCAGTCGAAACATTACATCGAAAATGTTCCTTTCCTGTCACGGGTCGTTAAGGCACAGTATTTCAAAGAAGCAATATTACTTGCCGATAAATCTGTAATTCGTGCGTCGTTGTTTCCACGAACACTTTATTTGCATTAGACAAGAATTTTATGCCAGTTTTTTTTTCGCGTCTATTGACTGTGCTTTTCGAAAAAAATGTTTGTCCGATTGGTCTTCGCGGAGCCTGTTTCGTTATTGAATTTGTCACCGTCCTACAGCTCATTTTTTGCAATTTAAAAGAAACATTGAGAAAATAGATTTATTCTGAACTTTATTAACCAACCCTCGAATAAACCCAAATGTTCTAGAAACTCGTCGTCATCGCTTTGGAATGTCTGTTCATCTGTGTTAGTAGACTTCCGTTAGATTTCGTAACCATATACGGGCATACGACGCAGAAACAACGACTCTCTTTGTGAACGTTCTCTAACTCCGGAAAATCGGGAAAGTCGCAAAACATTTTACTTCTCTTCAGTGCTCAACGCTGATTTGATTATTTAAAATGGTCGCACTTCTTCAGCCAAAGAGTGTGAACTTGTTATCATACGTCATCACCGAAGAGCTTCAGCCCGGAAAGATATACGCACTAGCTAACTGAACAAAAGGCGCAGTCGCCGTGGACCAGTTCAAGAGGAACGTGTTGACGTTCGCTCGCCCGAATTACATTTACCTAAAAGCAGCATTCAGGCTGCCTAGTTTTCTATATACAAAGTGACAGTTCATATTTTTCATAGTGATTTTTCTATAAGTGCACTTATTTGACAATACAGCGGTAACGAACTCCTGGAGCAAAACCTACATTTGTAAATCCTATGGGGAACCATCACTGAAGAAGCAGTAAATTAATTTTGGGACCTTAACGCCAAAACCAGTACACATCATCGAACACAGGACAGCGGAGGAGCGACATCGACAGGCTAGCCGAAGAAACACGTGAGTTGATTAACATTTTATGCCACCTCGTCGTCTATTATTAAAATCAAGCCACTAGCGTAAAAACAGTGTTAAATTGTTCATGGTGAATATATTGCAAATACAAACGTATGTAATATTTGTGCTTTTATAGTAACATTATATTTCTTTTATCGAAAAGTAATTTTATCATTTGTATAGTTAATATCTAATCCTATTGTATTTGTAGCCTGACAAATTTATTTACGTTGTCTACATTTTCGTTTATTGCGTTTCCAGCTACCGCATAACGAAACTGTAGGCATGGGCAAGTGATCGTATACGTCGTAAAGTAGCTGGAAAATAAGAGGAGAAAAGGGCGCAGTATGAGACTGAGAAATTAATTCGAACCACGACGCAAAATAACGATCACAAATTAAACAGCTCAAATGCACTACAAAGTCCTAATCATCGCTCTTCTCATCTCGTTATGATCTTTGAAATTGAACTAAAATGAGTATTGATAAACGCAAGTTCGCCCGCAAGTATCCACGGCTTCTTGAATACATTTGGTTTCTTCGGGTTCAAACAGCTGAGTATGTGAAATTGCAATACATCTACTCCTATATATATATATATATATACAAATAAAAAATAGAATGTGCCAAGTATTTGTGAATTAAAAATAAATATACTCAGAGAAGTAAATAAACATTTCTGGCATAAGCATATAGTAAAACCTGACTAGCGAAATTGAACAGGACTCGTAAAAATTTCCCTTAAAGGTTTTAAAGTTAACGGAGATAGATCTATGCAAAAAAAATAAATAATGGACGGAGGGAAATAAAATAAAATGTTATACATACCGTATTAAATTACAGTATTTAGTTACGCTACAAATTCATACACATAAAACTTACAGTGAACAAAAATAAATAAATAAATAAAAATAAAAATAAAAAACCTACATACATTTTCCAAGGCCAAGACAAAAAGTAGATGCTATGCCCTTTTCAGCGCTCCTCCCTCTACTTTTGGCTCCCTTTGATCTATTGTGCATATTATGCTCCTTGTTTCATGTCTCTAGACCAGCTAGAGAAAAAAATATTGGTTTGGAAATTACTATATAAATTGCACTTCGTTCAAAAAGTTGCACGGTATCTAGGACCTTATATGGTGGTTGATTATACGTCGAATGTGTAGGGTAACAAGTAAACGAATACCTTTACAGACAACGTAGTTCATATACCTAACCTCTCACAGAATGTCTAAAAATTTTCTAAACGCTTCATTCCGGAACATGATCATTTCCGTTAAAAAGTATATTTTAACGTGAGTTGTTTGCAACACAGGTTCCGACTAATCAAGAGAATTTAACACTTTTTTTTTTAACCTTCAAACTCATGGGACCGTGAAATATTTCTGTTTAATAAGGGGCCTATTGAAGGCAATTTTTACTGTATTGAAAGTCTGTATTCAAAACCTTATGTTCTTGTTTAAAAGAAAATAAATCCCCCTGAAATTACTTTTTGTATCCAATTATGTGTTAATCCTAAAATATTTTCTCCTAGCGTAACATTGTCCGTGTAAAACAATAAGAATTTACAATGTATAATATTAATACTTTAAATGGAATAAACTGATTTTAATGAGACATGGAGCATGAATGGGAAGCAGGTAAAGTTATCGAAAACATAACAGAAGACTTAGTATGAAAGTTACGTTTCGAGAGACAGGTGCATATCAAAGCAACACAAGCTTATATTTAAATAATCTCATAAACTCCTTAAAGGAAAACTCGGAAACTTATTTCAAAAAGTGACTGCTGCGACAAGTTTTAGATTTTGTAAAGCAAATATTTTAATGAATTGTAAAGCTTATTTCCAAAAGGGTTGTTTATTTCTTCCCGAAATGCATTTTTAAAGGGTTTGTTTGGGATGATCTCTGTCAAGTGAAAAAAAAAAAAACACAACTGGGTTCTTTCATACTTGTAGAATTCCTTACCAGACTTGAAACTGCTATATAAGAAGGTCAAAATGTAGGGCACTACTGAAGTGTAAGTTTTTGCTATCGAACAGAATGGAAATGTTCTCTTCTGAAAACAAGTATATTAGTTTGAAAATATTACTTGTGTAGCATGCACTTTACAAAATACATTTTCTCCTTCAATTGTTAACGTCTCTCGACTTCAGTCCATAGTTTCAGGAGGGTCCATTAATTGTAATGCTACACCTTCAAATTTCAATTTTAACCAGCTCAGAATTTTATCCATTTTTGTCCATCCAAGAAAAAAATTGTACCATTTAAATAAACGACGGAAGGCTATTTCAAAATTTGTGCCACATCGATCACCTGTAGTGCGACATCTTCAAATTCGAATTTTAACAAGCTTAGAATTTTGTCCAATTTTTTACATTCGTGAACCACCAACAAAAATATAAATACCATTCAAATGAACGAGGGAGGTTCATTTCGAAATTTGATCATTTCGATCACCCGTAGTAAGACATCTTCAAACTCGAATTTTAATTAGCTCAGAATTTTGTTGAACATTTGAATATTTTTTTTACCATCAGGAAAAAAATTCGTATCATTCAAATAAACCATGGACGGACATGTAAAAATTTGGCCACTTCGTTCACTTGTAGTGAGACATTTCAAATTTGAATTTTAACAAGCTTGCTGGTACAAAAGTTGGAAAAAACTGAAAATTCTAAGCTAGTTAGAATTAGAATTTAAAGATGTTACACTACTAGTGAACGAAGTGGCTAAAATTTTGAAATGACCCTCCTTTGTTAATTTGGGCGTTCGAAATTGTTTCTTGGTAATACAAAAATTCACAAAATCCTGAGCTAATTAAAATTCGAATTTGAAAATGTTACACTACAGGTATTCGAAGTAGCCAAATTTTGAAATGACTTTCATAGTTTATTTGGATGATACAAAATGTTTTGTTTGTAGTATAAGGATTGGACAAAACTCTAAGCTTATTAAAATGCAAATTTGAGCATGTCACACTGATCGATGGGGCCAAAATTTCAAATGGCTCTTCCTCGCTTATTTCAATGGTACATAATTTTTGTTGTTAGTACAAAAATGTACAAAAATCAGAAAAATTATGAGCTATTTAAAATTCAGATTTTGAACATGTCGCACTACAGGTGATTGAAGTGGCCAAATTTTGAAATGACTCTCCCTCTTTTATTTGAAGTTTACAAATTTTTTCATGGGTGGACAAAAATGGACAAAATTGGACAAAATTCTGAGGTAGTTAAATTTCAGATTTGAATATGTCACACTACAGGTGATCAAAGTAGCCCAAATTTTGAAATGTTCCCGCTTTTTAAATTTAATTCATTCAAAATTTGTTCTAGGTTGGACAAAAATGAACAAAAATTGGACAAAATTCTGAGTTAATTAAAATTCAATTTGAAGATGTTGCAATCCAACTAAATGGACCCTGTTTCAGGAGATAACTTCTAGAAGATTTGTTTTCGGTATTTTTATCCTGCCACAGGACCACACTATTTCAAATCCACACGCACGCAACGGTAGTAACTTTAACTTCCGAGATGGGTGACGTAGAAATGTTGTTGTAGGTGATTTGACACCGTTATTTATATTATATATATATATATATATATATATATATATATATATATAAGGTATCAATCATGCATCATTGCGTGAAGGATCAATCACTCACCCCTTTCTTATTCTTCTTTTACATGACTTTGGAAGATATTCGAAACCGACAACAAAGAATCATTTTCAAGGTCTTGAGTCTATTTATATTAGAAACTTGGAATTAAATTTATGACGAAAGTTATTGCACATTAAAAATATCAGTTTGTTTGTTTCTTTAAATATGCATTTATATGCAATAACGACATAAACATGCACTAACCTCCGAAATATGCAAATATATGCCGTATAAAACTCTACTATTTTACCCCAAAAGAGCTGAAACTAATTTCTGTTTAAAGAGCATATCAATATCACTTCAGGAAAAAAACATGCAAATATGCAAAAATCCGAAGTCTAGTAATAACATACGTTTAATGGCAAGTGTGGAATTAACAATGTAAGTTATTCATTAATCCCCAGTTTCAATATAACTTCTACAAAACAAGCCTCATTATTCATTAGTATGATTAATAATATACTTTCTATTTATTTGTTTTACAAATATGTTATTAAATAATCTGATCACACAATTTTCCAGACAGAATTTTAAGATGTTCATGAGCAAGGAATCAAGGGTTAGTACCTATGTGCGTTACTCTTGTCAATTTACTTAATTAAATATAAAACACGATATACGGTATTTTAACCGAAAAAGATAGTATCCTATTAGTTATACAACCTGTCGTCAAGCAAAGTGTTAGAAACAACCAGAAACACTAACTACACATATTCAGATCATATCTTGCCCCCCCACTTTTAACGTCCAATCGCCGCCACTGGGTCACACTGATATTTTTTAAAAATAAAATCCAATAAGTATATTTCATTGTTTATTAACATTATGACATGGTTTCATCTTCAGATAAATCGAAATCAGAAATGTCACCTTTCTCCAATATATCTAAAATTTTCTCCGTGGAGAGAGATGGGCTGCTACCAGATGGTTTATCCATGATTCTAATTCGTGTACACACTAACTCAATGTACCATATAATTTATAAGAACATATTGGTATAATGTCGTTGATATAAGTCCGATCGAAGCTAAAACAAACCAATTCTTACTAATATTATCACCCAAAAACACATACTCAATGAGCTGTCATTGATAACGTATTTGTTCATTACGATCCTCTTGTGCACAATTGTGTACATTATATTTCAACAACAAATAAAGTTATAACGAGTTGCTTTTCATATTTGTAATTTTACCACAAAAGATAACAGATATTCACAAACACACGCAAGCACTTCAAAAAGATAGTTCAGAAACGAGAAACTTCTAATTATTGTAATAAAATTGACGAGGTAGTACCTGTTGATAAAACTGCAACACCACAGACTATTTACAATATGCTTATCACATACTACTCACTAGAACGCAGCAGCTTCTTGTATAACAGTGAAGCAAAGCTACATAAATGTAAACAATCTGCCTGTATGCCCACAACAATGGTTTAAGTAGAATTAATGCAATAGAAATTTAATGTACACAATTGTGACCGCCAGGTCTGAATGGGATAAATTGAGAAAATATATAACGCCATATAAACAAACATCTTTATGGGATGTGCACGAAATACTTTTTATTTGTTTTTATGCATAGTCTATTGCATTACAGTCTTTTCTAGTAAGTCTTAGGTAAGCGTAATTCTAGCTTCGTTTTCCAGTATGATTCACATTTTTTTTTGGGGGGGGGGGCAATTCAGCACCTTGGGACAAATCGAGATTTACTGGAGTTAAACCTATAAGACAGCTACAGACTGGAAATTTAGAAATAACGACAAAAAGAATCGCATCCTGACTATATGTACTCCAGCTAAATGCTGTCTACCTGGATATATTTTTTATGGGTCTTCGGGCTTTCTTTTCTTTATAAACGAAACATACATTTCATTTTGGACATAAAGGGAATGGGAGATTTAAGATTTAAACGGCGTCGGAAGTGTCACTGTTCATATCAGCGACCCCGAAACCTATGAATTCGACATTAGTATCAGTAATTTTAAAATACCTCACACACTCCCCCTCCCCTAAGTTGCACCATCAAAGTGAAGTAATTAAAACTATCCCAGGCCGGAACCTCATTTATGTTGGAAATTTTATCGAGATCGGTCGTAGGATTCAAGAGTTATTAAGTTTTATTTATTTTTTTATCTCCACCTCCCCTAAGTTCTACCGTCAAAGTGAAATGATTAAAACCATCTCAGGTCCGAAAATCATATATGTTGAGAATGTGATCGAGAGCGATCGTGTTGTTCAAGAGTTACAAATTCCAAATAGAGCCACTTTTAATTTTATATATTAGATTTGGTGCGCCCGATCACTTGATTCAATCCTAGCTCGCGTCAAGTGAATTTCATTGTGGACAAATATCCAGTACATGGGTTCCAGTACATGGGTTCTTCCACTTTCTTATTTCACATTTTGTTCACTATCATAATTTTCATCGTCTCTCTTAACCTCGAGGAATAATCGTGAAATAGTAAACTGAAAAAGATATGTTATTCTTATATGAAGGGTCCACAACAACCAATCTCATGCTAACGGTGTATTACAGGTGGAAAAGTTCCTGAATGTTGTAGAATAAAATATACTATGTAATTTTAAAGTCAGTGACTCGAGAGGTGTTCTAGTGCTCGAACACCCCGCAGAACGTTTCTCGGGTTTCCAGCACCCCACGAAAACACAAAAATAGAAAAAGAGAAAATAAATGAAGTAATAAAACAAGAAAGGAAACTGAATTCTAATCACCGCCGTAATTCCTAAATGGAGCATTCAGTGTACAACTGTGCACTTTTGGTAATTTTGGTGATGTTTTATATTTAAGGTCTTTACATGAAGTTCCTTTCAGTGTTTCAAAGATTCATGTCCAGGCACTGAAAATAGCTCTTATATTGAAGAAAACAGTGCTCAGTTTTCTATGTACTTACATAAACTTTGTCATTTTTGTCAGAGCTTTGATAATTCAATTTGAATCTTTTGTGCTCTGAACACCCCAAATGATAATAGGGCCCAATATTTTCACAGAGTACATAAAAGAGATATAAAATTTGGGCTGTCTTAACAAGGAATGAAAACACGCAAAATTCCCGGATTGTGATGCTGATGATGAAGGTACAGCGAAAACCGATTGTACTGAGCTTTTTTTTTTTTTTTTTTCACGAAATGGCGATTCCTCTAAATGACAAATTGAACTATAATTTTTCACGCTTCTTATATCATAAACGACGTGCGTTGAGAATAGCGTGGATAAAACTAAGGTCGGTGGTTAAAATCTTAAAATATCCCTAGTTACACTGTCGTACTCTCATCCAAGGATACACTTTTTCCACTGTGAGAAAAAGGGCGAAAAAACACGAAAAAATGTTCATTGAAAAATACCTGAAATTGCTTTTTTTTTTTTTTTTTTTTTTTTTTTTTTTTTTTTTTTTAGGAGAGACAATTTCCAGAATTATCTGGAATTAGCCTGAGTGGTTTTCGTACTCCAAGATTTTCGCTCTTGAACAGTTCCATCGAAAACAGTGCGATTGAAACTTCATAAAATGAAAATTCATGACAGGGCCGCTATCGCCAAACCCCTGGGCACAGCAGTAAATACGAAGAGGCGTATCCAGTGGTGCAAGGACCGCAAAGCGTGGACTCATGAGCAGTGCAAACACATAATGTGGTCCTATGAGGCGACCTTCACCTTGTTTCCAACAACCGGTCCTGTTTACTTATGGAGAACACCGTCGCAGGCTTATGATACAGACTGTCAGCTCCAAACTGTAAAGCATGGGGGTGGTTCTGTTACAGTATGGGCAGTGATACCGTGGTTTTCTGCATTTCCTATCATAGCCCTGCATGGAATGATGAATGCTAAGCCGTATAAGGCCATTTTGGGGAACCAGGTTCTACCCATGGCCCAAATATTGTTTCCTGATGGTGATGGCATATACCAAGATGATTTGGCACCCTGTCACGCTGCAAAAACGGTGAAATCATGGTTTAGGAGCATGTCCAGGAGCTATCACACCTCCCCTGGGTCCCACAATCACCAGATCTGAACATCATTGAGTCATTGTGGTCTGAGTTAGAAAGACGTGCTCGGTATTATTACCCTCCACCAGCATCCCTTAAGGAACTGGAGCATGTTTTGGAGGAACAATGGTACAAAATTCAGGAGCTGTATACTTCCATTCCATGTTGGATCTAAGCTCTTTTGGACGCAAAAGGAGGCCCCACACCATACTAGGTATGATTTTCACACTTTTGCAAACGTTTTAGATTTTTTTGTCCAACCCCTGTACAAGTGTTTACAAATGCATTTTATTGTTATGACGTTAAACAAGTAATAACATGAGACTTTCTTTTGTATCAATCCGCTGCGTACGTAAGTTGTGTAACACAAACACACATACACATACACACGTATTACTCTAGTTGTTACTTTTTCATATTCTTGTCATTAAGTGTTCTATCTCTTGGCAGGTCCAGGGACTAATGAAGTTTTTTTTCTTTTTCCTTGATTTTATTTTAGGCCTGGAAATGTTTATCTTACTCTTTTAACTTCAAATATTTCTTCTATTTTCAAATCATCGATCCTTCGTGTTCTTCTTCCTGTTCCTCACTTTCCTTCCATGTTTCCTTCTATGGCAATATGAAGAAGAATTTGTTCGCAAGATGTGCCCAATTCAATCGACCCTTCTACGAAGAATGGTGGCTAGAAGAGTCCTCTGCTATCCGTTTCAAAACATCTTCGTTTGTTATTATTTCTGTCCATTTTATCTTCTCCATCTTGTTCCAACACCACATTTCGAAGGTCTCTAAATATTTCTTCTCTAACTTCCGTAATGTTCAAGTCTCTGAATCATAAAGTCCAATACTCCATATACAGGGTGTTTCAAAATAACTCCGCAACGTTTGGGAGGTGATTCGTGACAAAAAGTATAGAAAAACCTGAGTGCACAAATGCTTCTTTCGGAGTTATAGGCTGGAGAAAACATGGAAAAATGAACTTTAAAAGTCCATAGCTCTAAAACTATGGCCAAGATACCGTACTCGGGCCAAGACTTCGTTTAAGAACTACAGGGTGTTCAATATACAATGCAACCCGGAGTTTGGGATAGTAGAACTTTTGAACCGGAAGCGGTACACAAGTAATGGTTATACCAAAATGAAGCCTTGTTCATGCATATATTTTTAAACTAGGAAGCAACGATTGAAGTATACTAGGAACCACACAGTGTTGTCAGATGTAATCAAAGGTGTAAATCAATTTTTTTTACAAGACACGTAAATTGACTCATAACTCATAGTATAGATGTGCTGTCGTTTGTACAGTTGGAGTAGCTTGGAAAGTATGGAATAGAAAAAAAATTTTTCATATCCACCGATAATTAATCGGATAACATTGCTATTCATCACGAACTGAATTGTCATTTCTATGGCAGATTCTGGAAGTGCCCCCGTTTTGATTCAATGAACAGCAGTGTTGTTGGGTGCATGTAAGTAAAAGTTGTATCACGATAATTTCATTGTTTTCAGGGATTGCATAATGTAGACAGATTCTTAACACACTTTTTGATGCACTGAAACATCAGCACTGTTGCCAATTCAGAATGTTAATTTATGAAAACCACGTTTTCCCTAGTAACCCCTTACAGAGGCATCATCCGATTAGTTATTGGTGGAAATAAAAAAATTCTTTTCTCCATTCCATAGTTTCCAAGCTACTCCAACTATACAAACTGAAAATTGACGACAGAACATCTATACATATGTGTTATGAGTCAATTTACGTGTCTTGTAAAAAAAATTATTTACATCTTTGGTTACATCTGGCAACACTGTATGGTTCCTAGTGCACTTCAATCATTGGTTCCTAGTCTAAAAATATATGCATGAACAAGGCTTCATTTTGGTATAACCATTACTTGTGTACCGCTTCCGGTTCAAAAGTTTTACTATCCCAAACTCCGGGTTGCATTGTATATTGGACACTCTGTAGTATGTATCTTATCCAAATATCCATGTTTCAGAATCCTGAGGTACTTCCTCAACAATTTTTATAGAGGTATTTGGTGAGTATTTCAAATTATATGCCCGTAGCCAAACTCTCACTATAAAAATTATTGCTTGTGTATCTCACAATTCTGAAACATGGAATTTTGGATAGGACACATATTAGTTCCTAATTGAAGCCTTGACCCTACTACGGCAGGTCACATAGTTTTGGAGCTATGGACCTTTAAAGTTCATTTTTTCATGTTTTCCGCAGCATATAACTACGAAATGAAGCATTTGTGTAGGCCTATACCTTTTGTCTTATCTTGGTGTTAGGAATCTTCTTCCAAACTTTGTCGGTGTTGTTTTGAAACACCCTGTATAGCACTTGATCAATTTCTTCCTTAGTCCAATATTAGGCCTGCTACTTAGGAGTGACCTTTTCTTGTTGAAAGCTTCTTTGGCTATGGCAATTCTCGACCTGATCTATTTGGTGCAGTAAGCATCTTTCGTCAAAAAAAATCCCAGATATTTGAAATGATCGACTTCTTCAAGTACTCTTTGTTCCACTCTGACCCGTAAGGGCACATTGCCGCGGGATATTCTCATGACTTTCGATTTTTCGATGTTGATTTCAATTCCAAATAGTTTCCCTGTGTCAAGTATTTTGTCAATCATCTCCCGTAGTCTTCCTTCGGTTCTAGCTGTAATAACCGTATCATCTGCATTCCTGATCTTGCTAATAATCTTTCCTTCCAATCTTGAAGTTTCCAATTCCTATTAATGCTTCCTTCATTATACATTCGTTGTGAATCTTGAATAATTGGAGCGATATACATCCTTGTCTGACCCCTCTTCCAGTCTCCACACTATTGGTTTCTCCTTCATTCAAGCACAACCTTACTCGTTATCCTAATGAGTCGTCAGTCTCTCCAGTTGACCCCAATTTCTTTGAGTATTTGCGGAAGTTTCGTCCAATTGACCCTGTAGAAAGCTTTCTGCCAATCTATGAAGCACAAACACAACTCTTCCTTTGCGTTAAGGTCTCGCTCTGAGATAATTTCCATCAACCCAGTGGCGTCTCTGGTGCCCTTTCATTTCCCGAATCCAAATTGGTCTTGCTTCAACAGCTCCTCTATCTTACTTTCCAGCTGCCTGTTCAGCGCGCAATTGTTTTTCCAGTTTGGGAAATAAGGCTAATGTTTCTGTGATCGCTGCACTTCTTTGCTTCTTTTTTTTTTGGGGGGGGGGGTAATGCGATCATTATAACATCAAGAAAATCCTTTGGCCATTCTCCACACATATAGATCTTGTTAATAAGTGAAGTCAGTGCTTTCATTGCATTGTTTCCTAATCCCTTGAGTAAATCTGCTGGTATGTCGTCGTCTCCAGTGGCCTTCTTCCTTCGCATATCCTTGATGGCTTGTACTATTTCACTTTTCTATATACTGGGTCCTTTTTCTTGATCGTCCACCTTTTCCTCTGTTTCGATCGCAATATTTTTATGGAAGTTCCTCTGGTCATACAGATCTTTTATGTATTCCTCCCCAACTCTAAGAATTCTTTGATGGTCAGTGACTACATTACCTTGATCTTCGATTCCAAACGTGCGTATGCATTTGTTTGCTTTACCTCCTAATTCTTGTGCTTTTTCATACATCAGATCATATCTGCCGCGCCGTTGAAGTTTCATTATTTCTTCACATATGTCTCGGTTCAGACGAGCAGAAAAGTCTGCTGTGGACCCGCGCGAGCCGGAAATACATTGGTTCTTATCACTCATGCCACACGAGCAGACTTTCCCCCGCGACTCTGCTGCGGACCCGTAGCGGGCAAAAATTGATTTGCAGGGACTTCTGGCTCGCAGCGAGTCCGCACAGGTGTAGCGGGTCGGCAAACCATTGCTGACAATGTGTCAAGGCACACGAGCACACCTTACCGCGTCCGCAGAAATGGAAAGCAAAGAACTGGACGTAGAACTACTCATTAACGAAATACAAAAATATCCCGAAAAATGAAATTTAAAGTGTGAAAAATATCGAGGCAGAAATAAAAAGCGAGAGGCATGGAACAAAATGTGTGAGACCGTAGGCCTATTTGAGAAATTTAATTAAAAAAAAAAAAAACAACAAAGAAACAACAGAATTGATATGTATTACCATTACTTTTTAATGTGAAAATCTAATATTCATGTTGTAGTGTTACTAGTGGCATAGTAACACCTTAGAACTAGAGTCAATATATCGTTAAGTCTTAATTGTTTTGTTTTTCGTTTGTTTGGTTTTCTTTTTGCTTTGTTTTGTTTTTGTTTATCAATCTCTTGTCTGAAGTTGTCCCTGACCTCCCTTTCCCTCTCCTTTTTCCTCCCTTTTTCATTTACTTATGAAATAAAGGATACGAAAATATAAATAAATACCGGTAAATATTCCCAATGATGATACCTCGCCGGTTATGTATGCTCAAGGCACCGGCTGAGATTTACTCGGCTGAGCGAATGTAATAATAATAATAATAATAATAATAATAATAATAATAATAATAATTCATTTTCGTTTAGCATCCGGTTTCAGCAGCGAGGCTATGAACACTTTATTGTGATATTAACAACAATAGACAACAAATAGGTTTGGAGAACGAGCCTCTATTGTTAATGCAGTTCCTTGAGATTTCTTATATCACTCACTCCGGAATGAATGGCCACTTGTAACAGAGCATTATACTTTAGGTCGAGGTCACGTATTATATAGCCTCTGTGCTGAAAAGGGACGCTGAAGTCCAAAACAACCATCAACATAATAGCAGAACAGAAAAGAAAGAAAAAAATAACATCGTTTTTCGGCTGACAATTTGTCGCCCATTGTTAATGTATTAAATTTTAAAAATATTAGGTTTAACACGAAAATTAGTTTTACATCAGGGTATTCATGAGGTTAGAAAATGCGTGCTGGATGGCCTCGTATAATTATTGGTTCTCGTATAACCGATAATATTGTGCACATTGTTGCTATTTTAGAGATAGCAACTGAATGTTTCTTGATATAAAGAACAACTTAAAACTTTGGCCTGAAACTCTACCTGTGTAGCTTACAAAATAATAAGCCTATCTCTTTCTGTTTTCGTTTGCTGCATTGCTTCCTTGTGGTGTGCTACATATATTGGGGATTTTCTCAAAACCTTTTACAGTTATTCGTAAACTATTTTAGCTACCTTCCCTCTGATGATTGCATTTCAATAAAAGTGTAATTACAAAGCCCCATGACATACTCTATTTTTGGCATAAATTTTGAACTCTCCTATCCACTTAGATTGTAAATAAATAAGTGGAAATTTTGATATTATACAAATGACCGCCCTTCCTCTTTTAGCAGTGGAATATACGAAAACCTTCAAACATGTTCCATTGTTTTATGTAAGAGTTCATATTTGAATTCACATCTTTAACTTAAGAGACTCATACACAACTGTGTGAATAAATAAAGGGAAATGTCACAATTAAAAAAATATTAACCTTTTCCCACCTTAGAAGTGGATTATTCGGAAACACTAAATCCAATATTTTATTTAATAGTTTACATTCGGAATTTCACATTTCCAATTTAAGCGAATCCTCACATTGAACACTTTCTCAATGTATAAAGGGAAATTTCACTACTATAGAAATTAAATGAAATCTTTGAGTTTTACGTCCCATGCTTACGCCGGGTAAGCTAAAGGAAACGGTGATGATGAGAATGAATGAAACGGCAGATTGAAGAAAGTGGGAGGAAACGGGAGTACCCGAGAAAACCCATGCACACGGTGTTTGTCCACCACAAAGCCTACTTAACGCAAACTGGAATCGAACCAGAGATGCCACACACCAGAGGTAAATGCACTACTACTGAGCCACCACGACTCCACTACTATAGAAATCCCCCTTCTCCTCTTCAAGAGAAAAAAATCAAAAACGCTGGAACCTGTGCTCCATTATTTGTATTTAGGGGTATATATTCCGAATTTTACATCTCTAACCGAAGTGAATTCTCACATTCGGCTCTTTGTGAATAAACGAAAGGAAATTTTACTGTTAGTGAAATGCCTCTCATACTCTCTTACGAGCGGAATATTTGGAAACGCTCAAGTAAATGTCTAATTTTTAATTTAAAATTGCCAACATATGCGAAAACATGTAACTAGTCAGGCGGTAATTAAATCACGCTAGTGGACGCGAATAACAACTGAAAATGTCTATGAATATGTCCCGAATTTCTTACTTTTTGTATTCATACAAACGATAGTTAACATAATTAGCTTACATTTAATATAACAGTTAACATTTGAATTGGTGGTATCGGAAATCTTATGATAGTACCTTCTGCTTTAATTTTATCATTTAACTTATCGTTAAGAGTTCATCAAACGAAGTGCTGATCATGCGAAAATAATTTAAAGATCTTCTTTTCGTCATTGCTTAAATCAATAAACATGGAAGCCAACTGTAGCTGAAAACATAATAAACTGTTTTCTATGTTGGACGGAAACGCCCGCCCGAGTTCGTTGCGAACCCGCAACAGACTTTTCTGCTCGTCTGAACTGGTTGATCTGTGACGCCCGCAGCAGACTTCTCTGCTCGTCTGAATCGAGTTCCATGTACTTTTCTTAGGCTTTGTCCGTCTTTCTTCTCAATTTGTTATTCAGCCTTCTGTGTTCTTTGATGTCCGTGCCTTTTAGCCGTTCTGCGTTCCTCCATTTTCTTAAGCATCGCTGCAGTTATCCATGATTTTCTTGGTGCTCTTTCCATACTGCCAATGTTGTTGTGAAGTGTGTCAGGTAGAGTCTGTTAACTTTTACCCAACTATTTTCTACATTGCCTACCATATCGCCAATTACACATAATTTTTCTTCAGTCTCTTCTTTCACATCACTGTCCATACTTCTTAGTCACCACAAGTTACATTTCGTTTTTCATGATTATCTTTAATCAGGTTTGCACTTCCGCCACTAGAAGGTTGTGATCCGAATCGATATCCACACCCGGTAGTGTCTTCACGTCTCGTACACTATTCCTGAAACGTTGCTTCACAAGAATGTAATCAATTTGGTAGCGTTTCTTATCTCATGGACACAGGTTTTCTTTTTTTAAAACCACGTGTTTGTCACCACCGTATCATGTTGCCTACAGAAGTCAATAAGCATTTGGTCCTGTTCGTTTCTCCTACCTAGTACAAATGATCTCACCACTTTTTTCTCGACTCCTTCTCCTACTACGCTGTTAAATTCTTCCATTACTATGGCTCTTCCCTCTTTGTGCAATATGTCGCTGATCTTATCATACAATGTTTCTATTTTATTGTTATTATGGTTGGTGGTTGGCATATACATTTGTATTATCACAATATCTACTGGTTTTGCACTTAGTTTTGCAAACATCAGGCGGTCACTGCAGCATTCCACTTTGATTCTTTGGTTGCACTTCTTGCTACTTCGTTCTTCATTGCTATCGCAATACCATCTCGATCTTAACACCACCCGAATAGAATATTGTGTAATTTCCCGATACTTTCTCATCTGTTCCTGGTCATCTTACTTCACTTAAGCCGACTATTTTTACTTTACATTCGTCCATTTGACTTTTCTTAGACGATGATAAAACGCTACTGATTCTTAGACATGGCGTTAGCATCAACGCCTATCAAAGTAAAGAAAAGTACGAGCAATGGCAACTTATTCTGCAATCGAGAAAGAATTAGCAAGGAAGAACGCTGAACCAGCCAATCAATCAATCAGCATGCTCTTTATAATCCCCAGATACTCTTAATATAACTGTTATGAAATATATAATTTCCATTTACTCTTCATCTGTCAACTATAATTTCATCTAGCGATAATCGATATAACTACGTGATAAAGTCACAGAGTAATTGCTAATGACTCAGTGTTAATCTATAAAGTTGTCTGTAGCGGCTGAAGGAAGTATTTCATCATATAGCATTTCCGCTTTATTTTGACATGTAGAATAGTGCTCTGTGATCCGTGGACGCCATTTTAGAACACCAGATATATATATTACGTTATACGAACAAAATTGTACAATTATCTCAGAATATAATGAAATATAGTAAGCCTATTTAGGACCATAACCAATTCAATTATAAACGGACAGGAAATCACAGAAAGTAAAGCCATACAGATTATTCGTTCAAATTCTACGAATAGCCTAGTAAGTGCTTGATAAATTCTACGCACCCGCGGAAACAGAAAGCATGATCCGTACCCATGCATATCTAAAGTTTAAAATCTTACTAAGGCACTAATGCTTAAGTAGCGTTAACATATTTTCCAAATTTTTTTTGAAAGTCCTTGTATTGATATAAAGCATTACAATTATTTCCATTCAAAAACAGAGGTATTGAACAATGGTGTGCATTTTTGGAGTAGGCCTATATATCTAACTTTTTCGACTTTTAAAATTATTTTGATTTTGTTTAAAATTCGAAATTTCCGCCACCAGCAAGTTCTAATTTTAAATGGTTAGTTTGAACTTTTCGAAACAATTGAAAGTGAATTTTCAGGACTCGTCACATTCAGTAGTTTACGCATGCCATGGAAGTTAAGATATCAGTGGTATACTATGCATTATAGACGTTTCATTTTATTACTCCTCAAATGGGAGCAGTGTTGCAATATATTTTTTTCAGCAGACGAGGTTCATGTTAGTCCTAGGTCTGAACATTACGTCTTGCGTGCCTTTCGTCTGTGAGTATGATATATTGGTGTCGAATGAGTAGCGAAAATGTTCATTTGTTAAACTATGTACTGACTTCGTTCGACGTCCAATAAGTCTTGTGTCTTCTTTACTTCGGAAGAAGCATTACATTTTTATTAGTAGAATTGGATAGTGAAGAAATTTTGCTAGAAAGTGACATTGTGTGCTTGGTTTTCCAATTGAGAATTGTGCCTAACGAGAAAGACATCAATAATAGTGACTTGGGTAATATCCTTGTAAGAGTAAGGCTCCCATATTAAAAAAAATAAAATAAAATAAAAAAATAAAAGATCCCTAAAATTGCTCAAAATTCAAAATGTCCCGCATTTTTCAAAAACATAGAGTAGTATCATTAGTGTGATACTTAAAAGATCCCACTTTTATTAGTCATGGATACTCCTGTATGTGGTTACAGGGTTGGGCAAAATAGTGCAGTAAATGAAGCTCAAATTTTCATGAAGAAAGAAACAAATTAGTAACAAGCTGAAATTCGGCACAGATGTTGGGAATGATGTTCTAAACAACGTACTCAAAGTCCCCTGAAATACCACATGACCTTCGCCGCCACATTGGAAAATGGCTGCCGGAAGTATCAAATGAACAATACCCAGATACAAATAGCAATATCGTCGCTATGGTTGAACATAAAGAGATAAACTTAGTGTCCTTTTATAGAACATAGATAACTCAATATTTTATAGAAAATCAATTTTTCATAAAACCTATATTTTTAGAAATGTTTTGCTCTAAATTCTAAAATTTTGAAATTTACCGCTAAACTGATTTACAGTTTTATTGAACTTCGGAAGTAATTATTAAAAAGTTAAAATTTGACATAGATGTTGGTAAAAATTATTTAAATGGTATACTAAAATCCCACAACTTTTCGTTCGCCGTATTGAAAAATGTCCAAATGTCGAAAGTAATTTAAAGATAACATTTTGTTAAGTGAGATACAAAATGTGGACTGGGCTAAATATTTGAGAAACTGTCAATGCAGTCGACCCGGAGTCAATTGCGATCAATGCTGGTGGGAGGGGCAAAACATTATGACGTGTTTAAGATTGTTGTCCGCCATCTTGGTGGACGCCATCTTGGAATCAACTTGTTTATTTTAAATAAGAACATGGTCATGTGACATATTAAACAAAATCCTCGTTCAAAGACAAAGTGAACGGTAAGGTTATTTTTTCCGAAACCTGCAACAGTTTGAAGTTGTGAATAGATTTAATATATGTTATGTGTGAAATGCTCTGAAATGTCCTCTGCGAAGTTTCGAATTAAAGGATAAAGTAAAAGCAAACTTTGTAACATTTCACATTATGTATTCGTTAATAATCAGAAAAAGGAGAAAGCTAACACACAAAGACAAATACAATCACATGACATGTTCAACATGCACACCGTCCTATTCTACGTATATCCTTAACCCTGAGACCAGTGCTTGTGCATTCTGCGAAGCATAGTTGGTGATATTTGTTCACAGGCCGTAATGATTCTCCTTTTCAGGTAGCCAATATCATTAATTTTACACGGTAGACTATAGCTTTAAAGTGCCCCCAAAGATAGAAATCCAACTGAGTTAGGTCGGGGGATATTGCTGGCCCTCAACTGGTCCATGGCGACTTATCCAGCAATCGGGAAAATGTTCATTCAGCTATCGATTACATTACGGCCATAATGCGGCCATCTTGTTGCTAATATTGATGAAATCACCCTTTCTCGTTTAACAAAAGTGACATAACAGTGTTTTCAAACATATCTCCATATTGTGTAGCAAGGGTCCATCACTGAAAACAGGTCCAATAAGTTTTTCGCCACATATTCTACCCCACACCATTACCTTAGTTGCACCTTGCATCTTTGATGCAACTATCCAATTAAGATTTGTATTAGCCCAGTACCAGACATTTTGGTTGTTAAACTCACCTGTTACATAGAAATTTGCCTCATGACTAAAAACAATGTTATAGGAAAGACTAGGTCACGAGCTATTTGGGTTAACTTTTACTCACAAAACTTCTCTGGTCTATCAGAATCATCCTCTGACATTTTTTGATTCAACTGTGATTTTAAGGGTGCCACTTTTCCCTTTTTAATGTACTTCGAATACTTTTTACTCTAACATTATGATCACTTGATAGACGTCGCACACTCTTCGTAGGACTTTCCACCAATACACCCAATACAGTTGCTGATGTGTCTGGATCAGCTGCATTTCGTGGTCGTCCTGATCAAGGTAAATCACCATTTCCCGTTGCCCTGAATTTGCGGATTAGTTTTCGTACAGCACTGTCTGTCACCGGCTCGCAATTAGGATGTCGCTCTTTGAAGACGGCTATTATTATTGCTGAACCGCGTCCTCCAGTCAAAAGGATAATTTCAATTCTTGCCTCCCGAGTTTGCATCCTGTCCTATCTACAAGAAAAAAGTAAAGAGACAGTCGGTTCCCATCTATACAATGTTCCACACCAATTTAAGTCTAAATGATAACATAATCTATCCTAAATCCATTCACAACTTCAAAACTGTTGCAGATTTTGAAAAAAGCTTTACCATAGGATTTCTCGGTACTGAGCTAATACAAATCTTAATTACATAGATGCATCAAAGATGCAAGGTGCAGGTTAAGCTAATGGTGTGGTGTGGAATATGGGGCGAAAAATTTATTGGACCTGTTTTCACTGATGGGACCTATTGGACCTATTTTCATTGATGGGACCTTGGATGCTACACAAAATGGAGATATGCCTGAAAATATTGTTATGCCAGTTTTGTTGAACGACGAAGGGTGAATTCATCAATATTGGCAAAAAAGCGAGGCACGGATGCATTATGTTCGAAATGAAATCGATGGCTGAATGAACACTTCTCCG
Source organism: Thermobia domestica (assembly GCF_964235325.1). NCBI lineage: Eukaryota > Metazoa > Arthropoda > Insecta > Zygentoma > Lepismatidae > Thermobia > Thermobia domestica. The sequence continues at coordinate 137,527,519 of NC_137463.1, read as the reverse complement.
GTTGCTGGGTAGGTCGCCATGGACCAGTTGAGTGACCAGCGAGGTCCACTGACCTAACTCAGTTGGATTACTATCTTTGGGGGCACTTTAAAGCTATTGTCTACCAGTGTAAAATTAATGATATTGGCTGCCTGAAAAGGAGAATCATTACGGCCTGTGAACAAATATCACCAACTATGCTTCGCAGAGTGCACAAGCACTGGTCTCAGGGTTAAGGATATGCGTAGAACAGGACGGTGTGCATGTTGAACATATCATGTTATTGTAACTTTCTTATGTGTGTTAGCTCTCTCTTTTCCTGGTTACTAATGTGAGATGTTACAAAGATTGTTTTTACTTTATCCTTTAATTCGAAACTTCGCACAGCACATTTCAGAGCATTTCCCACATAACATATAATCTATTCACAAATTCAAAAATGTAGCAGATTTTGGAAAAATAATCTTACCGTTGGGTTTCTCTTCGAACGAGGATGTTGTTTAATATGTCACATGACCATGTTGCTATTTAAAATAAACAAGTTGATTCCAAGATGGCGTCCACCAAGATGGCGGACAACAATCTTAAACACGTCATAATGTTTTGCCCCTCCCACCAGCATTGATCGCAATTGACTCCGGGTCGACTGCATTGACAGTTTCTCAAATATTTAGCCCAGTCCACATTTTGTATCTCACTTAACAAAATGTTATCTTTAAATTACTTTCGACATTTGGACATTTTTCAATACGGTGAACGAAAAGTTGTGAGATTTTAGTATACCATTTAAATAATTTTTACCAACATCTATGTCAAATTTTAACTTGTTAATAATTACTTCTTAAGTTCAATAAAATTGTAAACTAGTTTGACGGTAAATTTCGGAATTTTAGAATTTAGAGCGAAATATTTCTAAAACTATTTTATGAAAAATTGTTTTTCTATAAAAATATTGTGTTATCTATGTTCTATGAAACGACACTAAGTTTACCACTTTATGTTCACCTTAGTGAAGATATTGCTATTTTTATCTGAGTATTGTTCATTTGATACTTCCGGCGGCCATTTTCCAATATGGGGGCGAAGGTCACGTGTGATTTCAGGGGACTTTCAGTGTGTTGTTTAGAACATCATTCTCAACATCTGTACGAAGTTTCAGCTTGTTACTAATTTGTTCTTTACTTTTTGTTAATTTGACTCCATTACAACCATTTTTATAAAAAGCGGAAACTGACTTTTACAAAAAGAGACATTTCCGTTTACTCCGAAATCTGTTCGTTCTTGCTCGAAAAACCGGCTTGGCATTTCACCGTAAATGGTACGGTTTCTCCAGGAAATGGCTTGGATTTTCAGTGAAACTGGTTTGGGTATTCTTCAAGGAAGTGTGCGGTTTTTTTTTTTTATCGAAACTGATTTCTGTTTTCAGCAAAACGGTTTCGACTTTTTCACTGAAACCAACAGAATTTTCATCGAGGAAAGTATCTATCTATTAAAATACTACAATAGCAATTAAAAGCGCCTGAGCTCCAACCTATAACTTAAGTTTTCAAATCTTTCAATTACGGTTATGTGTGATTTCATGTTTAACAGAGACAAACATTTTAAGTATTTGTACTTTAAATAGTCTAAATTAGTTAACTATATCTTTTTCATAAAGTTTATGATATAAAATTATTGTTCAAAGCATTTGTATTTTAATAAGCCTTCTCTAAAATCAATGCATGTGAATTGTGTTTTCATCTTGTCAGTTCTTTTAAACTATATGTTGAGGACGTTTATATGTTTGTGATCAATTCTTTCGACAATGAGATCTCGGAACCTACAGGCTCTAGAAAGATTACGTTTTCACTGATCGATTGGAAATTTTCCGTAGATTGTCCAGTTCTAATTGAATATTTAAAAAAACATGGCCATTATTTCATTAGGGTACACCTGAAACGTTGAAATTAAAAAAAAAAAAAAAAATTAAGCATCACATATCCTATGCTTTATACATTCCAACACCACATTGTTGTATATTGGGGTTGTATATGCCCCAGGCGTTTTGTTTCATCGCCAAATAATAATGAAAAAGGAAGGATAACCATTTCTCGAGTCTAAAATAAATCTTTTATTTTTTGGAGTATTTTGCCCAATGAACCATATATAACTGACAATATAAAATATTGTATATGTAATGTATTTGCTTATTACATATTGCATGCAAGAAGACAGAAAACGCTGGTCATACATGAATTAGAAACTCCAACCGCAAGTAGGCTCAAATCTTGAAAACGGTGCGAGATATTGAGAAAAAATAATCGAAAAAATCTCATTTTATGATATCCCTTGTCGATTTTTTTTTAAATAAAGGCGTCTTTCACTTATGTCTGTAAAGGGACATGTACATATGTTGTGAGGAAGGAGAAGGAGATTTGTGCTCATATGGGAATGATGCGCTCTTAGAGAGCGTAGGTTCAGCTAGTCATCTTTTAAACTTACAGCTTTCTATTGGGACTTTCTGGTATTGAAATCTTCCTCATGTTCTAGGTATTCAATCTCATTAAGTCTTCTAACAAGACTGGTTTCGGCTTTCTATAGAATCTGCTTTTGAATTTCAAGTTAACATCCAGTTCCTATCTTTATCAAAACCTGAGTGGAATTTTAGTTGAGATGCTACTTACAGTAATTTACGTTCCTTTTTTTTCTTCTTTCGAAAATTATGTTTTCCTTTGATTCAATTTTCGCTTTTCTGTAAATCTCTAGTTTCTTGGAATCCTACTGGATATTTAGATTTATGTTTTGATTAGAAGGTTATAGTCATAAACGTTTATGTTTAATGGAGTACTCAAGAATAAAATACTTTTCAATGTTTTATAGAATTGCATAGTTTTGCGGAATAAGTAGAAAAAATCGTGATAGTAAAAAAACTGCTTATTTATTATCTTCGTAAAGGAAGTGCCTTATCTAGACTGTATTAGGAAAGATCGTCTTCATAAGTTTTTCGTAGCCCTTCCAAAACCTTGGTACTGTTTCTTTGGAATAGGTTGAGTCCTCCTTTCCATACTTTTTAGCTTGCTAGAGAACTAAATACAGGATATCCAGATAACAATCTACCAGTAAGAAATTAAAATCTTATATGTAATTTATTAAATACCATTATCTTTCCAAAAGTTACAACTTAATGTATGCCAAAGTACTTGCTACACACTGTCTCAAATGACGCTACGACCTTCCTCAAGACCTCAGGAGGAACCCACTTATGCGATCTTATTCTCAAGTTCGCCAAGATTCTGTGGCTTGCTGCGATTCACTTCTTCTTTAGCCCACCTCATAAAGAAAATCGCATGGAGTAAGGTCTGGACTTCGCGCAGGCCATTTTGTGGACCAACGGCGACCTATCCAGCGTCCTGCAAAGCGTTCAACATTGTCTTATAGGCAAGGCGTAATGAGGAGGAGTTCCATCTTGCATAAATAACAGTTCACGTGACTCGTCCAATTCAGAAATTGTACGCCATACTTTTTTTTTAACATTTCCAGATATCTTTAAGCGTTCGAGATGTCTCTCAACAGATAGGGCCCAATAATGCAGGGAGTAGATAATCCACACCAAACTGTCACTTTCGGCTTGTTCTATATTTTCATCGGTTTCTTTGGGATTACCTTCTTTCTGTACAATAATGGCTATTATGACGATTATCGAACACCCTACATGAAACGCACTTCACACGTATAAAGAAGAGAAATCATCTTAAAGCAAATGTACACTAACAAAGAGAAAAATATTCCGTTAAAATATACGTATATTGTTTGAAGAAAGAACTTCTGTATTTATTTTACATCCTGAAATTCAAATTTAGTGTTTCAATGAAACACATTTACCGGTAAGAATAGAAATTGGAATTCAATTTTTTTTTCTAAATTGTAGTTTACTTGTTAGAAACATCATGTGCACTAAAAGTTTAGAAACCGAATTTTTTGAAATCTTTGTTTTACGAAAATTCAGATATTTTATTGAGAGAATTTCAAAACTAATTTTTTCGTTACTAAAATTTTGTTTTAATTATTTTTCAAAAGTTTAGAACTTTCAGCAAAAAGCTTTTGGGTAAGAAACAAAATTCCATTTTCAGATTTTCTTTTAAAAATTTCAAAACGACTTTTTTTTTTTTTTTTTTTTTTTTTTTTTTTACGAAAAAGCATCTAACTTCTCTGACAAAATAAATCGATTCATTCTGGTAAAAATAATTTAGCGCTTTCAATACTGTAAAAATTGTGAAACCATTGTTAGCGATTCATTGTTGTTGAATTGAATGTTGAAGTATGAGTTTCAGATTATACTGTCACCAAATGCTGACTTACAGATCAACATGAAAATTCGAACGATATGTACACTACTAGGTTCGAGCTTATTCTCTAACAAAGAACAAACATTTAAACATATTAGCAGCATTCATTAAGGTCGTGTAAACATTTCATCTTTAAATACAGGGAATTAAAAATAATGTTATGTTTATGTCATTATTATCAGTTTAAATGCCATCGACTATTGAAATGCTTACCTTTGCAATATGATGTCAGCAAATATATGAATGGCTTTCCTTTCAGGTCAAACAGAAAGAGGTAAAGTGATTCTTATGAAAGTCGTATAAGGAAAACAAAATTAAACAGTAAAATAAGATGTCTAATATATAAATTAAGTGATTACGTTCCTTTTCAACGCATTGGCTATAAGAGACGTGAACCATTTATGAGAACTGATCGCACAGAAAATCGAACTAGAATTTCTCAAAAATTACCACAAGGAATTTTGTTCAAGGAAATTATCATTTCGTGCTCTATACACATCTAGTTCTCTCTCAGAATTTTAGAGGGTGCAATAATGTACTCATGCCTATAATGTAATAAATCATCATTGAAGTAGAGGCCAATAACTACAGGAAACGACATGGATCATTAGATTCTATGTTATCATCCCAAATTTTAAGATTTGGTAACTCCCAAAATTTAAGAGTCAACTGATACACATCTCCAAGGTCTGTCTGTTCTCTGTTCATAACGTAATAAACCATCATTCAAGATGAGGATCGATGAGCTTAGTAAGCTTTCATTTTGGCTATGTTAGGGAGTGAGATGAATCACGAGGTACATATCCTACCATATCAAATTTAGCGATTCCCAAAACTTAAAGTGGGCCCATGCACATTAGGGTGAAGTGAAAAATTGAAGTTTGCACATTGGTATTCTAATAGTGCGGGATTGTTGCTACTTAGTAAGTATTTTAAAAATCAATATTAGTTTTGTTGAAATCTAATATCTTTGGGTGTCACCAGTATGGTTAACCCTTTCCTTCCGCAAAGTTTTCCGAATTTTAGGTTGGCGAGCAAAGAGGAATGGTTGATATCCTGCCAAATAATTGTCTTATAAACTTGAACTAAAACGAATTGAAATGGAGAGTATGTGTTTTTATTCTGCCAAAGCATTTTACAATACGTAAACTGAAAATATTTCAAATATTCGTTGAAAGTGAAAAATTTCACTACATTTTCTAAACTGGAATTTCAACAAGGTCAAAAACTACGTAGTTATAGTGCATATAATCTGTTTACTCTGACATAATGAAATGACTGAATATTGTAAGGTTCCGCATGTCTTCATATCATGCGATAACCATGTGTGCACTACACGTGTTGACAGTAAACAAATACAACACAGACGACAGTACCGAAGAGGAGTCGCCCACAATCGCCAGCAGTCGGTAGGACGGAGATCACCGAAGGTAACCGACATTTTAGGATAAAAGACAGGAGCACGCCTCAACAAGCATCAATCTATCCAGGTTGATCAAACCACCTAAAGCCCTAAGGCGCCCGGCCATTGGGTTCCCTTTCTCTCTCACGACGCCCGGTAACCGAGAGAGACACCTAATCACACAAAACTTATCCTGTCTCACGACGCCCAGTCAAAGAGAGTAACCTCATCTACAAAAACCCTACGTTCATGTATCCTTAGAGCGCTCTAGTGTTTGAACGGAACCAGCTGTTCAAGATTAAGATACAGGAAGGAAATAAGTGAATGCGGATGGGAGGATGTTTCCTTGCATCCGTAAGAAAGGGTGGGTTGAGAAAATTCTTGGTCGCTATTGTTAAGTGGCGGTTTACGTACGTGAAGGAGGAAAGAAAGGGGAAAGGGACGGGAGGTTAAGGTGGTATGTCGGGAAGGGAACCAATGCCTCAATATGAAATCAGGATTCGGGAGGTGAGATGTGAGTGCATTGTACGGCCAGAAAATATTGCACGGAAGAAAGATTGTCTGTGAAGTGTGTTGCCTACAGAACAAGAAATTTAACATAAAGTTCCTTTTGAAATATGAATGCAGGGCAGAACGAGAGACAAAGTCGGAAGTTTTGCCAGCCTAAAACGTTAATTAGATGATTTCAGAAAACGCTTATATTTCATTTCGAACTTCTTAGTAGGTGTTGTTGGAGGTACGTACTGTTTCAAACGAGTCTTTCCTATAAGGATAGGTTTACCGTCTATGTCAACTAAGACTTCGTTTGGAGATCCTGAGCCTATAAGGACCTTTTTAAAGTCTGGATAGTGGTTTGCAAGAACCAGGCTGAGAGGATGTGTCCAAAGTCATAACTTGAGAGTCCGGTAAGAACTCTGTGGGCGGTTTGCTGGATTCGACTTTTTTCTTAAAGTCAACGAATGCTTGATGCTTCTTATATTCAACTAAATCCCGCATTAACTTTAGTGCCAAAAGGCGGTCGTAGGGGAGGATAGTCAGGAATTGAGCGTGTCCCGAACCAACGAATGTATTCAGGTAACATATTAGAAACACATTCTAACAAAAATTCCTAAAAGTCTAGCTGGGTATAAGCTTGGTCTGCTAAATGCTTTTTGGAAAAGACATTATGGGAGAGAGGTTCGTTGGGGAGCTGAACGCATGAACGGTATTGGTGAATACGGGAACGAGGGACCTGATCTTGACCAAACTGACATAAGAATTTTGATTGGATAGTTGCCCAAGGTTGGGTTGGAAAGGTTCTGGGTGGAAAACAAGAAATGAGCAGGTCCAGCTAAGGATTTCTCAAAAATCTGCACACATTTCGAGTCTGACCAATTATTAACAAAGGCGATCTTGAGATTAAAAAAAAAATAATTCCGCGAATGGGTGCGTACTTGGATTATATATGTGGGGAATGATGGAAACTGTACCATTCTTTTATTTTGAGATTTTGTGATATTAAAAATAAAATAGTGTCTTAGTAGGTCCATTCTTTGAGTAACGATTGCTCTGTAGACTGAATCTTATAGACTAAAGGCTATTTTGTTGCTTTCTATTTCAGAGCTCGTTGAATTACGGTCTGTGAAGGTATTTTTGTAACAAATCTTTCATAATTACCTCTGCATATCCTAAAAATTAGTTTATTCCATGAATTACTGATGAGTAATATTCAGTTATTTTTACTAGTTATTTTTCTAAAACATACACTAGAAGACTTTCTACATTATTGTTACTGAATAAATGAGACCTCAATATTACGTCCTATTAAAATGCAAATACTGAAATTAAGAAAAATGAAAGTTTTTTTTCTACCCTCTATAAGGATAAATTGCCTTATAACAGATACTTTGGAAGGAAAAGGAGAAAAAGGTGTCAACTTCTGGACAATATGAAAACCGAACCTTCGGATGCCTTAACAGAACATAATTTGGATTTGTCTTCATTACGATATATGGTAACATCCTTTCTTTCGGTAAAAACTTTGGATTATGTATAGGCTATATTGATATTTTTAACAAAATATGCATACACATATAAAAAAAAGAATAGTTCCTATTTATATATTTTGTTTGAACAGATATATTGAACGTGTTGGAAATGGCGAACGAAAATATCATTTCTAGTAAGAGTGGATCAACTTAGAAACAATTCGACAATGAAACAATAACGTTTCAGACTCATTTATGACTCATACTTTATGTATTCATGAATTGTTTGCTAAAATGCTAAGTTTTCACAGAACACGAATCGAGATTGTAGACTGTGGCGTCCGTCATATTTTCAGTATTTCCTCTGTCAAGGAAGTCGTTATAACTCTAACTTGTAAGAACGAGAGAAATTGACTGTTTTCCATGTTATACGTTAGAAATATCAACATTGTAAATCATAAAATATTTCTTAATTTCCTCAGAGAGAATCGAACCGCGGGCCCTTAAATTACGAAACGAATGCTCAAGACACTACCCTAAGACTGCTCTTTCAAGTACGAGTCAAGAAACACTCATGTATGTAGTATTTGGCAAACGATTAGGCTTCCAATATATTATTAACGATGAAACACTGATTTCGGTCATGATAAAGTACTATTGTCCAGAGAATTTAAATTTAAATAAAAATCATACAATCACGCAGGAATACAAAGCAGAAAGTAATCTTAAGAGTAATTCGAATCATTAACTGGAATCTGGTGCCTCAGACCACTTTTAATCTGATTCACCGAATTTATCCCCATCGTGCACGTGGGTTTTCTCGGGACATTCCCACTTTCTCATTCCACCAATTCGTCAATTCACTCCTCAACCTAACAGGACATTAAACGTAAAGATTACGCTTTCAAACTGTTAACCCAAACCAAACCAAACCGAAAAACAGTTGTATTTTCCATTGCTCATTCACGTGTTCCACAAAAAAACATATAAGAGAAAAAACATGGGGAATCGTAATTCCATTCAAAAGTGAAACAACAGACTCATAATACGTTAACATAAAACGAAACCATTACATATCGTTTGGAACTTTTCCAAAATATATACGGATATTCTGAAAAGTGGCAGTATAGTATCCGTTTTCTAACAAACCTGAACCAAATTACGGTTCGTTTTCTGAAATAAACGGACACATTTTATTTAAACTTAAACCGAACCCAAACTAGTAAACCGACCAGAGATGGCGTGGGTCAAGGAAAACTTAACCCACGACCCACTGACCTACCACCCACCGTAACCCACTCTGACTCATAACCCACCACGAACCATCATCCATCGTGACCGACTCTGACCCATGACCCACCATGACCGACCACCCACCGTGACACACCCTGACCTACCACCTACTATGACACTCCGATCTACCAAAAGACATCGTCTACTCTGACACATGATCCGTGGCCTCTTGTCTATGGACTCAAGAGTTTACACTTGTAATAAAACCAGGTTGTGAAATTCTAACTTATCGGAGTTGAATTTCTACGGTCAATCGCTCAAATACTGCTTTGTTACAATAACGATGGATCTGACGATGGATAACGATGGACTTTACGATATAAAATGACAAAATGTTTGTCATGGGTAAAATTACGATGAATTTCAATTAAATTATAATGGTTTAGTTATTTCCTTGTTGAATTATCATTACTTTTCAGTGGGAAAAAGGATGATTTTTTTAAAGCTCCTAATCCAGATAGGTAAGTTCGTTCCCAAAGCAAGTAAGCTTGAGACGAATAACATTTTCCTCGTGGGTTTTCTCGGGACACCCCCATAAATGTGTCTGAAATGTGTCCCATAGTTTTGGAGCTGTATGCCTTTTAAAGTTCAGTTTTTCATGTTTTCGCCAGCCTAAAATTCCGAAAGGAAGCATTTGTGCACCTAGGTTGGTCTATACTTTTATGTTGTATTGGTGTCAGGAATCAATCCCCAAACGTTGTCTTTGTTGTTTTGGAACACCCTATATATGTATATGTATATTTGGCCCGAAAGAGCGGACTATAGAGGTTTTATCTCCAAAATTGAACTACATAATGGCAGTTGATGTCACGAGACAATAGTAACATCAACTACAATCTAGGTACTACAAGTGTTCCACCAGGGTCAGAGTGGGTCAATGGATCGGTGGGTCAAGTGGGTCGAGTTTTCTGAGTAGGTCCATGAGTCGTGGGTCAACAGCATGTAGCCCACAGCGACACACCACCCACCGCGAACCACCACCAACTATGACCCACTTAACCCACCACCCACCACGACCCACTCTGACCCATCGACCCACTGTGCTCATTGCATTGTAGACAGCATCTGAACAGCATATTTTTCGCCCTTGACGCTAGCCAAAGAAACTAAATCACGTTTCTCATTGGTTGCAGTTTGCAATTCCCCAAACTTCAGGAGTATGTATTGTGTATTATATTAGTAATATAACAAAATTGTTACTTTGTTGGAATTGTAGAACAACATTGAACAACGCCAAGTGAACTTTGTGGTGGACAAACACCGTGTGCGTGGGTTTTCTCGGGGTTCTCCCGTTTCCTCCCACTTTCTTCATTCCACCATTTCATTCATTACTCATCATCGCCGTCTCCTTTAGCCTAACCGGCATAACCGTGGGACATAAAACTCAAAAATTTCATTTCATTTTCAACATTGAACAACCAGCTGAGGTTAAATTTGTATCATTGCAGACAAGGTAGAACAAAACGAGGACTGCGAGGCTCCTAAACCATTCCTACTACTACTTATATTTAGTAGTAGTCCTGGGTTTGAACCCACACCAAAAGCAATTATAATTACTAGCGCATTGCGCTAGTACGCTCGGCCACGAAGACAGCCAGTTTCAGACATTTGACTTCTGCTATATTTATGCTACGTGGCGAGGAACTGATCCGCATATTTAGCTCCTATAAGTAGGGTCGAGCGTGATTTAAAAATAAGCTTCTGAACACTGATCACTTTGCCTACAGTTTACTTTCAAGGTCTCCATTTTTCTTTTTCATTTGTTTCTGTTTAGTTACCTGAGATGAGCATCTCTAAGTGGAAAAAGAACTTGAGGCATTTTTCGATATTGATATTTGTAATTGTAATAATAGCAATAGGACTTATACTACTCTTGGCTTTCGAAACACACAGACTATGAGTTTTTGGAGGAGCTAACTACTGGAAGAAATACATTTTTGAGCCACTGTAATATATAAATTATTATGGAAAAAATTGAATGTAACTATGTGTGTGCCTAATCATCACGGCCAAATTGCAGTCAAATGAAATGAAGTTTGGTATATAGTTAGGCCTTAATCCAAACTGGGATGTTATCATATTGCTTTCATTATAATAGTATCCTAATGGATAGTGGGGATCCGAATTTTTGCGAAAGAATTAATATCTAACAAGCAGTTCAACTTGCGGAGCCGAAATTCAATATATTAACTCCTTATTGAAAATGAACATAACGTGCCTAGAATTTTTTAAACTTCTCCGTTATGGAGAGGGGCGACACTCTCTATATATGATAAATTCATAGTGGGTTAGTTTATAAAAATAATCGAAAATGATCGATATTAGTTAAGAAACAAACAATACAGTGCTTCGCATCATATATCCGTATAACCTTGCCATTAGGAGCGGATCCAGGACGGACTTGTGGGGGGCGGTAGGTTGTAATACTGCTACTTAGAGATACTTTTAAGAACTTCAAAGTCTGGGATGGGTTTTATGGCCAAAATATGATAACTATATTCAGATTGAATGAAATTTAGTATTAAGGGGTTATTGAGGTTGCTGATTACGATTTTGCAACTAACGTTGAAAAAAATGGCGGAATAAAATTTGCAAAAGTCGAAAAAGTCGTAGAAATGTTCTCAAAAGTGGCGATAAAGGGGTTATTGAGGTTGCTGATTATAATTCTGCAACTAAAGTTGAAAAAACAAAATGGCGGATCCAAAATGGCGGTATAACAAGAATATCAACATACTTCGTAATTTTCACAATGTATCTTTAACAACATTCACTTTTTTCACATATTTTGATGAACAATTACTTGTTACTTACGTTCTTCTTTATTAGAAATGCATTATTACTTAATGACACAAATTATTGGTATTTGATTCGGTTATGATAACTGCAACGGGTTGTCACTGTAACATTAATGAGCAATAATTAACATCAACACGCTTCGTAATTGGCACGTTTTGGCAGCTACGTTTTTGTCGACAGCATTAATTAATTTTCAGACTACCATTCTACAAAATATGAACGTGGTGCACGAGGGTGCACATAATGTTTTCAACGCTTTAAGTTAATAAAAAATAAAAACAATGTGAAAATTTTGCCTGACTTGCGATTCAAATTATAAATTATTACATCATTATTACTAATTTTTCACTTCATACACTTATTCACTTCATACACTTTTCACTTCTTACCAGTACGATATAGGAAAGCTTTACAGATTTAAAAACTATGAACGCGTTCGAAAGTTACAACCGTTTAAACGGACGCTCACAATTCTTCTATTGTTCTCTACGCATTTGATCTGCTGAAGGGTCTACTTAAGGGTGGCTCAGGTAGTCGGAATAAAGTAAAAACCCTATCCTATTTATGGATTTGGGCCCTTCTAACATCACTCTAGCCAACTACATAAAAAATTCCTATATTACTAACTTTCGTTTTTTCACTTTTGGCCAGCCTTTTGCGTTTTCGCCCCACTGTGCAATGGTGCCAAAAATTTTCTAGTAAAATTCTGCTATTAACCCAACAAACCCTGGTGTCTTGTTTCTTTTAAGAGTTTTAATAACTTCCCATATTCCTTTCTCTGTACACAATTCGATTAACATATCATTAGCTGCAGGTGTAATTTGTGTCGAATCAGAAATGTCTACAAGATGAGTTAGATCTGTTGCAAATTCTTTGTCAAATAAATTTTTGAAATGTTTATATATGCATAAGGAAATATCCGCCTGTGATGACAGTATATTGCCGGAATCAGTTTCCAGTTTTGTAATCATTTGTTTCTGTCTTCCTGCACGGTGTTTAATCAACTGGTATAATGTTAACTTTTCGTCAGGTAAAATATCAGTATTTTGACATGACGTTCGAAGTTTTGCAATTTTCTTACATTGTAGCTATAATATTTTACGTTTGAAATATTTCACATCCCGGTAGAAACCTCAGTATTACCGTGAGAAAGTTTGGTTGTCTCTGCTAAACATTTCGTATAATAAACAATCGTATATTTATCTGTATTTCGTATTTCCCGAGTATATTGTATACAAAACCATTTTATATTTTTCTTAACCGACTTTTGCCACCACTGCGTTGTTGTGAAATATCGCTGCTTCTACTTAACCCATAAGTTCCATTCTTCAGGAAACAACTCAGTGAATTCTTGGTGTCTAAGAGCTGTGCATTCGTTTTCCAATGACATTTCCCATAAGAGACAAAACGCTTTCCTATGGCAAGCTCTAGTTTAAATGCAGAATGATCAGTGAAGGGCGCAGCGTAGACATTATATTAAACATTGTGAAATGATAGTACGATTAACATAGCGTTTATCTATTCTAGAGCCAGCATTATTCCTGATATATGTAAATAGCTGATCTCGTTTACTGTGAATGCCACAATCAACTAAATGGAATTGATCGATGAGGAGTTGTAATGCTGCACTATACGAGGGCACACCCTGACAGTCTTGTGGTCGAAAGTGACAATTAGTATCACCTATTAAAATCATGTTATTGAAGGTGTCTGTAAACAAATATAAAATGTCGGCAATATAAACACTTCTCGAGCTTCCCTGTTTAGATGCCCACTCGGAGCATATACCGGGTGCACCATTTATAATGTCCCACCTTTATAACAGAGGAACCAAGAGAGAGAGAGAGAAACGAAACTTTGCACAAAGAAACTACAGGAAAGGGGACATCTATCCATATATTGGGTAACATCACCAGGTGAACAGTGTTGCCAACCTAATATAAAGTTATTATTTTTTAAACGGAATGACCTAAATTTAATTTCATAATTCGAATCAGCAATGAAAACAAAGACGAAAGAAATGACACTCGCAGATCAATGTTGCATAATTTCTGAGAAATAACGTTAAACATGTGTCAAATTTAAACGCCTTTAACACACAGAAGGAATGAAGTAGTAACTATTTGTGCACATTAAATTAAATACTGGGAAGAACTTTTTAAAATGACTTCAAGTTTAGAAGAATCAGTTAAACAGTGTTGCCACAACAGAAGAGAGAAAAGTTGAGTTTGCAAATAGTGCAATAACTTGGAAAAGGTCCCTAGTACAGTATGGTTTAAAATTCATAGAGCAAAACAGTATATCATAAGGAGCATTGTCACGCTTATTTAACATCGATAAGTCAAATACTTACCAAGATATTCGGTACTTTGTAAAATCTGAGAATTTTGTGCTGTACAAGATGGTAACGCTGTTTCAAAATTCCCTTTTTTCCCTCAACGTTGGAGAAATCATGAAGAAATGATTAAAATGAAATAATGCATTAATGAATAGACATACAATGAAATGAAACCCATTTGAGTTCTTGAAGGGACTAATTAAACGTAAAGTGGATAAAGATTGTTCTTGAGTTAATAATACGAATTCACATTTCAACAAGATGGTAGAAATATATTTATGAGAGTTACCTAATAGCTATTTCGTGCGATGAATGTACTTATTCTCGTGGAACTTTAGGGGAGTAATATTGAAACAATTCAATATTATCTGTAAATATTACCGACTTGTTACCATTTCGTTTTCAAACACGAATGAATGAAATAAGTAACAGTTTGTTGCAATTGAAGCAATACAAACGATGGTTTCCAAGAACAATTTCATTGGCTGTGTTGTAGCTGTTGGGTGTAACCAAGATAATTGCCCACTTCCTTCGTTTGCTAACCTATGTCTAAGAGGATCATTCGGAAGCAATGTTCAAGAAATTGTACACACAAGAAATGCAGAATGTCATTATAACTGTCATACCGATGATCACTAACAAAATGGTAAATATTGCTTTGCGTTGACGCAATCCATATCGGAATAGTTTCCCAAGTCTCTCGCATTATCCATCAGGTCACGAAACAAATTTCCTTGTGTGGTATACTTAGTACAGATGAACTCTCACTTAGGAACTTAAAATTTTAAAGTCATTGGCCCTAACTAAGTTTTTTATTTATTATTATTATTTTGCTACCATATTATAAATCTCTGCAAGGGTTAGCTGTATGAGTTGTAGCCTATATGCACCAATGAAGTAGGCATTTTTTTAAATGGAAATACATAAATATATGTACCACAATATCCGTGTATTTTTTACATTTCTACTTTGCCATCAGCATATCAATCTGCACGTTAATTTCTGTATTTGTCAGCTCACTTATTGAATGTGTAGTTACAATTCATCGAATAAGTTTGAAACGCGCCACTGCCGTTCATGTGAAGCTCGACATAATGTTTTAAGCACATTTTTATGAATATTTGTCGTCCAGGTTTACTTTTGCCGCACCACTCGAAATAATTGTTCAAAAATTACAATTCTTTCACGAATTCCTTCTTATTGTTTACTAAATGATTTGCGCTGGTCGACATGAAAACATCTCAAATTGAATAGTTAAATTTGAAAGGATCTATCATAATCAATTGTTGAAAAATTAACATTCTTCTAGGACGTGTAAATACGGCGTCCGGATGTATGCATAAAAACTGCAATGCAAAAAACAAACAACCTGTGTTACTAGGCCACTAAAAAGCACGAATGCTATCTAACCGAGTCAGAGCAGGGCTAAGCTGGAGGGCCTGAGCTCTAGCTACAGGGAGCGTCCGAAGGGAGCAGGTGCGTCAGCGAAGGTTTGTATATGGGCCATTCCATCGTCACGGGCAGGACGTTTACACTACATTTTTGATGCTTTAAAGTTGTATATTTCTAAAAGTACAACATAAATTCTGCTAATTGTATTATATATGAGCAGTACAGACTTGGGAGCATATGTAGCTGATGTTTTCAGTATTTTTTTTCTGTTTAGAGTAGAAAATATTAATTCCTAATTGTCTGTCACGGGTGGGGACAAAAAAGAGAAGTGACTTTCGACACACCAAGTGAATGTTACAAAACTCTGTGAATTCTTGGCTCAAAATGTTTTTATTTAAACGGAAATGTATAAATGATGAAATTTTAAAACAAACTTCACATAATAGAAATTTGCCAAATATTTATTTAATGAATAAACTTAACTTTACTGTGTCACGGGCAGGACACATGGTTGTCACGGGCAGGATACCGTGTGAATCAACACACAACATCTCAATAAGAATGATTTCAAAAATGAAATAAAATGGAAAATAAGTTAATTTCTGCTGTTCTGTTATAGCATTTTACATAAATAATTATATTTACTTTAGTTGAGGCTCGCTTTTACCACATAAAAATAATAATATGTCGTACACTTATTTCTCACCACCTACACTTTAGGAAATGGTTTTATTTGCCCATTTACACCCACCTTGTAGAGAAATTCGTACAAAACACTGTCTAACAGTATATAAAATAGGTGCTGGTATCCAGTGCCCGTGCCGTGGAAAATCAGCGCCCGGGGCGAGAGTATACGACGCGTCGCGACGGCGCCCCCGTAAATATGAGTGAGATCGACAGACCAGCCGCAAAGCGTCACCATGGTTGGCGCGATGCATAAGAAAATTTTCAAAAATAAACTCTGCTTTTCCTTGATTTTGAGCACTTTTTAATACTGTTTTCCTTCCATTTTCATATATATATATATATATATATATATATATATTCCTCCTGAATTTTGCGCTCCCCTACTTTGACGCCCGGGGCCATAACCACGCTCGCCCCCCTCCCCCCGGGCACAGCACTGCTGGTATCAAAGGTATTATTTGATCGAAATGCACGTAAGACACATCTTCAACAGTCTTGAAAATTTTACCGCAATCGCTTACGGTCTTCATACGAATTTCGTTGACTTCTTCGTCCTCTTCTACTGGGCTTTGTGCGATAGTTGCATGTCTGTTTTCTTTTTCTGTCCACTAGAGAAAAATTCCATCAACAGAAATGTTTATTGTGCCATATCTTCAACAGCTGGTCTAACACAAGTCTTGTTAACATGCACAAGCCTTGTAAGTCGTCTCTCAGGATACCTTCATGGCTTTTGGAGTCACCATTTTCAGAATCTGAATAAAAGTCTATTAGACATTTAAAGATTTTATACGGATGAAGCTCTAATTTAAAAGTTCGACGAACTACCAAATTTTCACTGTCAAATTGCAGGAATAACTGTTTTGATTGGGGACATTCAATTGACAAGAGCATTTTCCCGTCTTTTATTCAAAACGTCTTTTTTTTTCTCAATTTCTGCTGATAGTAGTAAAACAGATATATTTTGAAACGAAGAGTTTAAAGCTGCTACGAAATTAGCAGCACATTCTACAATTATTTTGTTTTGTTTCATAAAGTTCCATACTGGCCGTTTTGTACGTACTTCAATCCCATCTACTGCTCCCTTGAAACGAACAGAAAGGTGACACTAATGATAATATTTATATGACATTTATTTTAAGTTAAAACATCATACTGACAGTAATACATAATCCTCTATTTAAGTAAATAATGTTCATGCTTAGAAAACTTTATTTTAGTACACATGGAATAATTTTCTATCTTGAATAACCAATGTACAGAAACTGTCCCACCAGTGGCATGCCCACTGTCACGGGCAGGACAAGTTTTCAAATTGAAATAAATCGAAATATATTGTTAGCATTAGTCCAAAATTTGGTAAATGTGAAGTACGCGTGAAAATTGTTACTTCTACTAAGTACGAACCACATTCACAAATTTAGTAATTCAGTACAATAACTTTTGGTAGTTTTCTGTCACGGGCAGGACACTTAAGTTGACGTTTATATCTTTAATGATATTATAAACAATTTTTATCCTGTAAACACTATTTCAACTGCAGCTTGTAGCAAAAAGAAGCATCTTGAATAGCTCGAAGTTATTTCAGCCAAACATGCACAATATACCGCAAAATGTTGCCGATAACAAGAATAAATATTTTCCTCCCAGCTGACATGTTACAAATTCACAACTCAGACTTAAAATTTTACGTGAATTCTAAGTATAAATAAGTTTTTCTTTGTGAAAAAGTAAATTTCGTTCTATTTACTTCATATATACGTAAAAATGCATTGATTTTAACAGTTTTCGAAAATTTGGGTTCAGGCTCACTTTCGCGTGGAATGGCCCATATGCAAAATTGAGGATAGTGAAAACGAGTGTATTTTGGCATATATAATTCGTAGATTAAGATTGTGCGTAAGTTTAAAGGTACTTAAAACTGCCTATTGTGCGCAAATTCACAGTCATTTAAGTTATGGAACGATACTTTGGGGTCATCATCCCTCCATTAAAAGCCTATCGAAAATACAAAAGATATGTGTGAGATTAATGCTCGGTCTCCCTAGTCGTGCACATTGTAGGTCAAGCTTCGTTAAATTAGGAATTATGACAGTACCTGCAATTTTCATATACAAATGTTTGCCTTACATTAAGGAAAACAATCATATTTATAATGAGTTAGGGTACTCTCATACTTATCAAACTAGAAACAGGGACCGTTTAGGATTAAAGGACACAAAAGACCTTTTACTATATGTTAGTTAAATTTTATAATTTTCTACCTATATTTCTAAGAACTTCCATTTCTGGCTTTTAAAAAAGAAGTTCAGAAATTACTTATTAATAATTGTATATATAGTGTTGAAGAATTTATAGAACTCAAAATTGATAGTTAAAATATTCGCATCTGTTATGTAGTGATCTTTGTTTATATTATGGTATGTTATATATGTAACTAAAATTTTCAACCTCTATTTCTGACGATTGTAATACATCTGATGTTCTCAGATGTTTCTGCAATAAAATTTATTATTATTATTATTATTATTATTATTATTATTATTATTATTATTATTATTATTATTATTATTATTATTAGTTTCAATAATACTTGTCACGGTTTCATACTTGTAGCGTTCCACTTGTAAACATAAAATACAACTTCTGTATACTGTGCATAAATACAGCACCGATGGAAAATAGTTTCTAATACAACCATCATTTATATGCACTCACTTATTTTATCCGTAGTAAAGTTCTCGTAAGGATTTTAGACTAGTAACCTACGATTGTAAACATAAAATACAGGTGTAGCACTTTGTATTTGCAGAAATATAAATATGTCTTTTCATGCGAAGTACAGAGTTTTACCTGTAGACCTTTCAAAATTTGGTGTGACAAAAGTAAATCAGCACCATATTTATTATAAATTTAAAGGTAAATAAATTGACGAAAATGCAAGAAGTAAGGCTGACGTAATGTACCACACACAGGCTCACGCACACGCACAACAATGCGTGATATGTTTAACTTTTGTAATATAGTGCTGAGGGGTTCACTAAAATTTTACTTAGGTGTTTTTTCTTTCTTTTTTATCCTTGAACATAAAATATGAGTTAGGATAGGTAGGTTGGCTTTGGTTAGCTTAGTAAAGTATACATTTGGTAAACTCTTTCTATGATACTTCACCAAACGTAAAAATATGTGAATTGTGCATTGATATCACAAAAATCACAGGATCAAGTTTTCTTTTACATACGCAGCACCTGGGTCGTAATTAATGAATTCATTCTACAGTGGATTGTTAACGAAATGTAAAATTTGGCTTTTTTGCGATACTTGGTATGCAATTATATTCATTATTTGCGTTCGTTTGCGATCATCATTACGAAATTAGACTCATATACTGTTCTTTAGCATGGCACATAGACTATTATTTGTTATAATACCAATAGTTTCTAATGTTTGCATTTAGTGTTTAGATGTACCGTTACGTACAATACAGTGTGTTTGAAAAAGAACTCCGTAGTTTTAATGTCTTCTAGAATCTGTCAAAGTAACATACACTATTCTAGTTTGTGGTGTTTGATTCATCAACTCTGCAAGTTTGGCTCTCTTGCAGTTGGCAGGTCTGCTTGACGTTGAGACGGCACCAATGGTGCTTTTCCCCTCTGTTTCCTGAGTTCAGTCCAACCAGGCGTGCAGTGCAGAGGAAACTAAGCAACAATGTGTACTTAATCCCACTGGACTTTTCTTTCGGAGCCACATAAAAAATTGAGTTTAACGTCCCGTTCACCAGCGAGGCTATGTGAGACGTGGATCTACTGATTAACTTGGAATCCGAACCACATGACCTCCTACAGGGAATCTAACCCGGGTCTCCCACGCCATAGCCACATAACAAAATGTTGTGTACAGTGAAAAGTTCAGAGACATCAATCATTTACGGAAAGAATCGTTTCGGCGGTTGGGACAGTTACACCTGAAATGTTGGTGAATACGTGGTGGGAAGTGTAATATCGTCTCGACGTGTCCAAGGCCACAAATTGATGCCACGTTGAAGTCTACGAACATTAAACAAAACTTGAAGAAATTCTCTTTCATGATATGTACTCATTGATGTGTTTTCATTCATTTCCCAATTAAATTTATACTTAAAACTAGGGAGTTCTTTTTTAAGTACCCTGTATTATGTCCCAGCAACTGTTCGGAATATTTCTTGCAATATATTGTACGACAGCCATTTCAAAAGTTCTGCACGTTGAAAATATTATGGACTTAAATAATTTATTGTACAAAATACTTCTACAGGCCTTCAGCACAATCTCCATACTTGTTTATGACAGCTTCCCAACATTTTGTAAATTCTTTATTCTGGATAGGATATCTTCTTTGTTGAGGTGTTTGATCACTCGGGCCACTTCACTGAAAGCTTCGTCAATCGAATGAAAACGTTTTCCACAGAGTGGTTCTTTTAATTTGGGGAACAAATCAAAGTCGGGTGGGCTCAAATAAGGACTATATTGGGAAGAAAAGTATTTCCCATCCATACTTGTCAAGTGTCACTCTTACTTGTAGAGCAGTATGTGGCCTTGTATTATCGTTCAGAATGAGGACACCAGCTGCAAGCATGTCAGAATTTCTTTCACGAATTTTCGGGTGGTAATTTTTTTTGCAGAAACAGCTTGTAGTATACGCCTGGTACAGACGTTCCCTGTGGCACTCTATTGTGGCCATCTCTCCATTCTTATCATACGCAAAGATCATCATGAGTTAAACCTTTGATTGTGGCCGGCGAAATTTCTTTGGGCGTGAAGCGTCTGAAGTGTTTTATTGTGACGACTGAAACTTCAGTTCTGGTTCAAACTCTCGTATCCAGGTTTCATCAATTGCAACAGTTCTTCGTAAAAACTGATTTCCTTGTATTTGATAATGTTGAAGAAATTTTTCTGCGATTCTTTTGCGACATACTTTCTGCTCTTTACTCAGATCGTGCGGAAGCCATCTCATCTTCAGCTTCTCACTAATGATTCTGTAAACTGGAGTGACGGACATTTTGGCCTCATATGCAATTTTCTTACATGTTTTTGTCTATCCTCTCTCAAAATGTTTTTCACAATAATCTCAGAGGTGTAGTCTGTTGCCCCGTAGCCTAAATGGCATAAACTTGGGACGTTATACAGAAAGTTAAGCTGCGCTAAGGAATACGATGTCACATATAATTTGCAGAAGAACTATGGAATATTCTTTACACAGTGTTTACTATTTTGTTTCCAAGCATACCCACCTTTGCTAACGCGCCAGGTGCCTATAGACACCTTCAGTTTCGACTAATTTCGCCCTGCCCTAACTTGGTTAAATACTTCCTTGCTTTTTCTGCACACTGTACTCGTTTAATGCCACCACACTACGGATCCAACCGTTCATGCACCCACCAGGTTCTCCGTTTCTTAACCGCAGATACATTTCTTGTTTTTAATGGCCATCTAACACAGGTTGTTTAGTGTTTGCTCCACTATAGCTTTTATGCCATATATCTATGTGCTGTATTTTTACTCATAACGTTTGAGTCCTCATTAGGCAATCGACACCTATGAATCCATAAATGCAACTCATTTCTTAAAAAAAATAGTAAATTATTTGTACTCAATTTCGTGGTGAATGAAATGCAAAATAAGTTGTGTATATTCCCCTAAAATTGGACAGTACGTATAAATATTAGATAATCTGAAAAATTTTGCTACCATTTAACAGAACTTAACCTATCCATTTTCAATTAAAATTTGGCAACTATTAATATCCACGTCTTGTTGTCTTTTGTCTTGAAATATGTTCTCTTTTCTCTATTCGTTCAGTTATTTTTTGTTCTGTAGTTGGTGACTGAGTTTGTCCATCATCCTGTAATAATTCTGTTGGAATGAAGTTTATTATCTGCCGTTGCAGAACACCTGTAGATGTAGATGGCAAATTTTGTTGCTGTTTCACTGTAGTTCTTCTTCTGTTTAAAGGACACCTATTAGCTACGTGTACAACTCATCCACAAATAAAACACGTGAAGGTTGTCCATAATAGATAATCGAGGCACGAAAGCCACTTATGGTAAGACGAAATGGGATATGTTGTTTTATTTCCATTTCTCCTATACGTTTGCCATTATTTACTTTATATTGAAATTTGTCTGACCACTGTTCATTTGAGACAAGCTTCTAGAGCGCCTATACGCTCCCTCCTGATGTACCCAAGATGATCTTATGTACTCATGTGTGGTCGTATCATTCTTGGGGATGATCATATGAACTCTTGGTCTATGACCCCTGATCAGGTACCCAGCGCCAAAAATTTTCCCCTAACCGACGCAATTGCTACAATCACCGTCTGTTTCAATATTCAACAGGAACCTAATTCGAAAATTTGGAACATTGAGTTATGTTGATAGATTCTTTCTTACTTTTTTGAGGGGGGAAGAGTGGGGCAAAGTGGCTCAGTGGTAGAGCGCTTACCTCTGCTGCGTAAGTCCCTAGTCGGCTAAGTGAGTTTGTGATGGACAACATCGTGTGCATGAGTTTTCTCGAGGTATTTCTACTCCCTCATTCACTCTCATTCCACCTATAAATCATCTGCGTCCCTTAGCGTAAAAGTAAAACGTGTGACCTGAAACCGGAAGATTTCACTTGTCTTTCCTTCTTTTAGTGCCCACACTATATATATATATATATATATATATATATATATATATATATATATATATATATATATATATATATATATATATGTTGTTTCAAAACAACACCGACAAGTTTGGGAGATGATTCGTGACACCAAGATAACACGGGAACTTTAGACCAACCTGGGTGCACAAATGCTTCTTTTCGGAGTTATAGGCTGCTGAAAACATGAAAAAAAAAGAATTTTAAAGATCCGTAGCTCCAAAACTGTGGGATCTACCGTAATGGGTTCAAGGCTTCACTTAGGAATAAGTATGTGCTTTATCAAAATATCTAAGTTTCAGAATCCTAAGGTACTTCCGCATAATTTTTATATAGGTGATTGGTGAATACTTCAAATTATATGCCCGTAGTAGAACTCCTTCTAAAAAAAAAGTACTTGCGTGACCACCTTAGGATTCTGAAACATTAATTTTTCGATCAACGCACATATTAGTTCCTAAGTGAAATCTTGACCCGACTACAGTACAACGTAATCGTTGAGCCCTAGTTCAAATAAGTGAGTTGCACACGTATTAAATTAGCACAAAAACTGCAAATGTTGCTTTGTTCGAATGCATTTATTGTATAGTTAAATCTAGGCTGCTTACAACCATCATACCACCATATGTTATATCGTTGCTATCGTTACAGAATCAACATTCAAAGATACAAAACATTTATATAATTATAACTTCTTAAAATATATGTAACTTCTTCTTCTAACCTATATAAAATAATTAAATAGTTGGCTAGTTTATAACACCTTTGATTAAAATATCTAAATGGTGCAGGTAAAGAATAATACATGCATGCCGAATAATACATGCTGTCGTTCTATCTTTATGGCTCCCGACAGGACTTCTTGAAGTGATTTAGCACTTCTAGAAAGAATTCTGGACCGTATGACAACTTTACAAAGATAAGTATACATTAATTATTGGATAGCCCTCGTATATACAAAATTCACAATACATATTAATACATATCTTTATATTCCTTTTTATTTATTCTTTATATCAATTATATTCTTTTATAATTAATTATACTTCAAATTCTTTATAATATCGTAGATGAGGGTCTATTCCAAAAATTATGAACAATTAAAAATTTGTTTTTGGTCCAAGCATATTTTTTTTTAAAGTAACATGGTCGAGGCTCTTTGAATATTTAAACTCATTATAAAATAAGGATGTTACAAAATATATTTCCTGCATTTGATAATTAGGTGTCACATATATTCATTACATAGGTAAAATACGACATAGATAATATAGAATTCAGAAGAAGAAAAATAAGATGAAATTGTGATAAGAAAAATCAACAAAATTGATGTTAATTAAATTATAAGATAACGTGGTTTAATATTGGATCACAACTGATTAAAATGAAATATCAGTTAACATACAAATATTAAATTAACATATAAGGATAGCATAAACATTAACAAAATCCTAAGTACAATCTAGTAAAGTACATTGTATTCCGCACTCTTGAGTATGTTCCGATCGATCACATAAAGATTCTGAATTTGAGTTTCTGTTACTGCAAACTTGTCCATCTAGGAATCTATTTTGTGACCAAGTACGCTGATTCGTATTGCAATTTCTACTAGGAATCCTATTATAATTCCGGTAATTTCTGTTACCGTTACCATATCTATAATTAGGTTGAGTTGAATTGCCGGTACTATTTTGATTATTTGTTCTAGTACCAAAATAATGGGCACTATTTCCTTGAGAATTAACACTATCTTTATTTTGAATATTTAAATTTCGAATGTGCGCATAATTAATATTATTACGTCTAGAGGTAACCTGACTTTTTTCTGGATTTCTGCTATTTCTTTGTGCTAGAAATTGACTTTCGTAGCTCTGAACTAAAATGATTAAATAATTAAAATTGACACATTGAGCGGTCATCAACATTTGTTGTAATCTAAATGGTAATAAAATACGGACAGAAGCTATTATACGTGATTCTGGTTGGTTTGGGTTGAGTGCTTTTAATTCATTGTATGTAGCCACTACAAACTCAGTAACATTTTTATGTATCTTAGGGTCAAATGATTTCGTTCTTAGCAATGCGTCCCTATTTGCTAACATGAAGTCGTTTTCATAGTTTGCCAATAGCGCCTCTTTAAAATCAGAATACCCATTAATGTTATCTCGGATTGCTTTGTACCAAGTCAAACATGGGGGCAATAAAACATGAGGAAGAAGTTTCATGAATTTCGACTCTTTAATTCCCATTAATTCGCACTCATCCTCGAACTTTTCTATAAATACCCTAGCCGGGATATCCTCAGGCACACCACTGAATTTTGTTAAGGATTTTATTTCACTGAATCGCAAAGGCGTATCAGTACTATAAGATTTAGAACACTTACAGTTACCGTGAGAGTTCTTACTCCTCCGTGTAGGATGCTTCGTTCTTCTTCCTGATTCGGTGCTCGCTTCACTATCAACCGATGATCCGCTATCTTCAAAAATTACTTGGGAATGAGGTGTTGGTTCTGTCCTATTATCAAGAGGTTGATTGATATTCCTAGGTCCATTATCGCGCTCCATCTCCTTAGCAAAAATATACTTTTCCTGGAAAGTATGAAACTCCTCTTGAAGTCCTTTAATCCTATTAGAATGTTCGTTTATAACCGATTCTATAACTTCGACGGTATTTTGTACTTCGGTATAAGTTTCAGCTACCTTTTCTATTTTCTGTTCGCATTTCTCAAATCTGGCATTAATTTGTACATTCATTTGGTTCTGCTGCTGATGTAACTGTTCCCATTTATGGTCGTTTCTCTGCTGTAACTGTTCCAGCCGCTGATATATATTATCTTCTAGTTTGTGTTGAAGTCGGTTCATTTTGTCATCAAATTGGTCTTCAATTTTATGCTGCAAAGCATTCATTTTGTCATCCAACTGCTGTTGAGAACTGTTCATTTGCTCTTCAATTTTATGCTGCAAAGCATCCATTTTGTCATCCAACTGCTTGTTCATTTGCTCTTCAATTTTATGCTGCAAAGCATCCATTTTGTCATCCAACTGCTGTTGAGAATTGTTCATTTGCTCTTCAATTTTATGCTGCAAAGCATCCATTTTGTCATCCAACTGCTTGTTCATTTGCTCTTCAATTTTATGCTGCAAAGCATCCATTTTGTCATCCAACTGCTTGTTCATTTGCTCTTCAATTTTATGCTGCAAAGCATCCATTTTGTCATCCAACTGCTGTTGAGAATTGTTCATTTGCTCTTCAATTTTATGCTGCAAAGCATCCATTTTGTCATCCAACTGCTTGTTCATTTGCTCTTCAATTTTATGCTGCAAAGCATCCATTTTGTCATCCAACCGCTGTTGAGACACATCAGCTTTTCGTTGCAAGTCGTTCATTTGACGAGATATTTGTTTAAGTACATCTGCCAAATTTTCAGATGTACCAGTTTAACTTTGATTAGTTCTACTGTCGTTAACTTCACTATCTGATAAATCCATCTTAGTGCTTCTATATATTAACTTTCCACTCCTCAAGATGGTATAATTATTAACCGACTCAATGATGTATGTAGTTTAGCTATACTTTCAAACAGTACACAATGAATAAAACAATTTTGTAGCACTCACTTGTGTTCTCTGCTAAACTTGGTTTACTAAACTTCTTACCAGTTTTTAGCTACTCCCGGTGTGAAGGCACCATTATACAACGTAATCGTTGAGCCCTAGTTCAAATAAGTGAGTTGCACACGTATTAAATTAGCACAAAAACTGCAAATGTTGCTTTGTTCGAATGCATTTATTGTATAGTTAAATCTAGGCTGCTTACAACCATCATACCACCATATGTTATATCGTTGCTATCGTTACAGAATCAACATTCAAAGATACAAAACATTTATATAATTATAACTTCTTAAAATATATGTAACTTCTTCTTCTAACCTATATGAAATAATTAAATAGTTGGCTAGTTTATAACACCTTTGATTAAAATATCTAAATGGTGCAGGTAAAGAATAATACATGCATGCCGAATAATACATGCTGTCGTTCTAACAGTAGGTCCCATAGTTTTGGAGCTATGGACATTTAGCAAGCATTGGGAATTTTTACCCCTTGAAATTATTACCGAGGGTAATAATTCTCTAGGGAATTATTACCCCTACAAATTCACAATAATTTGAAATGTTTGAACGGAGAATCATCCCAAATCAAAAGATACATCAAAAAAGCACTCCGACGATGGGGTAATAATGCACTAGGGAATTATTACCCCCCTACGAATTTTAAAAAATTTTGAAAATTTCAACGGAAAGCCATACCAAATCAAAAGATACATCAAAGAAACACATCGACGACGAGGGTAATAATACGCTAGGGAATTATTACCCCTACGAATTCTCAATAATTTGAAATGTTTCAACGGAAAATCAGACCTAATCATAAGGTACATCAAATAAACACTCCGGCGAGGGGGTAATAATAGCGGGAAAATAAAAAATTCTAAGCTAGCTAAATTTAGAATTTGAAGCTATCTCACTACAAATGAATTCAGCCTCAAATTTTAAAAGTGCTCTCCTCGTTTATTTAATTGGTATATAATTTCATCTTGGTTGTACAGAAAATTACAAAATTAGTACAAAATTGAAAACTATTTAAAATTCATATCTGAAAATGTTGCACTATAACTAAATGGACACTCCAAATTTTGAAATGACTGTCCACCATTTACTTGAATAGTACAGAAGAAACGTGTCACGAAAATATATATATATATATATACACAAAATTTTGAGCTAGTTAAATTTCGAATTTGAACATGTCGCACTACAGGTCATAGAAGTGGCTAATATTCTTTTTTAGTTGGACGGTACGTTGTTTTTCCTTAGTGCTACAAAACTTAGACTTAACTCTGAACTTGTTATAATTCAGATTTTGAAAATTCACACTACAGATGATCGAAGTGGCTCAAATTCTAGTTGAAATTCAAATTTGGAGATGTCGCACTACAGGTGATGATCGAATTCGCGAAAATTTTGAAATGGCCTTCCATGCTCATTTGAATTGTAAAAAAAAATGTTTCTTAGTTTAATAAAAATGGACAAAAATTTGACAAAATCCTCAGCTAGATAAAATTCAAATCTGATGTCACACCACAAGTAAATGGGTCCTAGATTATCGGGTATTCGACGGGAGTGATAATAATTATGTAAGGTAATATTAACCGATTCTTGTCGAGATGTTTCTTTAAGGGAGCTGTTCATATGGTATGGTATTCCGTTCAAATATTTCAAATTACCTAGGTATTGCGAATACGAGCGGGGTAATAATTCGCTAGAATATTCTTAACCCTCTCGTGAGGGTGATACTATGATCTATATTTTGGTATATGATTTTCCGTTCGAACATTTGAACATATTGCAAACTTGAGGGGGGTAATAATTCCCTAAGGTATTGTTACCCCTCTCGCCCAGCTGTTTCTTTCATGTATCTTCGGACATGGTATTATTTTCCGTTGATAGGTTTCAAATTACTTAAAATTCGTACGGTGTAATAATTCCCCAAGTATTATTACTCATCGTTTCGTTGTTTCTTTAATGTATCTTTTAATGTTATGACTTTTCGATTACACGTTTGATGTTGTTGGGAATTCGAGGGGGTAACTATTCGATAGGATATTATTACATTTTCATCGAGGTGATACTTTGATGTATCTTTCGATATGGTATGATTTTCTTTTTAAACATTTCAAATTCTTGGGAATTTGTAGGCGAGTAATAATTCCCTAGAGGATTATTATCCCCTCGTCGGAGTGTTTCTTTGATGGATCTTTTGACTTGTAACGATTTTACGTTGAAACTTTTCAAATTATTCTGAATTCGTAAGGGGTAACAATTCCCTAGGGTATTATTACCCTCCTCGTCGGAGTGTTTCCTTGACGTATCTTTTGATTATGTATGATTTTCCGTTTAAACTTTTCAAACTATCGATAATTTATAGGGGATAATAATTCCCTAGGGCATTATTACCCCCCGGCGAAGTGTTTGTTTGATGTATTTTTTGATTCAATACCATTTTTTGGTGAAACATTTAAAATTATTGAGAATTCGTACGGGGGTAATAATTCCCTAGGGTATTATTATTCCCTCGTCAGAGTGTTTCTTGGATGTATGTTTTGATATTGTTTGATTTTCGGTGGAAAGTATTCAAATTATTGATAATTCGATAACAATTCCCTTGGGTATTATTACCTCTTCGTTAGAGTGTTTTTTTGATGTATCTTTTCATTAATTATGATGTTCCGTTGAAACTTTTCAAATTATTAGGAATTCGTGAGGGGGAAATAATTCCCTAGGGATTATCACCCCCTCGCCGGAGTGTTTCTTTGATGTATCTTTTGATTCGGTATTATTTTCCGTTGAAACTTTTCAAATTATTGAGAATTCATAGGGGATATAAATTCCCTAGGGTATTATTAGCCCTCTCGTCGGAGTGTTTCTTTGATGTATCATTTGATTTGGTATGATTTTCCGTTAAAACGTTTCAAATTATTGAAAGTTCGTAGTTGGGGTCATTCCACGTCAAGTGAACCAAATTTATGACCGTTTTGAACTTGACCACTTCCGAATTTTGTAATATTTGGTGTGTATGAAATACTTCTTAGAGACAGAAGATATAGCAAAGCTTCAGATTTTTATATAACATAGTTGTCCAGTAGCAGTCCTTCAAAGTGCGAAAAAAGCACTATTTTCTGACGCCATGTATTCACAAAATTAACAATTTCTCAGGCTAGAATAGAGGTAGGAGGTGGAAATTTTAATTTCAAAGTTATCAAGAACAAAATTTGACCTTGAATTTTACAAAAACCTAACTCTTAAAAATTTTGAAAAAAAATGATAGAAACATGTGAATTTCGACACCATGTACAGAAAGTTTGATGATGGGACCGCAATGGGATCAACTGTTTCAATTTTTTAGGAAATATGATATGGTGAGAAACCGACATTTCTGACAGAGGAAACTGGTATATAAAAATGTGATTTTAAAGTTGCTATTTTGTAATCTAAATACATTTTATTTTCAAAACTGACTTCATACTGCGCAGTGTGGTTCATTCCACTAAAATTATACCTTGCTTTCCAGATTGGGAGCATTAGAGATATAATCGCTCTGTAGTACTGAGCCGTCTGCTTGTATGAACTAGTTTAAACTTGCTCCAGTCTGCTTACTGCTAGATTGAGGAATCTTTAGTTGTGTATTTGACCTGCTGTGTGTAGGCTGCACGAAGCTTGGCTGTTTTCAGTGCAAAAGTGTGGTGTTAGTGATAGTCACATGTAGGTGGTGAGTATACATTTCCAATATGGCAGAAGAAGTGAAGACAATCGACTATATTTTGTGTTGCAACCTGCTGAAAAAAGACATACATACAAAAGTGAAAAGAAGTCTCCGGTGCGTTACAGATTGGATGTGTAATAGTTATGACTATATTAAGAAGGGCATGAAAATATGCGATAGCTGTAGGAAAGAACTGAATAAGATGACCCATATGGAAATAGGAGAATGCTCATCCCTAAAGACAGTGGAAGTGTGCCAGGCCATAGTGTTGAAGACTAACAGTTTGTAGATATGCATGAAATGTTACACTACCTAAGTCAGCCTTTGATCACCCTTAAGAAGTCACCTGTATCTAAGGTTAAATTAATATGAACATTATACTGTAATAAAAAATAATGGAAATCAGTAAATGTTTAACAGAGAAAGTACTTACAGCTGCA
The DNA here is from genome assembly GCF_964235325.1 of Thermobia domestica. Taxonomy (NCBI): domain Eukaryota; kingdom Metazoa; phylum Arthropoda; class Insecta; order Zygentoma; family Lepismatidae; genus Thermobia; species Thermobia domestica. Next base: position 137,496,886 of record NC_137463.1, on the reverse strand, counting down.
AATATCGATTCAGGAGTAAGTGTTCAAAGTATCTATTAATGTGAAATGATTCAGCAACTACAGAGAAAATTCAAAGAACAGAATATGAGTGTTAGTGCTAAAGTTCAACTTTTAACAGTGTTACCTCAAAGTTGGACGTCCAAGAAACTCCAGGAGGATTTGAAATCAGAAATAGAATGGCCAGAAAAGTGAAAGTGTTGGTGAATGAAGATGGCGTTTTAGCCACACAAAATCCAAAATCTGGAACGATGTTAGATCAGACTGTAGTAGAAAAAATGCATGCCTTCTAAAATAGTGAGGATATAAGCCGCCAAGCACCAGGAAAAAAAGGCTTTGTGTCAGTGAAAACAAAGGATGTTGCTCGAATTCATGTGCAAGAAAACTTTGTATTGAAGAACTTACGGGAACTATATAAGCAGTTCAAAAAGAATCATCCCAATGAAAAGATCAGTTTTTCAAAATTTGCTGATTTACGACCGAAACGCTGTGTCATGGATTTTGGCACTAAACCCACATAGCCTGTGTATGTACAGCACATCAGAACGCGAGACTAATGCTACAAGTGGTGAAAGCTCTAAATATTACACTTGGCGATTGCACAATAATAACATTGGAATTTTTGTTTAGCCAAGATCATATGTGGTAAGCCAAGTGCAGCATATCACCTGAATAAACGCCCTTCACGTCCTGGTTTAGAAAATTTCAAAGCTGGATTAAGCTTACAGTTAGATGAAGAAATGGTGGACAATATCACCTATAAACAATGGGTATCAGTTGACAGTGTCGAAAACAGCTGATGAGTTTGTCGAATGTCTGTGTGAACAGTTGTTGATGCTTTATCTCTTGAAAACAGGGCGTATATTATAACTACTTAAATGAGAACATGAAGGTTTACTAGGCTGAGGGGTGCATGGTTTTTTGCAGAAAACTACTCATTTGTGTTGCAAGATCAGGTTCAATCATTCCACTGGAACAATGACCAAGCTACCATTTTCCCAAGAGGCGTCTACTACAGAGATTTGAATGGTACAAACTTCAAAAACACTGTATGCATCTCTAAAAGTCTGCAACATGATACGGACGTCGTTCATTTATTCCAGACGAAACTTATCTGTTACCTAAGATCACAGTTGCTTCTAAATGTGGAAAAAGTATATTGTTTCTCTGACGGTTCGGCAGCACGATTTAAAAACAGAAAAATCCCAAATATATGTCATCATGAAACTGAATTTGGAATCAAGGCTGAATGAAATTTCTATGCTACTGCCCACGCCAAAGGTGTGTGTGATGGGCTTCGCGGAACGGTAAAAAGTCTTGCAGCAAAAGCAAGTCTGCAGCGACCATTTCAAAATCAGATTATGACCCCATCACAATTGCTCACATGGTGTGCGGCAAATACTGACTCCATGCATTTCTTTAATTTCCGTACAGAATAACGCAAGAAGGCAAAGAAATTACTGGAGACAGATTTATCCTCGCAAAGCTAATACCAGGTACACAGAAGTTCTACAGCTTTATCCCTGTGCCTGAGACAGTATTACAAGCTAAAATATTTTCCACCAGTGAGCAGTCTCATACTTTCACTGTCTCAGGATGGGAAGATTCAAAACAGAGAATGAATCTAGCTGACGAGAATGAATTTGTAACATGCAAGTACAACAGTAAGTGGTGGCTGGGAATGGTTTTGAACAAAACAAATCAGTACAGATGGTGAAAGTAAAATTCCTGTACCCTGCAGACCCTTCTACTTTATATACCCAAGTGACTATACAAATATCATGGAAGTGTCTCTCTACTCAATCCTTACTGTCGTGGATCCCGCATGTTCCAAGGACCGTACATACCACCTGTGTAAGTTATTTGTGTAAAGTTATCCAAATTATTTGCTAGATCAGAAATGTCGATTTCTCACCGTATCCTATTTCTTAAAAAACTCAATCAACATGATCCCATTGCAATCCCATCACCAAACTTTCTATACAGGATGCCGAAATTCGCATGTTTCTACGAAATGTTCTTTAAAATTTTTCTGAGGTAGGTTTTTGTAAAATTCAAGGTCAAATTTTGTCCTTGATGACATTGAAATTAAAATTTCCTCAAAAGTAGTCATATTGCATGTTGCATATCGAATTACAATATCAACAATTTTGTACAAATTTCATCCTTCTATCTCTATTCTAGCCTGAGAAATCGTAAAATTTTGAAATAATAACGATAGAAAATGGTGCTTTTTTTCGAACTTTGAAGGATGCTATTGGACAACTATGTCACATAAAAATCTCAAATTTTGCTATTTCTTCTATCCCTAAGAGTAGTTTATGTATAACAAAATTAAAGAGAACAAAATGGTCAGTTTTCGGTGGTTCACTTGACGTGGAATGACCCGTTGGGTAATAATTTCCTGGAGTATCATAACCCCCTCGTCGGAATGTTTCTTTGGTGTATCTTTTGATTTGGTATGATTTTCCGTTGAAAGTTTTGAAATTATTGAGAATTCGTAGGGGCGTAATAATTCCCTAGGAAATTTTCACGCCCCTCGTCGGAGTGTTTATTTGATATATGTTTTGATTGGGTGTGGTTTTGCGTTGAAACTTTTCAAATTATTAAGAATTCGCAGTGGGGTAATAATTCCCTAGGTATTATTATTTCCCTCGTCGGAGTGTTTATTTGATGTTTGTTTTGATTTGCTATAAGTTTCCATTGAAACTTTTCCAATTATTGAGAATTCGAAGTGAGTTAATAATTACCTAGGTTATTATTATTCCCTCGTCGGAGTATTTCTTTGATTTTTTTATTTGGTATGAGTTTCCGTTGAAACATTTCAAATTATTGTGAGTTGGTAGAGGGTAATAATTCCCTAGGGTATTATTACCCCCTCGTCGCAGTACTTCTTTGATATATCTTTTGATTTGGTATGATTTTACGTTAAAAACATTTCAAATTATTGTGAATTTGTAGGGGGTAATAATTCCTTAGGGCATTATTACCCCCCAGTAATAATTCCCGGGGTAAAAACTCCCTGCTACACCGGTTCCGGACGTATAGCCTAGGGACTCAGTGTTTTAATCCGATCCTGAATTGTATGAAGTACGAATTCATCATTGACTGCTAGCAAGGAGAAAAAATAAATGTTCTTATTTTAAAAAACGAAGGAAATATAAAGTAATGTAACAAACTTCTGTGTTCTCTTCTTTTCTGACTAGTATTTAGTTCCGTTCCCTAGAACAAAAAGAAATCAAAAGTTGAGGAATGTTCATAATTTTCGTAATTAATATTTCGTAATTTCGTTTTGCTTGAATAATCTTATTTGACTTGTATTATTGATGGATTCGCTTACTTTTTGGAAACTCTGAACAAATTTATTTGTGATCCTATGAAGAAGTCACTGTTTAAATTCCTTCGGAAAGTCGGATAGAAAATTTGTTAAAATTGATCCCTATGGTCCATGACCCCTGGAAACAATGGTCCCTGAAGCCCATGACCCTCAGAAGAAGATATTGGTCCCTGTAGAAAAAAGAAAATGGTCCTTTTAAAATATTCGGACTGTAGAAAAATTTATTTTTTGTATTATTTTTTAACATTTCAAATTATTTTGATGAAAGTATGCTAAGCATACTCATTGTTAAAATTAATTGTTATGTAATAATTTTTGCGGATCGTTTCTTATAAAAATAATACGCATATGTGTTGAATGGTATTTTTATTCTCTAGTAATATTTTTTATTCTTTCTTAAAAATTACCCAAATAGAACAGCTATGCTGTGATCGTATTAAAATTGGGAGGGAATAAACACTATTTATGCGGGACTTATCATTTCTGTACATGTTCGCTTCTTGTGAAAGTTAATGATGTTCGTACTTATAGCAGGATGCGGAACAGAACTTCAGATATGACCTTCTCTGCTGAACTCAAGAGACTAACTGAAGTTTTCGCGGGCTATCGGAACCTGGATGGGCGAAAGTGAAAGTTGGTGCTGTAGGGTACGTGACATTGCTAAAAGCCAATAGAAAAGAAGTTTGACATCACAGAATGACGACAGAGCAATAGAAAAGAACTTCGGCGCCATCAAGGTTGAACACGAGATTACTTTGTGACTATGAAAATACTTTAAATACATGTTATAAGAGAAAACTATATACATACATCATGCAGTTTTGTGAGAAAAAGTAACCTTGCAATGTTAACACTGAAGCATCATCGCCTGATGGTGAAACAGAAATATACCAATCATCGTCAGATGAAGGATTTGATACAGACGCAATAGAATCACCAGTGCTAACAGTTTCAGAAGCCCTACCATCATTTCCACCTGTATTATCAAGAACATCGGGATTTTGGAATTTAGACTGTTGTAATTGTCTAAAAGTGGACCGTGAATGAATAAAGAAGGCTATTGAGAAATGGGACTTCAGCGATACATTAATATGCGACGGTTGTACAGAAGGATCCTATCATGATTTTGCTCAAGATTGTATGAATGTGACCTCAAAGTTTGGTAGCCTCAACCTGGGGTATTATAGCAAGTCCTAGTATTGAAGAAGTTGTGGTTTATCTGTATACAAACAAATACATTATTGGAATATTAACAGGAGAAAAATTCTCTGAAACATGCAAAATTGTTAAGAGATACAGACTATCTGCCGGAATTACTGGATCTTTCATTAGAAAAGAAACTGAATTCTAACATTCCGGATTTAAAAAAATATATTCGAATAGTGCTAAGGTCTGATGTGTATTATGTACTGCTAAAAATATTAATACGAATTGTGTATTAAAAAGATAAAAGTATACTTACGTAATAATAATCCAATTGAATGTGTGGAGTGCAAATTAAATATTTTTCATGATTGTACTCATCTTCATAATACTGGAAAATTTGTAGCGAAGTATTCATCTCTTGATAAAACTCTTTGTGAACTCTTTGAAGTGTTTGAACAAGAACATAGTGTAATCGCATTTGTATGCTTTATGCATAAAACTTGTGTTTTAAAAAATGTAGAATTTGTTGGACAAATTATACCTTTTCTCATTCAGCGCACAAATGAAATGTCACCATGCGTAAATCAATATATTATTGATATTCAAGATTTCAAATGGAATGATAACAAATTCACTATTCGTGAGTTTGTCTAACCTCATGCGATGATACAATAAATTACAGACAATAAAATACAATTTATTGCCATTAGGTTGCCAAAAGCCAATTGATTGGTTAACATTAAATTTACACGGTTTGAAGTGGAATAGCAAAACTGAATATACTGTATCATTCATACGGAACCTTCTATATCAATTACGTGCAAAGAATTCAGCCTTTTGTTGCAGTTTTAGAGAAATTTCTTTAGATTAAGAGAATATCTGCATTAGATAATGTTATTGATTTAGAATCAAAACATTGTCATTCATTAAATGAATTGTGGGGAGACACATTTAATGAATATTGTTCTATTCACACAAATATTGTAAAGAGATCAGGATGTGCATATTGAAATGCACAACAGTTGAATTATTGGTGGAAGTATGAAAGATGATCAGCATTAAATAATGCATTTTCAAGATTGTAATGTAGGATTTGTAAATAAAATGCAGGAATGTAATTCATTTAAAAACTTATTGTATAAAAGAATATTTCTGTTTTCTTTTTGAAATTTCTTTACACCTTTATAAACGATATTGTCATTCTTTTTGTAATTTTCTTATTAAACATTTTAAACACTTTTTAAATGAGTGATTACAAATAATATGATGCAACAAGAATAAAAGAAAATACCCGCATAACAGAATCATCGTACTCATATGGTTGATTATTTAAAAATATATTTTAGTATTCTACATAAAAAGTTTTAATTTCCTTGGGAATGTCTATAGCAAGTCTATCAAAGTAATATCCTTGCTTTCTCTCATCGATGTACACTCCAAACCAATATGATCGACTTGAATCACATACATCGATATTAATCACAAGTTCATTAGGTGGTTCTACCATTACAGGAAGTATATCAATAGGGTAAATCCAAGTAACACTGTCACCAGTCACTTTATTAGTTGGTAACAGTCAATTCGTTACTATACTGATAAAGATTATTTTCTTATTTGTAGTAGTTATGTAATTATAACTGTTATTTACACGTAGGACATAGTAATACGTTTTTACATATTCACTTTATAGTAATGCTTCATGAACACTGCACCTATATTGTCCTAAACGATGTTTATTACGCGCACACGTGTGGACGTAAAAACTTAATGGAGTATATTTTGGACAGTCTATTTCTTGTAAACTTACAATATTTTTTTGAAGAATTTCTTGAAGAAAACATTTTCTTGATATACCGTAAGTGTATATGCTTGTAGTATTTGAACAATGTTTTAGGTGTTTCCTTAGGATGTGAAAACTCAACATCCCCTTCGTGCCAGGTAATGCCATACACATTCTCACTTGGATATTTGTAGTTATGATCCGCTCACATAACTTATTTCAAGGATATGATGGTTTAAAGATGTAACTTTGCAAAAAAAGAACGTCAGGATTTAGAATTACTAGCTCCTTTACAATAAACTCATCATTATCGTGAAAAGGTGAGCAGTGCACAACCATCATCATACTCAACTGAATAAATCAAAAGGTGTTATCAGTATAAATGTTTCTATGTTTGTCTACTTGTGCTAAGGAATCAGATTGTACATACACAATGCATGCAACAGGTTCAATTAACGTTTCTGCAAATGAAATTCAAATTTACCGGGGAATCGCGTAATACACCCCAAGTATTGTCATCTAAAGTTCCTGTTGGAGACGGAATAAAAACATACAGAGCATATCCATTTGGATATTCATCAAGGGTAACAGTATGTGAATAATTTTGATAATATACACCAGAACATGAAATCAAAATATAGTAACTTAGAGGTATAAATTATTATTAAAACCAGGAGAGAGAGCATTAGGAGGAAGCTTCTTAAGATGCTATGCGAAATATTGTTATACTTTGCAATATTTTGCTATCTGCTAAATCCAATATGTAATATTTCATTTGGTGAAAAAATGAACCAACCCTTAAAATATTTGAACGTAAAAAGTATTATGTTAGTGCACTAAATGAAACATTTCAAAATAGAATTAGCAGATATGCAAAATATTGCAAAGTATAATAATAATTATAAATGTATATTAAGTTGTATTGATATTTTTGACGTTATGCATATTGTGTTCCCATGGATATAAAGGTTCTAAAATGGGTAAAGCAATAAGAAAAACTTTTTAAAATCAAGCATTTCCTGTTTAACGTACAGATTTAGGCGGTCATGTAAAATAATTGTTTAAAGAATAGGAAATCAATATATATAGTGTTCATTCTTAAATTAAATGTACTTTAGCGGAACGTTTTATACGGACATTAAATGAAAAATTATATCGTTTTTTTTTACCGCAAAGAATACTTAGCGATTTATTAATGTCTTAGATCAAACTTAATATAATTATAATGAATCACATCATTTAAGTATTAATATGGCACCTATACAAGTAAACGATTCCAATATGTATCAAGTGTGAGAAATATTATACGGAAATAGAATGAATAAAAAGAATATGAGTTGTAAATTTAGTCCGGGTGATTATGTCCGTGGTAGTAAGTATAAACATATATCAAAATAATGTTTACCTAAATGTTAACAAAAATATTTATTGTTGACAAATATATTAAGTCAAATCCTGTCACTTATAAATTAAAAGATTGAAATGGTGAAGAAATTAAAGGAATACTTTATGCACAAGAATTACAAAAAGTAATTATAAATTCAAAGAAAACTTATCGAATTGAAAAGTACCAAAACGTAAAAATGGGTGGATGTATGTAAAATGGTTGGGATATCCGTCAAGTATAAATTCGTGGATTAGATCAGATTCTATTCAGTCTGCAAATTTAATATACACGATTTTTACGTTACTCTTCCTTCAAATGTAAGTAGTAAACTTTTTATAATAATACTACAGCATTGTTTCAAGTTAACTGAGCACAATCTATTGATTTAAGTGATGAGGAAAGGGGTTTGTTGTATTGACACAAATTAATGTACCATGTTTTCATAATGTTTGTGAAAATGAAGAAATTAAGATTACTACTGTTATTGATGATAAGTTGAACTTCCTCGTGTTGAAATAACACCAGGATATTACTATTCTATTGAATCTATTCTACCGCTTATTCCTGAAAAGATTTGTATTCTACATTATTTACAAGATAAAATCAAACTCTTATTAAGCATTCTTTAAAATTAGATAAATGTATGACTGGTATTATACCAGTATTACAAGGTATTTTTGGATTTATTAATGAAAGTGCACTTGGTACTGAAACTTTTATATACACAAAAGTTAGAAATGTTTGTTTAATATTAACACGCGGAAAATATCCATATAAATTATATTATAATATTCCGAATACAATAAACGTATGGGTTGATATTGTAAAACAACAAAATATAGGACCGATAGTTCAAAATCTCAGTGTATATAATGTACAACACGCTCATGATAAATCTTGTTTCACACGCCGCATTATGTTAAAGTTGAAAATAAATATTTTGATACGATCGAAGAAAACTTAAAAGGTGAAGACGGAGTATAATTACGTTTCGTTTTGAAACTTCAAACTTGAAACTTCATTTTAAACGAAAATGATTTTTGAAGGTTTTGATGATATTTTTTAGATTACAATAGTTTCAAACGCTAGTACAAATATATATCCTACAAATAATCCAACACATTTTATTAATGAATTAAAAATAATATAGGATTATTAGAAGCCGATTGGTAGTAAGATTAACTGAAGTACGAATTTTTCAACATATTATAATGTTACGGAAAGTGAAAATGTTATGAAGTGGAACAAATTTGAAAGTGCAGATCCTATGAAAAGTAAAGTTGTTATTGGATATTATTCAATCATTAATCATTTACGAGATGAATTAATCACAGTATCAAGATTTATAGGATTTATTTTTTCAAATATTGTACATGTTGAATGTCATGAACATGTACAATCAGTTACATTGTCACCTATACCCTCCATTCCAAAAGAAACCGAACTTTTGAAAACAAATAGTACCGCTAGTGCCATATGTTGTAATATTTTACCGGTAGATGGCGTAGTCCCTCATTGACAACTGGTATAAATGTCATGACATTTGGATGCACGGCAACAAAGTTATTGCGTTTCAACTGTCAGTGTGTTGTGTACATCGGTCGGAAAATGAGTTTCAAACAACGAGCTGCAATTGAGTTTTGTGTTAAACTGAGTAAAACTTATAGTGAAACGCACCAAATGCTACAAAATGCATATGGTGATGAGTGTCTATCCCGTACGCAACTTTACGAGTGGTTCAGGCGATTCAAATCGGGTAGAGAGACGCTGGATGATGACGAAAGATCAGGCCCTCCCAGAACCGGATTATCGGAAGAAAACATCGAAAAAGTGCGTGAATTCATCAAACATAACAAAAAATCGTCGGTGAAAGTTATTGAAATGGAATTAAGCATTCCTCAAACAACCGCATACCGCATTTTGACCGAAGTTTTGGGTCTTAAGAAGGTTAATTCGCGGTTTGTACCACACAAACTCACCGAAGACCAAAAAAGTTGATCAAATTGCGCATTGCAAAGACATCGTTAAAAGTGCTCGGCAGGATCGAAACTTCTTGAAATCGATTGTAACTGGTGACGAGACGTGGTGTTTTGAATATGAGCCCGAAACAAAGCGGCAAAGTGCTGAATGGAGAGCGCCGGATGAAGGAACACCCAAAAAACGTCGCTTGGTGAAGTCAAAAGTTAAGGTGATGCTGATTTGTTTTTACGATTCAAAAGGAATTATCCACAAAGAATTTGTTCAGCCCGGCCAGACAGTCACTGGAGAGTTTTACTTGGGCGTCATGAAGCGTTTGCTGGCAAGAATTCGTCGTATTCGGCCCGAATATCGCGAAATCGGCAGTTGGACTCTTTTGGACGATAATGCACCATCACATCGTTCGCGACTTGTAACTGAATTTTTGGTCAAAAATCACATTATTCGGTTGCATCATCCGCCTTATTCACCAGATCTCGCTCCGTGCGATTTCTATCTGTTCCCGAAACTGGATTTGGCGATGAAAGGAAAGTGGCACGCATCGATTGATGCCATTGAGAAGGCGACGACCGCCGTCCTAAAGACCATTCCAATAAAGGACATGGAGAAGTCGTTTGACAACTTGTTGGAGCGTGCAAATATGTGTATCGATGCAGAAGGGGAATACATTGATTAATAAAAATGATTTGTTCCAAAATGTACATTGCTTTTTTGTTTTTTTTAAAACGTTCGGTTTCTTTTGGAATGGAGGGTATACATTAGCTTACCAATTAGGTTTTTCTGACAAATCGGATCTTGTGAAAGAACGTCGCGAATTCAAACAACAATACGTAGATATTGGACATCCACATCAAATACTTATTGATACAGATATACAATATCAAGTTTTAGGTGATAGAAAAGCACCATTATTACGCATAGCAACAATCTGATATTAATTTTCAAACAATTACATTTGAAGATGTTCATTATATGCAACATGCAAAATTTTGCTTTAACAGAATGGAAATACTATAAAAAAATTCGTGCGAAATTTGCGATTTAAATCTGGGACACTGACCGTAACACTACATTTTAAATGCTCTCTTTCATCTGCTAAATAATAATAAAGATGAGATCAAGACGTATTTCTTATCAACATGGACGTGGAATACCATATTTTTCAGGACGTGTATATGAAAACGGGCATGGTATAGGCAGTTTCATTTAAGGGTTATCTCGTTTGGTCTAAGTAAAAGCTGTAGGGCTTTAGACTTTACAAGCGGGTGTACAAGTTGCCGGTGATATATTGGAAAATCGTCCATTTAAAGGATCTGTACGCGCTGGTGAAAAAGAAGCTTGTGATAGTTTACAGACAGAATCCATTAATAAAGTCCGACAATCTAACTGTTAGCGGTAAAAGACGCTGACGCAAATGGAAGCCTCCTGAAATTATAGTCAATGATGAATTCGTGCTTGATACAATTCAGGATCGGATTAAAACACTGAGTCCCTAGGCTATACTTCCGGAACTGGTGTAGCAAGGAACTTTTAACCCCGCGAATTATTACCAAGGGGTAATAATGCCCTAAGGAATTATTACCCTCCTACAAATTCACAATAATTTGAAATGTTTATTAACGTAAAATCATACCAAATCAAAAGATATATCAAAGAAGCACTCCGACGAGGGGGTAATAATACCCAAGAGAATTATTACCCCCTATGAACTGACAATAATTTGAAAAGTTTCAACGGATACTCACACCAAATAAAAAAAATCAAAGAAATACTCCGACGAGGTGGCAATAGTCCCCTAAGAAATTATTACCCCCTACGAATACACAATAATTTGAAAAGTTTCAACGAAAACTAATACCAAATAAAAATATACATCAAAGGATCACTCTGATGAGTGATAATAATAACCTAGGTAACTAATAACTCCCTTCGCATTCTCAATAATTTGAAAGCTTTCAACGGAAACTCATAGTAAATCAAAACAAACATCAAAGAAACATTCCACCGAGGATGGTAATAATACCTTGGGACTTATTACCCCACTACGAATTCTTAATAATTTGAAAAGTTTCAACGGAAGATCATAATTAATGAAAAGATACATCAAAGAAACACTCCAACGAGGGGGTAATAATTCTCTAGGGAATTATTACTAGCCTACGAATTCCCAAGATTTTGAAAAGTTTAAAAAGAAAATCATACATATCGAAAGATACATCAAAGTATCACCTCGATGAAAATGTAACAATATCCTAACGAATAGTTTCCTCCTCGGATTCCCAACAACATCAAATGTTTAGTCGAAAAGTCATAACATGAAAAGATACATTAAAGAAACAACGAAACGATGAGTAATAATACTTAGGGAATTATTACACCGTACGAATTCTAAGTAATGTGAAACCTTTTAACGGAAAATAATACCATGTTCGAAGATACATGAAGAAACAGCTCGGTGAGCGGGGTAATAATACCTTAGGGAATTATTACCCCCTCAAGTTTGCAATATGTTCAAATGTTCGAAGGGAAAATTATATATCAAGATAAAGATCATAATATCACCCTCACGAGAGCGTTAAGAATATTCTAGTTTATTATTATCCGCTCGTATTCGCAACACCTACGTAATTTGAAATATTTGAACGGAATACCATACCATATGAACAGCTCCCTTAACCTTTATTTTACGGCTTGTCAGTACACTGCCAGAATGGTAAATCCGTTCTTTCCCGCGTGGCACTGTACTGACACAGGCGAAAGGTCTACTTTGACCCGTGAGCACACCGGTTGAGAACCAACGGTTTTGGTTCCTTTCACTATGGACTATCTCTTCATACAATAAGGCACATCATTTAAAAAACAAATATGTGTGCTCGCTTGTCAAAGTAAACATTTCGCCTGTGTCAGTACAGTGCCACGCGGGAAAGAACGGATTTACTATTCTGGCAGTGTACTGACAGCCGTAAAATAAAGGTTAAAGAAACATCCCGACAAGAAGCGTGTAATATTACCTTACATATTATAATTCCCGTCGAATACCTGATAATCTAGGATCCATTTACTTGTGGTGTGACGTCAGATTTGAATTTTATCTACCTGACGATTTTAGTCCAATTTTTGTCCATTTTTGTTGAGCTAAGGAACTTTTTCTACAATTCAAATTAGCATGGAAGGGCATTTCAAAATTTTCGCGTATTCGATCATCACCTGTAGTGCGACATCTCCAAATTTGAATTTCAAGTAGAAATTGAGCCACTTCGATCATCTGTAGTGTGAATTTTCAAAATCTGGATCGTAACAAGTTCAGAGTTAAGTCTAAGTTTTGTAGCACTAAGGAAAAACAACGTACCGTCCAACTAAAAAAGAATATTAGCCACTTCTATGACCTGTACTGCGACATGTCCAAATTCGAAATTTAACTAGCTCAAAATTTTGTCTCTCTTTTTTCACTTTTCGTGACACGTTTCTTCTGTACTATTCAAATAAATGAGAGACAGTCGTTTAAAATTTGGAGTGTCCATTTAGTTATAGTGCGACATTTTCAGATATGAATTTTAAATAGTTTTCTATTTTGTACTAATTTTGTACTTTTGTGTACAACCAAGATAAATTTATATACCAATTAAATAAACGAGGAGAGCAATTTTAAAATTTGAGGCTGAATTCACTTGTAGTGAGATAGCTTCAAATTCTAAATTTAGCTAACTTAGAATTTTTTACTTTCCCGCTATTACTACCCCCTCGCTGGAGTGTTTGTTTGATGTATCTTATGATTAGGTCTGATTTTCTGTTGAAACTTTTCAAATTATTGAGAATTCGTAGGGGGTAATAATTCCCTAGCGTATTATTACCCTCGTCGCCGATGTGTTTCTTTGATGTATCTTTTGATTTTCTATGGTTTTCCGTTGAAATTTTCAAAATTTTTAAAAATTCGTAGGGGGTAATAATTCCCTATAGTGTTTTTACCCCCTCGTCGGAGTGTTTTTTTTTTATGTATGTTTTGATTTGGAATGATTCTCCGTTGAAACATTTCAAATTATTGTGAATTTGTAGGGGGTAATAATTCCCTAGAGAATTATTACCCTCGGTAATAATTCCAAGGGATAAAAATTCCCAATGTAATGTAATTTGAACCATAATTCTGCTTACCAAATTTGAAATTGCTGTTCTAACTGGTGTTCATTTTGTTTTATGCGTGACGTAACTGTACTTTATAAGATTTTAGACTTTAATTATGTTTCAGGATAGAAATATAAGAACAAAATGATGAAGATATTGGGGATGATACTGATGTGCATGTAGATGTAAGACACTGGTGAAAACCTATGTCAATTTTTTCTTTATCTTCCTTTACTTTTTCTTTCTCTGTTCTTTTTTCCAGAAACGTTTGAAGCACTGAGTAACGGAAATGTCGTGTTTCCGGAATAATGACAGAAGATCATCGAATAAAATTGTGCATAAATAGTTCTATGATGATATTTTTAAATGACAGATATCTTCCTAATTTTCATCTCCGAATGCACAATGGATTTTGGACAACCTGATATTATGAAATTGTAACTTACATATACTCGATATTACTCTTATTTTTGTACATCGCAACGTGGCATATTTATTATTGTATTAGATTAATTAGCTGATTGATCAATTAACACGAGTCCAATATATATTTCCAGGGCTAGTTTTATACATGACGAGACTTTAATGTGCAACAGGAAACAGTACACGAATTTTAATTCGAGTACAGCACTTTTGCATCAGCAAATTAAAATCAGGAAGATTATGTGCTTAAAATTCCCAATTACATGTACACTCGAAGAAATACATATTTTCCATCTCACAATACGTTTAGCAACATTGCACGCACCTAAGGGTAAGTTCTTCAGAGAAGACACTTAAAGAGAAGTGATATATTGCTTGTAGCTTTATGTATTTGTCTTGCAGCCGAACTATACACAACGAATTGTGTATGCCTTTTGTATCCCTTCCTTTCTACCCTGGCTATGTTTGCGGAAATATTGTTTATTTTCAATTTCTGTATTGGATTCGTCATATTGAAGCATCAAAGAACCAGCTACTTAAAGTGGTTATAAAGTATATTAGCACGAGAACATAGGCCCATGTCTAGTTAACGAATATTATGAAGTAATAAGCTACTTCTTTCTTGTATGATTGGAGAGGTAACTGCATTCGAATTTCGAATTTTGATAATTCTGGATGCAATCTCTCTTGAAAACTTCGATTTGCTTTCCCCTAAATTGCCTCTCTTTCTTAGTCACATAAAGAGAATACTGATATTAACCAAAGTCAGTTATTTAACTATTGGTTAATCAATCAGAATGAATGTTGTTTCTTTTCACTATCTTTGAATCACTGTGCGTCTCTGTAATGTAAAATTTGGGGGGGGACATCAAAGAAATTGATTTAAATGGTATTTCCTAGTCCAACTTGTTTATTATCTTCGATTCAATTTTTACCCTTCTGCTTACCTTCACGGATCCCCTGAAATATATCAAGAACTCTGTTATAATCATTCACAGCCTGAATATTATATTCCAAAAAATATTCTTATTCATATGTTATTCTATCGTTAGTAGATAATTAAATTAGAATAAAACATTGAATATTTTGTACTACAAAATATTGGGGGGACGTGCCCCCCTCGTGCCCCCGCCAGAGACGCCCGTGGTTCAGTGGTAGTGGGCTTACTTCTAGTGGAGTCCCTGGTCCGTTCCCCAGCCACGCAAATGTGTAATGGACAACATCATATCCGTGGGTTTTCCCAGAGCACTTACGTTTTCTTCCATATTTCATTCCAACAATTCTTCCATCATCACTCACTTACTTCAATTAACTATCTCCGTAGTCTCTTAGGGCATTAACGTGGGACGTTAAACATAAATATTTCATTTGTTTATTTCTAACCACAAGAAGTTCTGTATAAATGATTATCCACTAATCAAGTCTGTTTTGTTTAAATAGTATTATCTTAATTTTTTTACAATGTTTAAGGAAGTCCTCAAAAAACCATTTTTTTCAACCGTTACTGTTTACGATAGAAACAATTTGTGCTAAACAACAAATGATGTCCTATTTCCTCCCAGTTTCTTCTGTCCACAATTTTCTCAAAGACTGTAATTTAATGTCGACTAATCTTATTAGGAGCCATTAAATATAACGCGATTCTCAACAAACTATGTTTGTAGTAGATATTGAGTTTGTGGCTGTAAGTGTTCTCGGTGTTCCCCGTTTCCTCACACTTTCTTTAGTCCATCGTTTTTTGAAATGCTAACTTTTCCCTACGACTTTACACTACGTACGTGTACGATGGTTCGCTTTCCGAGTATGCATTTTCTTAATAATTTAAATCCTATTCGTGTGTTTTCTAGAGATTCTCCCATTTCCTCCCACTTTCTTCACTCCACAATTTCATTCATTTCTCAAAGACTATAACTTATCACTACATAAGTGTGCAATGGTTCGCTTTCCGACCATGTATTTTCATAGTAGTTTAAATCTTATTTGAGGGTTTTCTCGAGGTTCTCCCGTTTCCTCACACTTTCTTCAGCCCTACATTTTTCAAAGATAGTACCTTATTATCGACTAATCTTATTAGGAGCACTTAATTATATCGCGGTTCTCAACAACTGCGTTTGTACTCCATAATGACTATTTCCGTGGGTTTTTCTCGAGGGTTCTCCTATTTCCTCTCACGTTCTCATCCGACCATTTCTCAAAGATTGTAGCTTATTACTACGTAGGTAAACCGTGGATCAATTCTTGATATGTACCCATATCTTAAAAATAATGAAGTACAAAATCTACAGCCTATATTTTATCTTGCAGCACAGAGACTTAAAATGAGCAATCACAGGAAAAAAGAAACAAAGCACCGAAACAATCTATAACGCACAATACTATCAAAATATAGGGATAAGGTAAATGTTGAAATTTATATATGCCTTTATTAACAAGAGGGCAGGTTATTCAACAAACGTCAATTAAGATTTTCCCTGGAAAAATGCAGAAATTCTTTCATACAAAATTGACAAAAAGATGCAATGTTTCTACATCAATTAAGAGCCAACACATCTTCATAAAAGCATTTACATATTCACTTAAGTTTTGCAGATGACATCTACATAATATTCTGGAATATATCGGACATGTTTTCCATATATTGTGATTGTCATTCACAGTTAGATTGATTGTCCAGTTCATACGTTGACATTTCATTGCAACGCATTGCTAATTAATGTGCTGATTACAAATGGTGATAATGACGTATACTGTCATTTAGTAATGCATTTAAGGTAAATGGGCTTACAAATGCAATGTTGTCAGAAAAACTTTTCATTTAGTTTTTAACACACAATTTCAGTAATCATTTATGTTCATCTTTGTAGCAATACATACGGAAATTCGAGTAAAAGTGTCATTTCTCTCGCGCTGAATGAAATACGAGAGGTCAGCAACACGACAGGGTAATGGCAGAATCCTTACGTCACAGCCGCTTTCACCCTATCAGTCATTCACTCACACAATTTCCTCTAACGGACACCGGAATGAACTAAGAGGTTAGCAACATCACGGACTTTATACGTCACAGGCGCATTCACCATCTCATCCGCACACTGAGTTTTATTGTAAACTCTTCAGTTGCAGCTAAGCAATCCAGCGAAGCGGAAGGTTTAGAGTGTTCAGAACTTCCCAAGCAGATGAACGAATGAAAAATACATGAATACATTTTCCTTACTTCCCTCACCTGTATTCAAGCTACGCCGTGGCTAAGCGGTTAGCGTGCGTGCCTTTGGCATCGCAGTCCCGAGCTCAACTCGCATTGTCAATGAGTTTCATATATAGTAATGATTACGAGAGAAAAACAAACAATATTAGGAGATCACTTTTAATATATCAGGTGCCCTACGGTTATTCTCTACAATGGGGAGGGTTCTGTAAGCACTGGGGGGTCATATTTCACGCTTGCATGGACCATTTGGGAGGTCAGGGGCTCTTTTTCACATTGGGGGCGCAGAAGGGTCCTGATACCATTGGGGGTCATATTTCACAATTGCATGAACCATTTGTGAGTCCAGCGGCTCATCTTTTACATTGGAACCGAGGAGGGTCCTTAAAGCACTGGAGAGCATTTTCTACAAGGTGAGGTGTTATAGGGACCATAAGAACCATGTTTTAACAACAAGCTTTTCATACACTACCTAGAATCGAACGTGAAAACTCAGCGAACAACTACTTTTTATTACGTTCACACATAGTGTTCGAGTCGAAAAAATCTTGTGGGTAGATCAGGGGTTCATTTTTTACATTGGAGACCACGTCGGGACGGAACCGATCACTACTGGATCTATAACACAGGAGCACTCTTCTCAAGCCATGCTCCATGCTCATGCTGACCACAGCAAGCATGAAAGGTCATCAACTTCATCCTAATGTCATTCAACTTTGTGCAAAATAGTTAAATCAAATTAACGATCAACAAATTAACACTACATGAATTTCTCTACCACGTTAACATCTGAAACCCATTACGAAAACGTAAAACATCTCGTTTAACGCTTTATCGGAAAGCGTCTGACGACTTTCCTAGATCTTTCTACTCAGCGGTGGGTTAACAAGTTGAAGAATAGTGACGAAAACCTCGAAGACGCATCACTTGCCGGAAGACAAACACATGTACAAAATGAAAACCTTCAGGCAGCAATTGAGGCGAACAGTGGCCACACATATGAGAAACTGGAACTATAATTCAGTGTGAATTGGGAAGCCATTCGGCAGCACCTCCATCAACTTGGGAAACACTACAAGTTGGGTCGTTGAGTTCCCACATGATTTGACTTCGCGTCAAAAGGCAACGCGAGCAGACACCTGTGTTTCTTTGCTGTGTCTGAGGAAGGAGTCATTTCTGGAAAGGTGCTGACATGTGATGAGAAGTGGGTCCTGTTAGAAGCTTCAAGGCACCGTCATAATTGGTTAGAATCTCATGAACCGGTTCCAAAATAGCCGAAACCAGTACTAACCCACAAGAAGTTCTTCCTGTGTGTTTGGTAGACTGCTCGCGGCATCGTGTATTGGGATCTGCTATCAGATGGTCAGAGCATCAATGCAGATGTGTACTATCAGCAGTTGATCCGTGTTTAAGAAAAACTTAAAACTGGTGTCAGCAAAGGGGTCCTCCTATTCAGTGGCGGCGATTGGACGTTTAAAGTGGGGGGGGGCAGACATGATCTAAATATTTGTATATCAATCTTAGTTTCCACAGTTGTTTCTAACACTGTTTGACGAAAGGTTGTATAACTAATAGGATACTATCTTTTTCGGTTAAAATACCGTATATCGTATTTCATATTTTATTAAGTAAATTCACAAACCAAAGGAAGTAGGTACTAGGCCTTTGTACTCTTAAAGAACGAAGGTGTAAGAAGAGATTTGATTCCTTGCTCATGAACATCTTAAAATTCTGTCTGGAAAATTGTGTGATCAGATTATTTAATACCAAATATTCCAAATATAATAAATAGAAAGGATAATATTAATCATAGTAATGAATAATATGGCATGTTTTGCAGAAGTTGTATTAAAGTGGGGATTAATGAATAACTTAATTTTTAATTCCACACATGCTATTAAATATATGTTACTCTTAGAAAATGAAAGACAGTAAATACTAAAGGCATATGCGACGACATTTAAAGAAATACTCATCTTTGCAGCTTCCCGAAACATGTTCGTTGCCATTAGATGCAGTGTTCACTTTCTTGGAACATATCAAAAGACAAAAATACTTAGAACCACTCTACACTCTAGTTATACAAAATAATCCTAAAACATAGAATTATGTTGAATTCACTACATTTGATTGTATATACACTCGTACACCTCTAAACACACCATTTCACTCGTACATTACACTGCAAAACAATGGAAAAGGTAGTTGTTTCTTATTACTCTCTTTTTAATCAATATTCCTTACTATTAGAAAGAAGAGAAGAAATTTTAGGAACAGTCAATTTTTGAGCAATTAAAGAATAACTTGTGACTTTTTTCTTGTGCGAAATGTGCTCTCAATTAGTTTCAAAGCGGCTGACTAACATTTCGAGCCCTTGTAAGAAGTGAAAGTATGCTAGAATTGTTGTGCTTCAAATTTTATTTTTTTTTTTTCGTGACAATTAAAACGCGATTCCTGTACCTTTCTTAACTCCACGGAAAAACAACCAATACGAACTCACGCAACCGCAAATATTATATGGCACCATTTTTTCTATGAACCAGTAATACATACAAAAACTTTACATTTCCAAATGAAATTATATACATTAATGCGGTACTTCAAAAAAGTAGGGGGCAACTGCCCCCCTTCGCCCCCCTAATCGCCACCCATGCTCTGTTACAGGACAACGCTATGCCCCACGTGGCTAGGATGTCCCGAAACACAATTCTACACTTTGGATGGGAAATACTATTGCATCCGCAACACTCCCCGGATATTGCACCTGTTCCACTCCTTGGACAATCACCTTAGAGGACGCCAGTTGAAATGTCTAGTAGAGGTGAAAATGCACTTGATTCCTTCTTCGCTTCACGGCCTATCAAGTTCTACCGCGATGGAATCCATGGTTTCCTGAACGTTGGCTGATGGAGGCAATTTTTTGATATTGCAGGTACTCCCATGCGCAATAAAAATTGCGCGTATACTGTAACTCACGATTTTTCGCATTTATTCCATTTTCCTTACGTTTATGGGTAAAATTCAGTTATTAGTATGTAGAGATACTAGAAAGCAATCCATCTAAGGATATATTTCCAAAAATATAATAAAATAATATAAATATAAGCAAAAAACAATATTTTCCTCGCTTTTGTATATACTGGCAATCATGATTTCTAGGGATTTTTTTCAGTGGGAGACTAAATTCAGTAGGGGAGTCGAGCAGTTGGATCAAGGAACGGGATAGTGGAGTAAAATGTTGCATTTATTGGTTAAAGCCTAGTGTGTAAATTGTCTGCCAAATATAAATTGACTTCTGTAACCAAGATGTCGCACGGAAATATAGAAACAAAGAGGAAATCTCCTGTCTTGAGGTTGGAAGTGACATGCGCTATGGATATTAGCATTTATTTGTTAAGAAAAAGAGAACAAGCAAAAAGTAGTTTCCGTGCTTAGATGGATAGCGTGGTGGATTAGTAGTTCTTACACTATTTTGACACTAGATCGAATCCCATCCTATCCCATCCTTTTTTTTTACAAAAGATTATAATTTTCATCTAAATCAGAACCGAAGCAATATAATAAGGATACAACTTATTGATATTTTGCTGTAATGACGTATTTATCCAAATCGTGATGAAATGGACTAGTTTGCCATTATTTAAAAAAACTAAAGTAAATTATTGAAGTTGGCTTCTCTTTAGCTTTCAGCTAAAAAATATTTTTTCTTTATAAGACTATACTTCATAAGGCAAGGTCTGTGATCATACCCACAAATTTAGCCAGGGAGTGAAAGGTAATTTTTTATACAAACATTTTACAGATTTAGGTGCGTGAAACACCAATACACCATGGTCTCGCTTATCTGACCTTTCTTTGTTCCATATACCGTATGATCCGACATACCATTGCAGATAGCACCAATCGGTAAGAAGAATTGCAAGTTGTGGTCTTAATGTATTTTCATACTCTGGAGTCTATCGCCTTGCGCGCCCGTCTACACCTTGACTCATATGTCTATCATTCAGTACAGACACATATCCAGGTTTTCTATTCGTGTTGATATTCAACACGAATCCTCGTAAGCACGTAATTCTAATGTTTTAAAAATATCAACAACAACAACAACAACAACAACAATAATAATAATAATAATAATAATAATAATAATAATAATAATAATAATAATAATAATAATAATAATAATAATAATGCAACAGTTCTGTATTTGTCTTAAACTTTTTCCTACTTTTCACTTATAAACCGGCTTACTTTGGAAACTGCATTATAGCACAAACAAAATGAAACATGTTTTCGAGAGAAATGTAACTAAAGAAAACTGCTACGTACATCACAAACAAAAATAGCAAGAAGACATTGATAGTATCGTTGTAATATATTAAAGTTAAAAACAGAACGGAAACGAAATGTTAGTCCTATTTAAAACTGTTCTTTAATTCCACCTGGTATAACAGCAATATGGTATGTTCTTAGAATTATAACAAAACAACAGCACATTGTCCAAAGTTTGGACACTGACTCCAAGTAAACTGATATAAAAGAACCTCAAAAGGGTAAAAGCAAGGTTATTAAAAAGTGCTTGAGTTTCGAGGGTGAGAGCCCTCAGGCCCTCACGCTGGATACGTCCCTGATTGAGTGCAGTGCATTTATTTGTTATAAAACATGATTATTAGATGCGTAATATGTAAAATTATATAGTAAGACTATTCATGGCTTTGGATTGATTATTTTAACAAAAGAGACACTGACCAAAGCTTAAAACCCACTTTATTTTAAATTATAATTTGTAACTGTTTCGGATATCTAGCATATCCTTCTTCAGACACTATCGAAATTAATGAAAATACAGACATATATATAAATATTGTTATGACAAAGTTTAAATTATTTAACCGTCATATATATAGTCATTATTATGAAAAAGTTTAAATTCTTTAACAGACATATGTATAGTTATTGTTGTAGTTTTTTATTTTTATTTATTTATTTATATTTTATTATTATTATTATTATTATTATTATTATTATTATTTCTTTTGTTTTCTATTTACTGAGGCCTTCAGCCAATCCCATAAGTCTTCGTTTTCATTTTCCAACTAATCACGTTCCTTCATTTTTTGTTTTTATAAGGGTCTTTTTTTCTTTTTTTAATTTATTTTCTTTTTCTCTATGCTATTCAAACTTCCTTGCCATAATTCATTAATAGGTAAGCCCCCTGTCCAGTTCATCAGTTTATCTCTTCCTACCTTCTTTATCCAATCTGCTTCTTTCCACTTCCTTATTATCATTCTTTTCTCCATCTCCAATACTTTCGTCTTATCCCAATTGATTCCGTGATTCGTCTCCTTAACATGTTTGTATATGGCATTGGTATCTTCTTCCTCCTAACATCTATAGGGTATGGTGTGAGGACTGCGATATGTCATATATAGGAGAGCCAGGAAAGAGAATGAAAGAAAGGATAAAACAACATGAAGATGATGTTAGGAGGAAGAAAGATACCAATGCCATATACAAACATGTTAAGGAGACGAATCACGGAATTAATTGGAATAAGACGGAAGTATTGGAGATGGAGAAAAGAATGATAATAAGGAAGTAGAAAGAAGCAGATTGGATAAAGAAGGTAGGAAGAGATAAACTGATGAACTAGACAGGGAGCTTACCTATTAATGAATTATGGCAAGGAAGTTTGAATAGCATAGAGAAAAAGAAAATAAGTAAAAAAAGAAAAAAAGACCCTTATAAGAACAAAAAATGAAGGAACGTGATTAGTTGGAAAGTGAAAACGAAGACTTATGGGATTGGCTGAAGGCCTCAGTAAATAGAAAAAAAAGAAATAATAATAATAATAATAATAATAATAATAATAATAATAATAATAATAATAATAATAATAATAATAAATATAAATAAAAATAAAAAAGTACAACAATAACTATACATATATCTGTTAAAAGAATTTAAACTTTTTCATAATAATGACTATATATATGACGGTTAAATAATTTAAACTTTGTCATAACAATATTTATATATATGTCTGTATTTTCATTAATTTCGATAGTGTCTGACGAAGGATATGCTAGATATCCGAAACAGTTACAAATTATAATTTAAAATAAAGTGGGTTTTAAGCTTTGGTCAGTGTCTGTTTTGTTAAAATTATATGATAATTTGACTTTTAATATGTCTTTTCTTAACACATCCGTATTATCCGGTGTTCTGCCTACCTGTTTATGTTAGATAAGCGAAACTACTGTATTTCCAAAGATAGCATATGCATGAACTAGAATTGTATCATTCTAAAACAGACCGTATGTGAAATGCTTATATTAAAAGGGTGGAATAAAAAAAAACAACATAAATACTGTTTTGGTAGCGTGAGGCAAATTAAAAACAATTCAACATATTTCCTAGGTTTCAGATGATCATCTTGTGTGTCGATGTGTATTCATTTTTTAAACATAGTGTTAAAAGTCATACCATTCGCAATATTCCTAAGGAAATCGAAAGAAAAACTATGTGCCTCTTGTGGCAAAGTGGCTTAAGTGCATGGTCCGAAACCGATTCCCACCTTAAGGTATAGATAGAGTTCCCATATTTAAAAATGCAAATCCGGGATGCTACTAAATTACGAGAATCTTTGAAATGCTTAAAATTGAAAGAAGTGTTGAATACTAATTAACTTTCCTCCATTAGATAGATTTGTTCAAGTATTACGTTATCACATTTTTATTCATTTCAATAAACCTTCTTCCAAGGGCGCTGATTTCTCTGTATTTATTTGGGGGGGGGGCATTCAAATGCAGAAGATATATATATATATATATATATATATATATATATATATATATGAGGATTTTAAGACAAATCGCACTCAAATTATGCTAAATATTGTATATTCATAAATAGAAACGAGGCCCACATGAGCTTTGGGGTCCCCGGCCCCACCAGCACTCCAGGATTGGCGCCTTGCCTTCTTGCTAGTTAAGCAAACGTAAGCAAATTTTTTTTAAATTTTTTTTTTAAGATTTGTTGTGTTTCGTGAAATAACAGCAGTAATTTCCTGATTACCTGACCATCTAAATGAATGTTTTCACTTAGAGCCATCCCGTGGATTCGCGTTGCCTAGGACTATAATAAATTAAGGGTCAATAATGAAGATGAGACTTTCATATCAAACATGAAGAGACATGTGGATTGGAGATCTTTTTTTATTCGGACTTTGATTTTTTTTAAAATCCACGATGGGAAATTATATTATGAGTACAATTTTCGAAAGTAATAGTATACGATCGTAAAAATATCTTACAAAACGATGGTTTATTGCAAAATACTTTGACTCAAAGAATAAATTACAAGTAATAAACTTGTTACTTTTCCTGAAGAGTCTAAGTCTTGAATGAGACGGAGGCTGTCGAGCGTAGTGCTTCGAACGATTGCCTCACTTGTTCTACCTTCCCGTGGGGCAGCCTTGATTTGAGGGGACAAACCCATGCCGTAAGCGTCGATGGATCACCGATAGGCAACTAGCGACTTGTCCCCGCAGCGACTATCGGCGGTGGTCCCACTTCCGTTTTAAAAATTATACCACCAGCTGCAGAGAGGCGACGGAACGTCAACGAACCACAAAATTATTTCCCTAAAATACGTTAAATCATCTATATGCGTAATTTGTTTGCTTTTAGGTCAGTCTAAAATGATTTTAAAAAAATTAAAAAAAAGTGCCCTGAGCTGGGCGCGAACCACCAACCTTAGGGTTACTAATTGCGTGTACTTGCGAATTCGCCACGGAGGCGATTATTAAGACACAGCTTGTAGAGTGATAAATCGTTGAAATCCTTTTAATATTTCTAATCAGAGTGCTCCTTTAACCGTGTATATTTGACGATAACAGTTTGGAATCAGATCAAATGCACTCGCCTTGTAGTTTTATAACAAAATGGCAAGCGTCTATTTACTTTTTTCATAGTTCTCCCATATTCACTAGCTAGTAATCGGCGACAGTTGCCATCTAAATTCATACAATTATACGCACCCATATCAAGATTTTTCATTTCATGATGTAAAGGCAGGAGTTACTCTTGGCCCCCGGAGCTCAAGTATTGTCCTTATAATAAAAATTCGTCAGGTAAAAATAATATATAATAATAACCGTATGCACATGACTGGCGATAGTTCGTGTTGGTCCCTTTGCGATTCTCCGTGACAAATCAAAGGAGTGCGGATCAAAATGAAGTACTCGTTATTACGCGGTGGTAACTTCAATACCCCCAATTCTAGATATCTGCTTCGACTCGACGAATCCCTGCCATCAGTGGCACACTAGCGACAATCGCGTCGCTATATCGACGATCGCCATTTACCAGCAAGTGGGCCAGTAGTGTTGGCGACGTTTACGGCATGGGGAAGCAAATAAACTAACAAACCAATAAATAAATCTAAAGCCTTCTAAAAATGTTTTCCCAAAATTTACCTCTAGCAAAATAATTTGTTGGTATTCCAGAACTGTAAATTCACCTTTATTCATAATTTACTTCTATCATAGTTTTTATATGAGAATGATATGTCAGAAATTGTAACACAGGTCATTAATACTTTTTTTCTTTGCTTTAGTCAGATTTAGCAGTTTTACTTAACAGTCAAGCAATTTGGATCTGTGATTTTAGAGTTTCAGAGATTTCCTTAAACTTTTCATTTCTACAACAGTTTGCAACTAACACCATTAACGTATCCCTTTCGATATTTCCATAGGTAATGGTTCGGTCTCTCCCAGTATATTTCAAACAATAAACTACAGTGTCTTACTCCATTAATCCAAACTACATTTAATATCCAACAACTCTATGCATTTTCCCTTAAATCTGCAAACTTTCTACTAGGTTAAAACTAAGCAGTTTCTATTTTCTTCTTTTTTGCTAAAATAAAAGTGTTCTTTAGACGAGCTAGAAATGATGCATAGGGTATTATGCATCATTATGTCTAAATTATGTTGCATAGGGCATTTTATGTAGCATATCATTTGACAGTTGAACACTTTCTTCGTACATTGAAAGCAACCGGGATTAAGTCCTTCTACACTTACATGAGAAGTAAACAAATTCTTTTTAATTCATGGAATTGTGCCAATGCACTAGGTCCAGAGAGTTTTTAAATTTAAGATAATAATAATAATAATAATAATAATAATAATAATAATAATAATAATAATAATAATAATAATAATAATAATTATTATTATTATTATTATTATTATTATTATTATTATTATTATTATTATTATTATTATTGACTTAAGTTGTCCTGAATATTGTGCAATATTTCACAAAAAGCTTTTATTTTGAAACAAATGTGTTCGATATCAAGTTTTCATAAAGTAGTCACTCTCTCCTATAAATAATTTCAGAGGGGCCGCGGTGGCTCAGTGATAAAGTGTTCACCTTTGGTGCATGGGATCCGTGGTTCGACCAAGGAATTTTGTGGTGGACAAACACCATGTGCATGGGTTTTCTCGGGGTTCTTCCGTTTTATCCCACTTTTTTTCATTCCGCCATTTTATTCATTTCTCATCATCACCGTCTCCTTTAGCCTAGCTCGTATAAGCGTGGGTCGTAAAACTTAAAGATTTGATTTCAAATAATTCCAACCCAAACAGTTGCAGGAAGTATGTCATTTCCAATAAAACAAACTACTCTATAAAATTGTGAATATTATTATTTTTTATATATACAATTCTAGCGGACTTTATTTCTAAATCGAAGGGTAAGAAGACTAAATTCACTCTCTTATTATTATAGATTCATTTCAATTGAAGCTGTTAAAATAGTTGGGAAAAGTTTGAAAGCCATACTCTATAATCCTGTGTGCCACAACCGGATAACACGGCACACTGGCGTGCCCAGCAAAATGAACAATATGAAGCAAATTTTGCCTATTATTTACAAGAATATTTGTTGAGTTTATTTTATTTATTTTTATCAACGATTCTTCCACGGATCAGCTGTCTGTATACAGTTAAACAAACAAGTATCACATTGAGAGAATGAGTGTAAATATTTACTGTAACAGTAATAGAAAGGTGTATTTTCTTATATTTTCTACCGGCAATAACTGCATCCGGTCTAGAAAGCTGGAACTAACAACAAAGGAACCCGATGTGCCAACCACACACCACCCTATATTCGTGAGTGTCACAAGTCCCTTACTATGTCTTGGCACCCTAAGGGTTGTTGCCTTCAAAGAGACAGAGAGAAAGAGAGAGAAATAACTTACGTCCATTGCACTTACGTGCTTAAATAAATAAATTATGTAAATAACTGTTTCGTTTTCTGTTTTTTTTATTATTATTTTATTATTATTGTTATTATACATTTCTTAGGAAGTTCACTGCCATATGTATACAAACGGTTCTGCCGTGCAGCGCCTCGTGTACGATTTTCCATACACAAACTATATATTCCAAGTTAGTTGTGTTCGTTCTATAGGTGTGTTTGTAATTAGATGCATATGGCGTAGAAGTGAACTTTTAATGTCCACGCTAGGTATATGCAAAACCATAGACAAATAAATTTATGAACAAAGACATTTATGGTTCTAAAACAGAGGACTAAAATAAAGAATTACTGGCGGATTGTTGCTCGTAGTGCACAGGTGATAACGGTTAACAGTGTTAAATTTAAACAAATCAAGTTCTAATTAAGCACTAATTTAACTTATAGTGTACAGTGGGGAAGGTTTAGGAGTTCGCTAGGATAGTTACAATATCGAACCCAGTGAAATGCACTGCAAACCTGTCCGCAAGTCCCCCGTAATGTTCAACAGATATTGTGTATTAATTCTCATTTCAGTGCAAACCTACATAGGCCTGCTCACTTCAATACTCAACGAAGGTGCAGACTATTCATGAGTTGCAGTATTAAACTCTCTCACCAACTGTATTCTCTTAACATGTCTCCCAGTCATTACAGTTTTTGATATCTCAATCACTTTCTAGTAGGATAGCTTTACCTTGAGACCACTGATTAACCTGGTATTGTATGTTTCACTTTCTTACCTTTGGAGTTGACAATCATCGGTTGGACATTTCACTCGCAAGTATCTAATATTAACAACGTTTCTTCTATAATTTCGTAATAGTGTATCATTTGTTTGTATTATTCATTAGCTTGGTTAGGTTCTTTAAACACTTCTCTCTTTGCACCTACTTATTACCTATATCTTAACGTTGGATAAAAATACACTAGCTCTCACCGGGAATCAAATCCACAAGCAATGCACTTGAACGATTTGGCCACAGCATTTTAAAAAGAAGTTTCGATTTTGTTAGGAAAATTGTGATTTAAAACTATATTTAAGAATGGGTACGGATGAAACGCACTGAATTTTCTCGCTCGAATTTCTTAAACTGACTCGTGTTAGGCTGCAGCTATTACTGAAACATTTATTTGGGAAATGCGAATAAAATAATGTGTTTTGGAAAACTTTGTTCGAAGCAACTTACGTCCAAAAGTGAAGTGCCCATTGGTCATATTTCTGTTAGAAATAACTTATGCCATATATTAGAATTATTAAGGAAATAATTGTATGTGAACTATGAGCAAAATCGTCTGAGAAAACCGTCAAAAAAGTCATCCCCAAAAATAAAATATCCCTTGTGTATCTTTTCAGAAGAAACGAGTTATGCTATATATGAATACGAACAAAATTGCCTGAGTCGTTCTCGACAAAATCGCAGGGTAAACCTTACTCCGAAAAATAATATACCACGTCTAAGTTTTTAAAGTGTTGGAATTATATCGTTATGTTATTTATGTAGCATTTATTTATGAAATAAAAAATAAATTCCGTCAGGCGTTGATGGGGAAAACTGTCGGAGAAAAGTAACCTACCCCTTCTGAATGTTTCCAGGACGAACGAGTTGTCATATTGTCAGGTTATTAATAATACATTTATTTATGAAATATTATTGAGAAAATTGTTCGAAAAAACGTATCCCATATAGTAAATGACACCTTATGTACTTTTTCAGAGCAATGATTCATACTACGGTGCAGGGTTTTAATAAAATATATATTTGTAAAAGATAAGCAAAACCTTTACAGCTGTTTTTGAGACAATTATTTTAAATTTTCATCCTGCAGTAAACTACCCTTATTTTTAGGTGTCGGAGGATATTAGAATTCGAAACGATAAAGTGTTATAAGAACTTCATGTCTTGAATTCGGTGCAGATACGTCGAACAATATGACCTCTATTTGAATGCATGTAAAAGCCTGACGAACCGACAGACGAACAGATGGACAGACATCAAAATAACTTTTTCGATATGTGGGGGCGTGAAACTTGAATTCAATGAAATCTCGAATTCGATTTTTATCACTATCACTACAATTTCTTCTTTCGTCGATCGAACGTGAAAACGAATAGGAGTACAACGACACGTAAGGTAATAATTTGTAATCCCCAAAATTTAATGAGTTACGTTTAATGTGTTGCAATGTTAGGAAGAAAGCTTATGCCTGTTTGTTATATCATTTTAATACCAGTTTTTCACGCTACTATATAATGTAGAAATATGGTATGATTATCGTTCATATTCAAGCTAACTTCTGGAAATATTCGTGTTCCGCATACATAGATCTGTATAATTTAGTTTCGTTCAACGATAGCATTCTTTATTCCTTACATAGACTTATGATTGCATCTCTTGCACTTGTGCATATAAAAAAAGAGAGAAAGCCGATACTCTAAAAAGAAAAAACACAAACACACACACACATAAACGATAATTTGACATCAGCTTTTTCCTTTCTTCCTTTTTTTCATGACAACAAAGTATTCATTCGATGTAACGTCATGTCGATGTAACAAGGGGTAAGACTGGAAAGACTGTCAATGTCGCGTATGTTCTTTTTCCTGTTCCTGACACACAAATCCGAAGTGAGTGTCTGTTGTTCAAGAATGGGCAGGGGAGGTGCATTATACAAGACCATAAACTGAAAGCAATCGCTGTTTCCAATAGTAGGCCTACACGTATTATAATACTGAATAAATACGTTGATTAAAAGATACTATCAATAAACTATTTCCTTATTATATTCTTTCGGTTCTTATCAACATCAAAATTATACACTTCCGATAATGTTTTGTAATATATATATATATATATATATATATATATATATATATATATATATATATATATATATTGGTCTAGGAATTAATTCGTGCGGTTGGTACGCACACATTGAAGCTGTAGTACAAACACAAAATACATAAATACCTTAAGAAAAATATTGTCCATCGCTAGCCACCACTTTCGCCCATCTGTCAGGCAATGTACGGATTCCGTGGCGAAAGAAGTCCTCATCCTTGGAAGCGATCCAGTCAGAGACCCATGTTTCGATATCTTCTGAAGAAGTAAACCGCTGTCCAATCAAATCGTTGTTCATGAAATCGAACAAGTAGTAGTCCGAAGGAGCAACGTCTGGTGAATACGGCGGGTGGGGTAAAACTTCCCATCCGACATTTTCTAAATAGGTTTTGACCGGTTTTGCGACATGTGGGCGAGCGTTATCATGTTGAACAATAAGTTTATCATGTTTGTTGTCCCATTCTGGTCGTGTTCTGACCAGAGCTTGCTTCAAACGCATTAATTGTCGTCGATAACGTTCTCCATTCATAGTTTCACCCGGTTGCAGCAGCTCATAGTACACCACACCTTTCATATCCCACCATATGCACAGCATAACCTTTGCACAGTGAATATCTCGTTTTGGTTGTGATGGACCTGGTTCACCTGGTTTCACCCAGGCCTTTTTTCGTTTAGGGTTCTCGTAATGGATCCACTTCTCATCACCCGTAATAATTCGATGCAGAAACCCCTTTCTGCTCTGTCGTTGAAGCAGCAATTCGCAAATGGTTTTTCGTCTTTCAACGTCTCTGTCTTTCAATTCATGTGGAACCCAATGTGACATCTTTTGAATCATTCCCATGGCTTTCAAGCGTTTGGAGACTGTTGTTTGATCAACGCCTAATGCTGCTGCAAGTTGTTCCTGCGTTTGACACGAATCCTGCTCGAGTAATGCTGTCAATTCTTCGTCTTGAAATTTTTTTGGCTGTCCAGCTCGCTCTTGGTCTGCCAAGCCGAAATCACCACTTCTAAACCGTGCAAACCACTTCTGACACGTTCGCTCAGCTAGAGCATGGTCACCATACACTTCCACCAAAATACGATGACTTTCAGTCGCACTTTTCTGCATGTTAAAGTAATGCAGCAGGACACCCCGCAAAAACACTTTATCAGGCACAAATTGCGCCATGTTCACTTAACTACAAACTGGTGTTGTTGACGCTTTAATCCACTGCCCTATACTACGAACGATACGCGATGACAGGGGTTTGCAACACATGTGTGGATACACGGAACTGTGGGACGCTCCGTTCGTTGCGCCATCTCTTGTCCACCCGCACGAATTAATTCCTAGACCAAATATATATATATGGGATTGGGTTCGATCTCGTGTCAAAATAATAAAATAACAGCTAGTCCTCCACTCTATCCACCTAACCGCGGAGACTACGTTTTGTTTGCTCTTTTTCTTAACAAATAATGCTCATAACCATGGTGCGTATCGCTTCGAACCTTAAGCTAAGAGTTTCTTCTGTTTAATTCTATATTTTCGTACGACATCTTAGTTACAGAAGTTAATTTATATTTGGCAAACTATCTAGACACTGAGTTTAAACCAATAAATTCAATATTCTACTTCACTTTCCAGTTCCTTTCTTCGCCTATCGCCCCTCGTTCACTGCCTATTGTAAATTTCCGTTCGCAATGGTGTTCTGCTACTGAAAAATCCCTCGAAAGCATGATTGCCAGTATACACAAAACCTAGCGTGATTTTGCTTTTTGCTTATATTTTTATTATTTTGTTATAGTTTTTGGAAATATCTCCTTAGGTGAATAGCTTTCTATTATCTACACATACTAATAACTGAATTTTACTCATAAATGTAAGGAAAATGGAATAAATGCGAAAAATCGTGAGTTACAGTATACGCGCAATTCTTGCGCATGTGGGTATGTCTTAGCTGACATATTGATGTTCAAGGGTGGTGGGCGAAAAACCGACAGAACTTTCATGGTCACCTTTATAAAATTGTAGTTTCAGAATTAATATATGGATAATCTTGAAAAATATGCAGAGAATTTCATTCCTCCCGATTAAGCAGTTTGTTTTATTCAAAATATATGTTTGAATTTCATGGTTCCTTCCTACGTAGTAGATAGTAGTAAACTTTCCCTTCTAAACAAAACATGCCCCCGATGATACACATTAACAGCGTTGTTTCTTCCTCGCCTTGACTCGACCAACAAACTTACCTCCAAAATTTCGACTTCTGAAACTAGTCCAAACTAAAAAATATTAAATTCAATCACATGAACCAAGGAGTATAATTTCAATAACAAAAAAGATGTGCTCTAGAAACAAGCTTAAGACAAACGTACCTCTGACAGGATTCAAAGTAGCCTGCAATTCCAATTTCAGTTACCAAGATTCGAAGACATGCGTACTTCATAGCAAACATTGGGTTAGGATCGATTATCTCACGAAACATAAATATTTCCACGGCCAATTTTAGGTAAGGTCAGGACGCACTTATTTCCAAATCCCGACCATCACTAGCTTCAACCTGACCCCACTCAAGAGATCCGTTCCTATAAAGTCTCTACAGACTACTTCAAAACATAAACATAAATCGTCAGAACACCTCCATTAAGTTTAGACATCTCTCAAACTTTTTAGCTTCCTATTCAATGCTACATTATTTAGCTTTAGATGGTAACCCAAGTTGATAAGTTCTGTTATGTATTGCTGAGCCAAATTAAAGTTTTCAAGGTCGCTTTGTTCAATCGTTCTGAAGAGACCTCACCTAGTAGATCTCTAGCAAAATTAAAGGTTAAATACCCCTATTTAAGGACAATGAAGAATAAGTACGAAGTTTAAAGTTTAGGCTCTCCAGGACAAAGGATTTAGGTGTAAGGTGCTATGTATGACAAGTGCGGGGTCAACACCTTGCGTTCGGATGTAAAGTAGAATCAGGAGTTGGTCAAAAATATAGTCACTTAGGGATATAAAGTGAGGTATAATATAAAACTAAGGATATGGCCAAGAAAGTAGAGTCACCTTAGGGATAAATAGTGAGTTATTATGTAAAGCTAAGAGTATGTCTGAAATCAACATGTTCTTTCGTCCAGAAAATGGTTTAGTACTTCTGCCAAAAATTGATTAGGTTCCAGGGCAAATGCGCTCCACCCAATTTTAACCGGAGTGTAGAAAACTTACATAACTATAATGTATCCCTCTCAAATTTCATAGTTTTGGAACCATTTACATTCCTAAAATTTTGAGAAGGTTGTTCAAGTTATACGAGGATTAGCATTACTCTCGTAATCGCGACACGCTAATTTTCTCCCGCGAGTAAAGACGGAAACCTAAGGAAATTGGTATACCTCGACGACGAGATATTCTTCGACCGGTCATATGTACTCATGTTCAGGTAACACTTGATTTTCTTTCCTCCACTACGCCTGCCTTAGCCACTTCTTGTGGTCTTACTTGCAGACGCATCTGCCCCTAACTCTATTTAATCTCTCTTATTACTACACTGGTGTCCAAAAAGGTAGCGTAATTACGAAAAATAGAAAAACTTGGGAACGCACAATGGGAACAGCGGCATACATCCGTCATAGAACAGTGCGATCAGAACTGACCTTGCCACACAGGAGAAAGCGTATTGAAGATCATACAAGGGCTGCTGGAGGGAGGGAAGAGAAATGCCCGATGAAGAGCTGATAACAGCACACCACACCATAGTCGATTGCTAAGTCGTGTACAAAGCAGACGTGTTGGTAATAGTGTCAGTTCGTCGTGAAGGCTTCAACGTGCCAAGAGAATCACATTAGACCCTGTCTTGCGGGACAGGATAATTGGACGGCTGGAAGCTGGGCAAACACAAACGGAGGTGTCCAGAACACTGAATGTACCAACAAGTGTGATCTCACGGCTGTGGCACAGGTTTCAAGCCACCGGTAACATCGAACGTGCACCCATTCCGGACGCCCAGGAGTCAAAACCCCTCGACAGGACCGGTATCTGTCAGTAAGAGCACCTCGAAATAGGTCGATGTCAGCACAACAACTGTCATCAGAGCTTGTATCTGCTACAAGAGCACATGTTTCAAGATAAACGGTGTACCGGCGACTGCATGAGGTTGGTCTTTACCCAAGACGCCCCGTCGTGTGTGTTCCTCTCTCTCTCTCGTGTGCAGCGCAGAGCCCGCTTGAGGTGGAACCAAGAACACAGACACTAGACCATGGAACAGTGGGGTCACGTTCTGTTCTTGGATGAGTCGCAATTCAGCTTGCAGTCAGATTCTCGAAGGACACTGATATGGAGAGAACAAGGGAGGCGTTACAACTCCCAGATTTGGTGGTGGGGGCGTGATGGTTTGGGCATCATGCTGAATGGCCGTACTGACCTACACGTCCCTCAGGGCGGGACTTTGAC